>NC_042620.1:191993798-192293798 GCF_901001135.1 Rhinatrema bivittatum | reverse complement strand
TATATTCAGCATCCTGGAGCTGGCAGTCCACCACAGTCAGCACCTACATCATTGGATGCGCTATGGCATGCCCCTCGCCACCAGCCTGGCTTTCATCAACAGCTGCCTGAACCCCATCCTCTACGTTCTCATCAGCAAAATGTTCAGGGTTCATTTCAGGAGCTCAATGGCTCAGTTATTAAAACAAACACTGCGAGAAATCAGCCAGTCAGCAACAGTCAGCGAGCAGCTCAAGGAGTCTGAAAGCAATGCAGATTTGTGTGAAACAGCTCAGTGATGGTCTCGGGAAGGAACATGGCCAACTACGTGAGTTAAATGGATGTGTCAGGATTTGGACCCTTGTTGCTTTTCTGCCACGCACAGACATGGCCATAGAGATCAATATAGTATTTTAAATCAAGAAAGTAGATAGCACATTTCTAGCAAAGCTGTTTAGTTCTATGTTCTTGTTTTAAAAAAAATATATATAATGATTTAACATTAAGCAACACATATGTATGTAAAAAAAACAAAACATAGGACAAAAGAAATCAGCAAGTCAATAATATACCTAGAAATGCATAGCACAGGGTGTAACTATATATATACTTGGAATTTTATCTATACAAATGTAAGAAGATTTAGAGAGTATTTATGTAAAAGTTAGGGAGATTATTATGCAGTACTTTATTTGAAAGAATTTAGTATGTAAATACTAGAAGTGATATCACAAAGCTTGTTTTACTTGTGTCACTATATAACTAGGTATCAGCCAAATTGGTAATTTAGTCATTTGTTACCTATAAATCCTAATAAATGAATTTAAGTTAAAGATCAACTGTCTTGACAAAATAAGATTTTTTTATCCACACAGATGAAAGCATCTCTCTATTTGAAGAGCATGTTTTAGACACAAGCAGTTCTCCATCAGTATGACATTAAAGCTGAGGTTACTATTACTGCTGGGAGCAGCCGCAGAGCAGTCAGTGATGTCAAGTCCTACTTTCCTATCCACAATGAAACAGAATGAGGTGACCTCTTAAGAGCTGCGGTTACTGACGCAAAATAACTACTTCCCGCAGCTGTAATATCCTCACTTGGCTCCATGTCACCTCTTGACAGCTGAACCAGTCCTGGTTTTATGCTCATTGCATGCATTAGGAGGTAGTTCCTACTCCGTTAATAAATGGAGTAAAACCGGGTCCTGCTCATGCTGTCGTAGGTGACATGGCATCATCTAAGAACCTGCACCTTCAAGGTATTATTGCTTCACTGGACAAGAAAAGTTAGAGCTGTCATCTGGCCAGGTAAGACTTCTTTTAATAGTTGTTCTCCTTAAAAGAAAGAGATTCCACTCCTATTTTCAAAGCCTTTGCTTAAAAAAACAGATTTATTTAAGAACAAAGAACTTGATTCACCCAATCTGAGACCAGAATGGTGGCCATAGTGAATAGCTATCCGAGAAGGTCAGCAAATACAAAACATTTCACTGTAAACTTGGGTCCAAATCTGCATGGGAAGCCAAATAGCAGAAAGCTGGGCAATGATTGCTTTATTTTACAATTTTAGGTCACCCTCCTCCAAGCCACAGAATGCATTAGCTGCTTTATTGCCCTATGCATAAATCTGATTATTCCTTTCTGGGCATGCAAAGTCACTCAGGTGCTGTTGGTCCCCTATAAAAAAAAACCAAAAACTGGTAGTGAAATGGCAGTGTGCATGTGGGAACTGTGCTATCAGTGGGAATGTTGACATAAGTAGGAACCAAGAGCAATAAGTAAAAACAAATGCCTACCTGCACTTCAGTCCTTACACCACATCATCTGCAACCGCTGAAACACTCAGCCTGGCTCCATATGATTCAATAGGGAAAACCCTAGCACTTACCCATGAAAAAATGCTTGTTACAAGGTCAGTATTACCCACAGTGACTTTGAAAGGTATAATGGCTCATGTACTTTACTCTTTACAAGCTATATTGCAAATCTCATCTCTATTATCACTGTATTTGATGAAGCGTTGTCCTGTCATAAAGAGGTAACACACCTTACTCGCATGGTTAAATACTTATTTCTATAAGAAGAGCACCATTCCACTTTTCCAAAACTAGCAAGGCAAAATAGCTCTGGAAATGTAAGGGCAGACTGAATTCTCTCTCATTATTGGAATTCTTATAGAAAAATTTGATATGATGGGTTAAATATGAAATATCATGGTTGGGGAGTGTTACTGGTGTAGAAATGAATGTATTACCCAGTTTGTGTTATTGTAAGCCCAGCTAAGATCATGAACAAATATTTTATATTACATATATGTAAGCAGAAGCCTCCTACGGTTGCAAGATTGGCGATATATAATTTTCAGTACAGGAGAAGAGGGTATTAGGAAGTACCAAATCTCATTCTTTATTATTATGCATGTAATTTGAAGGCTATAAAAGAGTAACAAACACTAATAGTGAAACTCTGTTGAAACATATCCATTATATTGAAAATTTAGGAGTACAAAAAGCAATCTAAACCCACTATACTGTTGATAAATTGGAATTACAGAATAGAATTAATGATAAATTACACTTAGCCAAGAAGTTTTTCTTCATTAATTCCAATCAGGTATAAACCACTATTTCTGCCAGGAAAGACTTTCATATTTAAGAGAAGGGACTTACATGTCTTGGGGATATTTGTAAAAATAAAAAGGTGTCAAGCCTTGAAGAATTGTTTTTTTGAACTTCCCATAATGAATTATTTTATCTATATTCATCTTGGAAACTGGCTAGATCAGAAAAATATAAGATTATTGTTAGAAGAATATACAGTTTTTGAAAAGTTGTGTTGGAAGAGTACAAATACAAAAGGCCTAATATCAGACTGTATAGGTTAATTATTTTGAAACCAAGCACTAAACCTAAAAACCAAATATCTCAGGAAAGAGATTTAAAGGCTAAACCTATCAGGCAAATGGAGCATTATTAATTGTAGGGTGGCCAAAGCATCAACTTTGTATCCATTCTCTGTTAATAATACCAAAGTTTGCAATCGGTCCTTTTTAAATTCCTCATTATTTTAATAAGATATTTCCAAAAGTTAGGAGTGATTGCTGGTGTGAATGTAGGCACATTATTTTACATCTGGTAGGAGTGCTTTAAAATCGAGACTTATTGAAAACAAGTTTAAAGAAATAATCCAGAAAATCACTAAAGTCACATTGGATTGGGGTCCTAAAATATTCCTTCTGAGAATCCTGGTCAAAGAGCAATATGCTTCAAATCATAAACTAATCATAGAACTACTGGTAACAGCATGATGGGAAGTGACAACTTCACGGAGGAAAAGTATCCATGTCAGATATAGATATATGATATAATGGAGAAACTTGCTGAAATTAAAATGAGAAATACCATAAGTTTATGTCTATATGGAAGACATCACATTCTCCTTCCTCCAAGTCTATATATTTTTGGTATAAGTAACAGATCAAACTGTGTAAGTATAGGGGATTCAGGAGATGGCTAACAGACATATTTGTTTTAGACAATGTCTCATGAGAAGGGGTTAATTTTGTAAAGAGTGGAGCAGGTCTTGTTTTCTTTTCTCTCTATTTGGGGCAAATATTCTAATGGCATATGTATAGAGCTGCAAGGCACTGATAGGGATAAAAATATATTAGTAAAGAGATAATGGAACATATGTCACATAGATATGGCTTAAACGTAAGACTGAACTAGACTGAAATAGTGTCAATACAAATTTTAGAAAGGAAAACACCTTCAACAGAGCAGCTCCTAAAAAAAAAAAGAGGATGACAAAGCACTGTCACAACAGGGCAACATCACCAAAGCTCTTCACATCTAAAAATCTCATCAGCTACGTCTGTCATAACTACCCTCATACCTGTCAGAGAGCTCTTAGCTGAAGTTTTGGGACACTCTGTGCTAACTCTCTGGGATGCCCTTCTTCATTTTCAGCTTCTTTGTATCTGTCTCTTCTGCCTGCACAGCTACCTGCTCTGACCAGGGAAGGCTATTCCGGACACAAACATTTTATATCATGGAGCACACTAGTTATTTACTTATTTGTGTGTTTATATTTATTTTCTGCCTTTACAACAGTAGGTCAAAGCAAATATAATAACATAAAAATATAAAATAAACAGGTAACCAAACCAGCCATCCTAAAATATTATAAAATATACTATAGAACAATAAGAAATATTCAGTAACCCAAAATTAATTACAAATGTGAATGACATAACAAAATAAAAAATTAATGAGAATTCAACCTAACAATAAGCCTAACAGACCTACAAACAACAACTTAATGTGGATTCCTTCTATCATGGCAGCTACTATATATCTTCTTAAGATTAAATAGCTACAAAAGCACAATAAATGCCTTGCTGACTTTTATTGGCAGAAGGGGTAGAAAGTTCCTTGTGTGGGGATCCAAGATGGCGGATCTGACAGGACACACTTGAAGTGGCTCCATGCAACATCTTTCCTTTTCACTAGAATGCCGCATTGGGTAAGGAAGCATTGCGCTAAAGAGTGCGACTTGACATCTTCTTTCCTTTTTCTTCACAAGTATTTGGTCCGATGGACACTCATCTGCTCCGGGAGGCTCCATCGCCAGGAGGAAGTTTGCAGCGGGGCTGTCGAGAGGAAGTAGAACTCGCCACTCTGCAGGAACTACAAACATCTCTGTCCCTGGCAGCTCGTAGGGCCCTGGAGAACCCGGCTGAGTCAAGACATGCGGAACAACTTTGCGGCATGGAGCAGGGCAGCATGTTGGAAAATGGTGCCCTGTGTTTGGAACCTGATAGTGGTGCTGGAACTGTACTGAAGTTCCTTGGGACCTCTGTCGGATATGGGGAGACTCGACAGTCGGAGAGTGGAACAGTGCCAATTTCTTTTTTTTGTATGAACACTTTTATTGGTGTACAACACAAAATAAATATTACATAACTGCATATTCTCAGCCTCGTTATTCACCACAGGTTTTGATGCCCCTTTCCCCCTCCCCTCCCTCCAAACTGCACATATACTCCTATTAATCACACGGATGTATGGAATCAGAAATGTGGTACAACAATGTTAACAGTATACAGGCTCCTGAGTACAATCAGTTTGTGGCAGCGACCTCTGACAGTCCTGTTTCTCGCCAGCGAAGGTAAGCATCCCACGTCGAGTGGAATTTGTTCAATGAGTGTTTTTCAGCCGTCAATTTATACATGGTACATACACAGTCTAACCTTCGCAGTATTAAGTGTATTGAGGGGCAAAGTGGTGCTTTCCACAATTTAGCTATTTCCAGTCTCGCAGCTGTACATGTTTGAAGAACAAATGGGGTGAATTTGAGCCATCCCTTCCATGTCAGCTACATTCAATAAAACCATTTCCATCGTAAGTTGTATTTTAGCATTTAAAATATTTGAAACCTTACCTTCAATCTGTTTCCACAAGGGATTTATACAATCTCCCGACCACCACATGTGAACATATGTGTGCCCAGGGTACCGCAACCTCTCCAACAATTACCATCAGAATGGGGAAGTATTTTCGTTAATCGTACTGGAGTTAAATACCATCTATACAATTGTGTGTAGCTATTTTTAACCAAGAGAGATAATATAGAAATCTTAGTGATTTGTTCAAATATCATGTCCCAATCACGTTGCGTAAAATCTCTGGAGAGGTCACTGGCCCATGCTTGTATGTGTGCCGGCTTATTGATAAGTTTCACATTAAGTAATTTGTATATCTCGGATATTAGGCCTTTAAGGGGTACAGGTGTCAAACAATAACCTTCGAATAGAGATCTCCCCTGAGAGAGAGCAGGTGTTACCTGGTTGCCCTTCCAAAAATGACGGATTTGAAGATATATTAAGTAGTCTGATGGCACTAGCCTGAATTTCTAGCATAAATAATCAAAAGACGCTATGTCTTCACACACCCCCCCCCCCCCCCCCATATATGCTCTGAGTGGTAGATACCCTGTTTTTTCCAGCCCAAGAAGGAGGGGAGCGGTTGGCACGGTGGAAAGGTTATATTGTGGAACAAGTGAGTTAAGAAATAGCAGGATTTGTTCCCCACTAATTTTGTTTTCCATTTGTCCCACAGATTCATTGGGTGCCTCATGGTAGGGAGCATATTTGGGCAAGGACACCAGGTTTTCCTGGTTTGCCATGGCAAGGCTGCCATGGGCATCATAGGCAGCATAGATTGTTCTATAATCACCCAGTGTTTGACTTCTCTTACTTGGTGGCACATCACTATGGGTTTTAACTGCGCCACCACAAAATACCAAATAAGATTGGGTACACCTAACCCCAACAGTACATAAGAGCAAAATCCTGCACTCCAAGCAATATCGCAGAAAACACAAGTGCAGGCGCACATACTTCACCTTCCTAGTGGAGGGTGAAGTATGGGAACATACAATGCATCGTCCACACGGGTGGTGACCAAGTACACTATCAAGATTCCGTGGCACCGGAATATCAGTATGAATGAGTTTGTCACGTAAATTTTTTCCTCGTCGGAAAGTGAATCTAAGGGGACCCGGGAATAGAGTGTGTAAGGACAGAGCCTCCCAATGTCTGCGAATCATCGCAGTAATCTGGCGGCTGAGAGTGGAGTATGGCAAAATACAATTTGTGACTGTTTGATCATCATGGGACGATGGTAAAAATAAAAGTTCACGATTGGTGTACAAAGCCCGTTTCATCGCCTTTTTAACAACATGCCTCGGGTACCCCCGGGATATAAAGCGAGAGGACATTATTTGAGCCTGTTTGAGAAACTCACATCTGGTGGTACATAGTCTACGAAGTCTAAAAAATTGGCCAGTGGGAATATTCCTTCGTAATGTACTGGGATGACAACTTTGAAAGGCAAGTAAAGTGTTCCTATCAGTGTCCTTGCGGTGGATGGTGGTCGAAAAACGACCCTCATCCACAGACACAAGTACATCCAAGAATGCTATATGGGAACGATGTAAACAAAAATTGAACTGCAGATTAGAGTCACATGAGTTGAGCCAATCAATGAACATATAGAATTGAATCTCCGTACCCTGCCAAAGTAAAAAGATATCATCAATGTAGCGGAGCCACACTGCTATGTGTTGAAACCATTCACCAGTACCCTGGTGAATGGTTTCAACACATACAGTTGAAACCATTCACCAGGGTACTGGTGAATGGTTTCAACACATAGCAGTGTGGCTCCGCTACATTGATGATATCTTTTTACTTTGGCAGGGTACGGAGATTCAATTCTATATGTTCATTGATTGGCTCAACTCATGTGACTCTAATCTGCAGTTCAATTTTTGTTTACATCGTTCCCATATAGCATTCTTGGATGTACTTGTGTCTGTGGATGAGGGTCGTTTTTCGACCACCATCCACCGCAAGGACACTGATAGGAACACTTTACTTGCCTTTCAAAGTTGTCATCCCAGTACATTACGAAGGAATATTCCCACTGGCCAATTTTTTAGAATTCGTAGACTATGTACCACCAGATGTGAGTTTCTCAAACAGGCTCAAATAATGTCCTCTCGCTTTATATCCCGGGGGTACCCGAGGCATGTTGTTAAAAAGGCGATGAAACGGGCTTTGTACACCAATCATGAACTTTTATTTTTACCATCGTCCCATGATGATCAAACAGTCACAAATTGTATTTTGCCATACTCCACTCTCAGCCGCCAGATTACTGCGATGATTCGCAGACATTGGGAGGCTCTGTCCTTACACACTCTATTCCCGGGTCCCCTTAGATTCACTTTCCGACGAGGAAAAAATTTACGTGACAAACTCATTCATACTGATATTCCGGTGCCACGGAATCTTGATAGTGTACTTGGTCACCACCCGTGTGGACGATGCATTGTATGTTCCCATACTTCACCCTCCACTAGTTTTATTCATCCAATTTCCAAAAAAACTTTTAGGTTATGTTCTTACTCCGATTGTACTACAGCTGGAGTGATCTATGTTATTACATGCCCTTGTCCTCTGATCTACGTCGGGAAAACATCCCGTATGGTAAAAACTCGAATTATAGAGCATTGCTCCAATATTCGTCATTCCCGTGAAAATGAACCCCTCGTAGACCATTGGGTTAAAAAATCACACACTTTGTCAGATCTCGCATACAGTGTCCTTGAGGTATTCCCGCGGTGCCCACGAGGGGGTAACTATTCTGAACAACTGGGTCGCATCGAACAACGTTGGATTTTCACTTTAGATTCAGTATCTCCTAAGGGGTTAAATCGAGACATTGAATGGTTTCTGTTCACATAGAGCTCTTCCTTAGCGCTGGTCATTCATAAGCACTGTTTGGTTTACAACCCTGCTGAGGCGCGTCACAGGAACGGCAGCCAATGAATGGGACGGTGAAGTCCCACGTGGTTTGCCTTCCTGTTTTGGCGCCTTAATCAGCTTTAAATACCTGTCAGTGGGAAAGGGTAGAGCGCTCCCTGTCACTTTTAAGTTCCTATGCTGTCAGGTATGTTATGATGTTGTATAACTTTGCACTTTATGTTCGGTTATAAGTCCTGTTTGTTGTCCTGATGTATATTTATCTTTCACAGCTTTCTTATGAACCCCTATTGGCGAGCCCTCCCGATGCAGCCCGCGGCGAAACACGGGTACCGTGTCGGGGGACGCCATTAAGTCTGTTGCCTGTATGAGTCAGAGGAGTTGCCATATTGAAGAATTAAAACAATTTAATATATACACCGGTTGTGAGTGCTCTGTCAGGATTGAACTGTGCGCCTGCACTTGTGTTTTCTGCGGTACACCTAACCCCCCCATCTGCCTCACCTTGAGATAGAGAACCAATCGGCTGACCCTAGGGGGCCTTCGTTTCCATATGAAGCTGAAAACTTTTCTTTGCCATCATTTAAGCATGTCATTGGAGATAGGTATAGGCAGGGATTGAATTTTTTGATAGTTGCTATTCGCCCCACTGATCCAAATCCACAAATGCTTTCTTTAGAAGCGGGGTGTAGTTCAAATGAGTTGGAGTTGTTAGATAAATAAATGCCCAAATATTTCACTTTGTTTATTGTGATATATGTTTTTAATGTTCACCCATTAAGGTTTAATGTTACAACGTATAATGTTACAATGTATAAATGGTAAGACACCCTTGACATACTATTCCAACTGTTATAATGTGAACCGATGTGATGTACTCCAATGAATGTCGGTATATAAAAGCAAATAAATAAATAAATAAATACTTTGTGGGGAGCCCACCGAAAAGGATGTTGTTGTTGCAGGGTATGTACTGTCTCAGGGCTACACGTAAGATTTAGGATCTCTGATTTCTTCCAGTTCACCGAGACCGCGCTGAACTCCCTTATATTCTTTTCTATAGCGATTAAAGATTGATATCATCTGCGAATAGGGATAATTTGAATGTGTGTTGAGAAAAAGTAAACCCAAGTACCCTAGGATCCCCTCTAATAATAGTAGCTAAGGGTTCAAGAAATATGGCAAAAAGTAGTGACGATAAAGGGCATCCCTGTCTGGTCCCCCTTCCCACCATAAAGTAGTCCAAAAATCCCCCATTGATTTTCAAATAGGCCTTAGGATTGGTATAGAGGGCAGTAATCCACTGACAGAAAGCCATGCCAAAGCCCATCTTCCGTAACACCCTGAAGAGAAAAGGCCAATGCACTATGTCAAAAGCCTTTTCGGCATCCATGGATAAAAAATGCCCGTTGTCCCTTAGCCCACCACTGCATAGTGATTAATTTACATAGGTTATCACTTGCTAGCCTTCCCAGCATAAAGCCTGCTTGGTCTTGATGGACTATGGTGGTTATATACCTATTCATTCGACATGCCAATATCTTTGCCCAAAGTTTAAGGTCCAGGTTTAAAAGGGAAATTGGTCGATATGATCCTCAAGCTGCAGGATCTCTACCCATTTTAAAAGCACAGTTATGCCAGCTAGCTCTCCCCCTCCCCTTAAATAATTAAACACTTTCTGTAAGTAAGTGACTATGAAGGGTATAAAACATTTATAAAACTTAGCCATAAGGCCATCTGACCCCGGGGATTTGCCTAATTTTAGCGCTTTGATTGCAGATAATATTTCTATAGCAGTAATCTCCTCATCTAGTGCCTGTTGTGCCTCCTCTGACAAGGAAGGCAGGAGTACTGGTTCTAGATATGTCTATTGTTTCAGCTGAATAGAAGGCTTGGTTGCATAGAGTTGACTGTAAAATGATAGGAAGCTGCATCTTATATCTGTGTTGTTTGTCAGGATTTTATCTCTTTTGTCTTTAATTTTAGCTATAGAATTTTGAAAGGTCAATTTCTTCAATTTACGGGCTAAGTTATGGCCTGGTTTGTTATCCCCTTCAAAGTGATCCTGTTTCATTAAGTTGAGTAAGTGTACAATTTTCTTTGATTCTAACCTCTTTAGGTCTTCTCTTACTTTTAGTCAATTGATTCCAAATGCGTTGTGTACCCCGTAATTGATGCTCTTGAGTGAGTCTAACAATCTCCTACGAAGTGTTTGTTCTTCCCTAGAGTCTTTCTTTTTAACATTGGTAGCCCTAGAAATCAGTAATCCCCTCAGATACGCCTTTAGAGAGTCCCATACAGTCGGAGGCATCACTTCTTCACTATCATTTCTCTCTATGTATTCCTTAATATGGTTGACAAGGGATTTATTGAACTGTTCATCCATTAGCAGCAAATCATTTAATCCCCAAAATCGTATCCCTGTGTCGTAATTGGCAAAAGTAATATCTAGTGTCACCGCTGCATGGTCTGTCCAAGCGACAGGTGATATATCAGGTTTAGAAACAAAGTTAAACATCACTTTGTCAACCAATAAGAAATCTATCCTTGATTGGTTCTGGTGGGGGGCTGAATAGAAGGTATATGATCTACACTTCGGGAAATGTGCCCGCCATACGTCTATTAAGTGCCATTGTTCCATTAGATCCTTTAATTTATGTCTATGGGAAGGGAGTGTAACCACATAACCCCTAGAGGAATTCAATGTGGGTATTCTGTCTAAATTAATATCCCGCCTAGGATTAAGTTGCCTTGAACGTGGCTCAATAAAATTTGTTGTAAATTCGTAAAGTACCATCCCTGTTCCCGATTTGGTGCATACACATTTACCAATGTATAGTTCTTCCCATCCACCATAATGTGCAATAAAATGAACCTGCCAAGTGGATCCATAATGCACTTATGAAATTCAAACACTAAATGTTGCAAAAATAATATGCCCACCCCTGTATATTTAGCTGTCTTAGCACAGGGAGTGAAGTACTGATGAGGGTAATGGCTATTTTTCAAGAGGGACTCATATCTGCTTTTGAGATGTGTTTCCTGGAGAAAGATGATATCTGCGCGAAGATCACTCAATTCTTTAAAAAGAGCATGGCATTTAAACGGAGAATTGAGGCCCTTAACATTAAGGGAAATCATTTGAATCATAGGCATTAGTACTAATAAGGGGGCAGTCCCCCATTCTGGTACTTCCCTTTCCTGCAGCCTATATTATTCACTAGCGCACATAGCACCCCCACGATGTGCTCCACTCATATTCACATATTTACAAGATGCCAGAAATTTTGTTTGCCAGAAACTGCTCACTACTGACTTATGGACGCCCGCCTCATAACTGATCCCCCTTCGCCCGAGGTCGCCTGCAATGGAGGCTGTACATAATCAACATCCCGGACTTCATGGCTAGATATAGTTACAAAACCTGCGCAGTTTCCCCCTTTTAGTAGAATCCCCTCTCCCCCCAGACCCTATCCCTATTCTGCCATAACCACCGTGCAGAACCATATCTCCCCATCTCTTGCAGGAAGTAAGTGTCATGGTCCAAATGGCTCCAGCTGTTAAAAAACATGTTAACAAAACAAGAGAATGAAAGTCTGAAATTATGATGCCAAGAAACATAGCTTCACTTATGCTGCATCAGTTTACAATAAACAGTAGCTATTCAACATTACCACGACCATACCCAGACTTTGTGACCTACTGGTTAGTGGATAAGGTCTTACTCATTTTGTATGATCATAAGAACATAAGAACATGCCATACTGGGTCAGACCAAGGGTCCATCAAGTCCAGCATCCTGTTTCCAACAGTGGCCAATCCAGGCCATAAGAACCTGGCAAGTACCCAAAAACTAAGTCTATTCCATGTTACCATTGCTAATGTCAGTGGCTATTCTCTAAGGCAGAGCTTTCCAAACTTTTCATGTTGGTGACACACTTTTTAGACAAACATAATTTCACGACACGGTAATTCAGTCTACTGGTAAACCAGAGGTTAAAGGTTAAACGAACGAAACATATTTTGACAATTTATGTATGTTTCCTTAAATATATACATAAATAAAATGTTTCACGACACAACCTATCTCATGAAAACCTTAAATTTATATTAAAAATATATATTCCAAGATTCATGTTGTTATAATTTATGAGAAACAATAATAAAACAAATTGTCTGTCCCCCACACACTCATCTCTCTCCTCCCCCCAGCACATGTCTGGCCCCCACACACTCATATCTTTCCCCCTCAATCACATGTCTGTCCCCCCAGCACGTTTGCCCCCCACTCACTCATCTCTCTCCCCCCAGCACATGTCTGGCCCCCACACTCATGTACCTCGTCTTTTTGATTGTTGCCAGTTAAGTGCTTCACTCCCTTCCATGATCACCAGACACTGCTGCTTGCAGTCAGTACTCCTCATGGCCAGGCCTCATCGGCAGCAGCAGCCAATGCAAGGATGGCTGGGCTCGTTCCACCCACCAAGCCCCCCCCAAAAACGCGATTGACAGCAAAAATCACCCAATAATAAGCAACCCATAAACTGAAAAAAAAAAGTGAATCTCTAGAAAAAAAAAAAGCCCAAACTCGCATTAGAGTTGACCGGGCTTGCGCGACACACCTGCACACTGCAGGCGACACACTAACGTGTCCCGACACACAGTTTGGAAAGCTCTGCTCTAAGGGGTAGATTTTCAAAAATTGCGTGATCGCGTACTTTTGTTTGCGCACCAGGCGCGAACAAAAGTACACTGGATTTTATAAGATACACGCGTAGCCGCGCGTATCTTATAAAATCCAAGGTCGGCGTGCGCAGGTTGCACATTTGTGCAACCTGCGCACGCCGAGCCCAGTGCGGCCTGCCTGTTCCCTCCGAGGCCGCTCCGATTTCGAAGCGGCCTCGGACGGAACTTTTCTTCGCCCTCCCCCCGGCCCTATCTAAACCCCCCCCCCCCCACCTTTGTTGGCAAAGTTACGCCTGCTTTCAGCAGGCGTAACTTTGCGCGCGTCGGCCGGCAGCCCCGCTCCGTCCTCTGGTCCCGGGGGCTGGTCCGGAGGCCTCGACCACACCCCTGGGCTGGCGCCAAGGAGGCGTCAGGATCCGGGAGTACCGGGTCCACCGGGGCGTCAGCACCCCCGGGACCACTCGCATCCAAATAGGCCCCAGGGGCTCCACAGCTCCTCGGAGCGGGGAATTTTTTTTTTTGCCGGGGGGGGGGGGGGGGTCAAGGGGGGGACCTTCCTCCTCCTCCTGCAGGCTGGCTAAATAGGATTTATGTAGGACGACAAATTCTGTTGAAAAATGGGCCCTAGATTTCCTGGGTGAGGGAGGGGGGGGGGGGTCAGGGAATTCATCCAGGGGCCCGCGGGGCTCAAATCGGGGAGAGACTGAGGGGAAAAAAAAAATCGGCCCCCCCATCCCCAGACAGCTCCGAAAACGGAGCCGCTGAAAAATCGGCCTGGCCATGCTGTGGGACTCGATCCCAGGACTAAATTTGCCTGCCCTGCTGAGGAAGGACCTTCCCCACTCGGCAGGCAAGCAGAACAGAGGCCCTCACGCGAAAATCGCGGAGGGCTGAGCACAGGAAAGGCAGGAAGCCTGCCTTGGCATAAAGAGAGCTGCTCTGAAGAAAAAAACTGCAGAAAAAAAAAGTTTGATTGGCAGCTTGCAGGCCCAGAGTGAAGCAGGGGGGAATCCTGCTGACTCCTGCCTTTCTGGCTGCCGGTTGAAGCCCTCTGAAGACCAAAATGAAAAACAAAATGGGTCTACTGCTGTAAGGTAAGTTAAAAAGCACTTTGAATACTTTTAACTGGTTTTTGTTTGTTTTTTTTATAGACTGAGCACAGCAGTGGGGAACTAAGCCCCTTCGGCAGCCAGAGGAGGGGGAGATGAGACCTGGACCACCAGGCTCGGTCCCCACACCTGGAAGCGGCTACGGACTCAGGCTATGCACTGCACAAGGGGCAAAGCCCCCCTGAGTCCGGCAAGAGCCAGGACCGTCTCCTGCACCAAAGAAAAACTACAACTCCCTGTCAGTTTTTGGGTTTTTTTTTCACAGGAAGAAGATCACACTAGATCCCTAAGGAATAAGTTCTTGCTTGATCCATGAAGAAAAGAAAAGGCTGACTAGCCTACAGCAGGAGACCGAAGGGTGAGCTGCTACACCTACGGGAGACAGACGAATACTGAACGGTTACAGGATAGGCTCTGTCCTCATATAGGATATCCTTTCAGTTTTAGTCTGTCTCCACCTGCTGGAAAGGAGGCTCAACCCACAGTCTGGACTGATCCGGGTACGTACAGGGAACTGTCCTTTTGCCTGCAAGCTCTGCACCACCGCAGCCAGTCTCACATACCCAAGGTTGAAACCTCAAACATCCTTTTTAGATGGATCGGCACTTCCGATCCTGAGCAACCTCTAACATGGCCTAATGCTCTGCCCGGATGGTTTTCTTCGTAACTGTGCAGACCAAAGAATCAGCCTTCAGCAGGAGATGAGTTCCCCTTGCACGTTGCGAGTAAAGAGAGATGCGCTGCACATCACGCTCCCTCCAGGGCCACCATCTTGACCTCTAAAACCCTCTGAAGGATCTCATCAGCGTCACTGCTCCAATGACCTTGAAGGTCTAGCAGACAGAAAAAAAGCACTCAACCCTCCCCGAGAGTCTCGCCCATCTTAGCCTGTTGCTGGGGTCCCAGTAGAGAAGCTCATTTGCCTGCTGCTCCCCTTTTGGGCTAAATAAGCTTTATGCCTTAAGAAAACAGTCTGAGGAAATCCCTGCCAAGCCGCTGGAATCTTCCCTCATAAGCTCCCAGCCTCATAACCATTTCTCTGGGTCCGCAGGGAAATTATACTTGGCCTTCTATAAAGGGGGTGGGGAATCCCTCCCTTTCCCCGATTCTACCTGTTGATTGCCACACAATGACAAAATGGCCACCGTTCCGCATTTGTCAACTGAGCTCTCTCACCTGCTGCAGGTGATCGGATGTTTTATCCTTGCTGCCTCAGCAGCTGCCCAATGAGCTACTTCTCCTAAGGCACGCTTTAGGCACATACAACTCTCTGCAAGGCCATGCAGCCCTTGCTGCATCCGCCGCCATTATGCGCACACCTGCCCGAGGCACACTTTAGGCATGTACACCTCTCTCCTTAGGCTTTGGAGCCCTTGTTGCATCCTGAGGCCACCATTATGTGCGCCCCTGCCATGTAGTGCGCACTTAGGTGCATACTCTCCTCCGGCCTTGCAGCACTTGTCATGTCCTACAGCCATGTTTCGCTTTGCACTCATCCGAGACAGATGCATCTCATGTTCAACAGGAAGCTGCTTGCTAATACGCCACACTGAAGCTGTCCCTGACCCAGATGCCCAGTGGGCCTTAACTGCTTGCTCTCTCTCCTCTCCCAAGTGTCTCACGACCAACCGGTCAGCGTCTGCACTGCCTTTTTTTTTTTTTTGGTTTGCTTTATGAAAACAGGCCTGCAAAAATATCCCCAGAAGAAAGTGAATACTTTCCTGATGGTGATTCAGATGCCGGAAGGCCAGAGGGAGCAGTCCAAAGGGAAGGAGGGAAACAGAACCATGGGCTTTCAGTCCCCTTGATGCCTTCAGGTTGAGCTAAATCAGGGATACCAACCCCCCTGCTCCACCTGAGGGATGAGTCATGAAGCCTCCACAAGAATCCAGTTTTTTCTTTTTTAAATCTAATTTTCCACACTGCAAGATTTTCACCTCTACCATCTGCTGGAGTCCAAGAAATACTGAGGGACTGCAGTGGCACTTTAGCTTACGTAGCAGTTTCAGAAAAGCTTTTTGTTCTGCAACTCCATCTGCTGGTAGGGATGCAAAACCCATTTGTTGGGACTGTTCTGGGATATCAACAGGAAACAAAAGTGTGAGGAGAAAAAACTCCCAGAACATGAAAAAAGAACAAACCACCCAAACATGACAAAGGAGACAAGTCTGAAAGGGACCTGAGACTTTGCATCTACACAGAACAGAAAGATTGATGATACCACAACTCCAAGAATGGACCAACTATCTGGGAAAAAAGGTAACAGGTAAAAATCTCTCCTTCCATTTCATCCTGTTACACCAGTCCAGTCCACAAAGGTGGGTGGTACCACCTGATCAGAGGCCAAGCAGGAAATAAATTAGCTCCTTCAAGGGCCAAGGCTAAATTAATTTATTATTTTATTTTTATTAAGCATTTTATATACCGGGATACGTTGGGATCATCATCTCGGTTTACAGATAACTCAACGTAGCAAGGAGCTTCACAGAGGAAAAGTCAAAGATAAAAATAATGAATAAACAAGAAACCGTTCAACAATAAACAGGATAATGGAAGGGTAAATGAGGCGGGAAGTATTTACAAAATCATTAAACAGGGGAAAGGGAATGGTAACTGGGTGGAGGGGAGTATTTACAAGTAATTACAGGCAATTTGCAATATATTCACTGTGGGGGAGGGGGAGAGGGCGAGGGCATCCATTAATTAATGCATCCATGCCCTTGGTGCTAGCTCCCGGCAACAGCTGACCCCTTATATTTCTGTGTGTTGCCATTAAATACATGAGAGGCAAGTCCCTCCAGAGAAATACGCACTATAAAACCTCTCATCTCAGCAACCACTCACCTGGATAAGAAAATTATTACTTACCTGCTAATTTTCGTTCCTGTAGTACCATGGATCAGTCCAGACAGTGGGTTATGTCCCCAATCCAGCAGATGGAGTCAGCACAAGCTTTGAGGGGGCGTATCCATATATACTACTACCCCCTCTGCAGGAGTTCAGTATCGAGTATATCAAAGCCAGAGTAGAAACCCCCGAAGGATCAAGTTTGTAGAAACAGATAATGAAAACAATTGTAACCGCAACAAGTAACTGCAAACATCCTACCAACTTGTAGGGAGCTGTGAAAAACAGCGAAAAGAAACGACTGTGAAGACACAGAACACTGCGAGCAAGAAGTAGCGCAGAGCTGAGCAGGATCAAGAACCCAAACGCGGTGGGCGTCTGGACTGATCCATGGTACTACAGGAACGAAAATTAGCAGGTAAGTAATAATTTTCTTTTCCCTGTACGTACCTGGATCAGTCCAGACAGTGGGATGTACCCAAGCTTCCCTAAATCGGGTGGGGTCCTGCGAGGCCTGCTCGGAGAACCTGCTCGCCAAAGTGTCCAGAGACCGAAGAGGCGAGGTGCAGACGATAGTGCCTCGAGAACGTGTGTAACGATTTCCAGGTGGCTGCCCTACAAATTTCCTGCGAGATACCGAGCGAACCTCCGCCCAGGAAGCCGCCTGAGAACGTGTAGAATGCGCTACGATTCCGGGTGGGGGAGTCCGACCCGCCCCAATGTAGGAAGCAGCAATGCCGGCCTTCAGCCATCTGGCAATGGTAGTCTTCGAGGCCTGAGACCCCTTCTTAGGACCGGCCCAGAGTACGAAGAGATGGTCAGAGGTCCGGAACTCATTTGTAGCCTCCAGATAGAGGCGCAGAGTGCGCTTGACATTCAAGAGACGGAGAGACTTCGGCTCTGAGGAAGAGAAGGACGGCAACTCCACCGTCTGGTTCACATGGAATGCAGAAACCACCTTCGGAAGGAAGGAGGGAACGGTGCGAAGCGAAACTCCAGAGTCGGAGAAACGGAGATAGGGCTCTCTACACGACAGAGCCTGCAGCTCCGAGATGCGTCGAGCGGAACAGATGGCCACAAGAAATACAGTCTTGAGAGTGAGATCCTTTATCGTTGCACTGCGCAGCGGCTTGAACGGTGGTCCCGACAGGGAGCGAAGCACAAGGTTAAGACTCCAGGAGGGACAAGGGTCCCGTAACGGAGGACGCATATGCTTGACACCCTTGAGAAAACGAGCAATGTCAGGATACTGTAGAAGAGAGCCCCCATCGCTCAACAGCGAACCAAGGGCGGCCACCTGAACCCGTAGTGAATTATAGGCGAGCCCTTTTTCCACCCCCGCCTCTAGAAACTGAAGGATCTGAGGTACAGAAGCCTTAGCGGGTCTCGTGGCCTGGCTGGTACACCACAGCTCGAACACCTTCCAGACTCGAACATAGGCCGCCGACGTCGATGTCTTTCGTGCCCGCAATAGCGTGGATACTACCGCCTCCGGGTAGCCCCGACGCCGGAGGCGGCGCCTCACAAAAGCCAGGCCGCAAGACAGAAGAGTTCTGCCTGCTCGAAAAATACCGGGCCCTGATGTAGGAGCTGGGGGAGGTGCCCCAGCCTGATTGGCCCGTCGATCACCAGCTGTAGCAGGTTCGCAAACCAGGGTCGCCTGGGCCATTCTGGGGCGACGAAAACCACGGTCCCCTGATGGCTTTCTATTCTGCGGAGCATCCTGCCCACCAGGGGCCATGGTGGAAAAGCGTAGAGCAGAAGATGTGGCGGCCACGGGAGGACCAGGGCATCCACTCCCTCCGAGCCGCGGTCTCTCTGGCGACTGAAGAAGCGTGGAGCCTTGGCGTTGAGAGCAGACGCCATCAGATCCAAGTGGGGGGCCCCCCACCGATGGACGAGAAGTTGCATCGCTTTGTCGGTGAGCGACCACTCTCCGGGGTCCAGCAGTTGACGACTGAGGAAGTCCGCCTGGACGTTGTCCACACCGGCGATGTGCGAGGCCGCTAGCCGGACGAGATGACGCTCCGCCCAATGCACCAGCAGCGCCGCCTCGAGCGCAACCTGCGGGCTGCGCGCGCCTCCTTGTCGGTCGATGTAGGCCACGGTGGTAGCGTTGCCCGATAGGATTCTGACTTCCCGGTTCCGAAGAAGCGGGAGGAAATGTTGCAGAGCTAGCCGGACCGCTCTGGTTTCCAGACGGTTGATTGACCACTTCGCCTCCACCATGGACCACGTCCCCTGAGTGGCGCTTCGATCGCAGACTGCACCCCAGCCTGCTAGACTGGCATCGGTGGTCACCACCACCCAATTTGGCAGATCGAGGGACACGCCACGGGCCAGGTTCGGCGGATCCAACCACCAGCCCAGACTGTCCCAGGCATTCTGCGGGAGCGGGAGAATCATCTGGTAGTCCTGCGATACTGGTTTCCAACGGGAGAGGAGCGCCCACTGTAAGGTCCTGACGTGCGCGAAAGCCCAAGGTACAAGGTCGATGGTGGACCCCATCACTCCCAGGAGTTGCAGGTAGTCCCAGGAGGTGGGCTCTGGTAACGCAGAGAACCGTCGTGTGTGATCCCGCAAGGATTGAGCTTTGTCCTGGCGCAGAAAAACTTTGCCCAGTAGGGTGTCGAAGGTCGCCCCCAAAAAAACCCAAGCGTTGCGAGGGCATGACGGAGCTCTTGGAGAAGTTCACTACCCATCCCAGGGAATGTAGAAACCGTACTACTCTAGTCACCGCTGAGCGTCCATGATCGAATGACTTCGCCCGGAGGAGCCAATCGTCCAGATAAGGATGAACCAGGATGCCCTCCTTCCGGAGAGCTGCCGCCACGACTACCATGATCTTGGTGAAGGTGCGCGGCGCCGTCGCCAATCCGAACGGGAGAGCCGTGAACTGAAAATGCTGGTCCAGAATTTTGAAACGAAGGAAACGGTGGTGGTCCGGGCGGATGGGAATGTGCAGGTAGGCCTCCGTTAAGTCCAGGGAGGAGAGGAACTCCCCCCGATGCACCGCCGCAATCACTGACCGGAGCGTTTCCATGCGGAACCGAACGACTCAAAGGGATTTGTTGACTTCCTTGAGGTCTAGGATAGGCCGGAAGGAACCGTCCTTCTTTGGTACGACGAAATAGATGGAATAGTGGCCCGAGCCCACCTCTCCGAAGGGCACGGGCGCAATAGCGCCTATCTCCCAGAGTCTGTCCAGAGTCAGCTGCACCGCTCCTCTCTTGAGGTCCGAGCCACAGGGGGAAAAGATGAACCTTCCCTGCGGGGGGGGCGGACAAATTCCAATGCGTAGCCGTGTTTTATGGTATCCAGGACCCACTGGTCCGAGGTGATCCGTGCCCACTCCTCGTAGAAATACGTTAGTCGGTCCCCAATCCTGGGGACAGGGGAGTGGGCGAGACTGGCATCATTGTGAAGACTTGGTATAGGGGTTCCCGGTTCCGGGAGTAGTGCGTGCTGGCCGACGCCCGCGAAAGGAGCGCGACCAGGGCTGAGACCTGGGGGCGGATGACCGGGAGCCTGCCTGTCTGTATCCCCTGTAGCGCCGTTGCGCTCTGGCTCTGGTCCGAGAAGAAGAAAATGCTCTGGATGGTCGAAACCTATCCTCCGGCAGCCAATGAACAGCGTTCTCCCCCAGGGACTTGATGATCTGGTCCAAATCCTCCCCGAAGAGGAACTTGCCCCTGAAGGGAAGAGAGCCCAGACTCGACTTAGAGGACGTATCAGCCGCCCAATTGCGTAGCCACAGTAGTCGTCGTGCCGCCACTACCGAAACCATGGATCTTGCGAGGACCCGAAAAAGGTCGTACGAGGCGTCCGCCCCATACGCCACTGCGGCTTCTAGCCGATCTGCCTGGGCAGCCTCATCGGACGGCAGGTTCTGAGACGTGAGGAGTGAGACCTCGAAAACCCGCTTAAGGAAAACTTCCAACTTACGATCCTGTGTGTCCCGCAACGCCGCACCTCCCGTCACTGGGATAGTCGTCCTCTTCGTGACCGCCGACACTGCGGAGTCCACCTTTGGGACCTTGATGAGGTCCAGAAATCTTCGGGGAGCGGGTACAGCTTTTCCATAGCCCGGCTGCTCTTCAGGGAGGCCTCCAGGGTGTCCCATTCCCTGGTGAGAAGTTGTAAAAACGAGTCATGAATGGGAAAAGCCCGAGCCCTCGGCCGGAGTGCCGCCAGGACAGGATCTCCCTTCCTTGAAGAAGTGACGACAGCGGGAGCTACTGGGGCAGGCGGGTCTGGTGGCGGGTCCAAATCTAATTCTTGGATGATCTGCGGGATGAGGTCGTCCAGCTCTTCCCTCTGGAAGAGGCGTAGGGTACGCGGATCATCCCCCTCCTGCGTGCCGTCCCCTTGTCCCCCGTCCGGGAGGTCAAGTCCATGTCCCGCTGGGTCTGGCACCGCCCCCACTGCCGCGGGCGTGGATCGGACCCGGGTAGGAAGGCGGGAGGCCCCCACTCCCAGAGGGTCGGGGGGGGGGCCGGCGTCGAGGGCGACATCCGAGGGATCTTAGGAGGGGGGGGTCCCACAGGTGCTTCCAGCCCCTGCAGATAAGCAGTATGCATGAGCAGGATAAACTCCGGAGAGAACCCCGGCCTGCTCGGGTGCGCTTCGGGGGCGGCGTGGTTCCTGCTCCCTGGCTCTGGGTGCTTTGTTCCTGCACCAAAATCGGGGGAACACCCCCGCTGGTAGAGTCCTCCAGGGATCCGTTCTCCCTCGTGGCCTGCGCCTCAGGGCGCTCAGAATGTAAAATGGCCACCGTTCCCGCCAAAAATGGCGGAGTGGCCGGCCCGCACCGCCCGGGCAAAAAAGAGAAATCAGTCAGGGACTGTGAGGTACCTTCCCCCCCGGGAAGGCATCGTGCACAGATGCCCTCCCGGGAAATCCGGGACCCCGGGTCTCCGCAGACCGCACAGCGGGACGGCCGCGGCATCGGGATCGCTGTAGGAGAAAAGAAAAAAGCCACGGGGGGGGGGGGGGGGGCCATGCGCACAAAAGCGCCGCTGCGGGGGGGCCCAGTCGGCCCGCACTGCCCGCTGTCCGAAAATAGAGGAGGGTGCCGCGGGGGGGGCCTTCCCGGCCACACGACCCGCCCCAGACATCTTTCCCTAAATGGCTCAGCAGCCCATGAGGAGCTGTAAAATGGCCGCGGGTGAGGGAGTAAAGAGCGAAGAGGCCGGCTCCACCGGCTTTCGCGGGCACCGGGGGCTGAGCTGTGAAGGAAAAAACTACAAAGGAAAAACAAACTTACCCCTGGCTGCAACGAGAAATAAACAGCAAGGCCGCAGAGAAGAGACAAGGAAGATAAGCCATTCCCCAGAAGTTGAAAGAACTCTGCCTTACTTTTTTTAAACTTAATACAAACTAGATACAAACTTGATCCACAGAAAAAGACAACAACAAGCCATAATCAAGCAAGAAAGTGAAGAAAAAGGAAAAGGAGGGGAAGCCCGATTCCCCTACTCGCATCTGCTGGAGTCAGAAGATACTGAACTCCTGCAGAGGGGGTAGTAGTATATATGGATACGCCCCCTCAAAGCTTGTGCTGACTCCATCTGCTGGATTGGGGACATAACCCACTGTCTGGACTGATCCAGGTACGTACAGGGAACCAGCTGATTACTGCTTCTCCTCAAAATTACAACTGTACATTCCAAATCCTTTTCCTTTTCTTTTAAATTAAAAAAGAAAATGGAAAGGGGAAAGCCCCCCACTCCCCCCGGCTCTACCAAGTCCCATCTGGCCTTGTCAGCACCTGATCAGTGGGCTATCTGCTGGCTTGGTCTTAGTCCTGCTTCAAAGGCTGCCCCACATCTGCTGGAGGCAGAGAATACTGGATTTCCTCTATGCTGCACCACCTATAAGTAGCAGTGATGTCAGAGAGAAAAAGTGTGTTCTGCCTCCATCTGCTAGTAGGAGGGTAGCATAACTTTTGCATACCTTTATCATTATTTTTGTTAACCATATATCTTTACATGCCTTTACTTCCTTAACTCCTTGGTTTCCCCTGCCCTTGTTTTATATAACTTCGTTTCCTGTTAATGTTGGATGCAAACCGGCATGATGTACCTACGAATGTCGGTAGATATTTTATTTAAAATTTTTAAATAATCCACCTGTGTAGACTGGTGCAGCAGGATGAAATAGAAACCATTCATAATAAACAATTTCCAGACAGTTTCTACTTCCCAAGATTACACTTATAAAACTTGTACCACTAGAATCTGGAAAGTGTCCAAAGGTCATTGCCTAGCAGATCTAACTTATCAATAGCTTTTCAAACAAGCGACAGCCTGGTCGACAGGAACATCTGTACAACAGATGATTCCCAAATGTTTTGTACACCAAGTGAGAAAGGAAAGAAATCAAGATATTTAAGACCTACAATTTTTAAGCCCTGGTCAAAATGACTCTTGTAAGGTCTCAGTTTGCATTCGCTCTAAGGGATTTGGCCAGGCCAAGAAGTCTTAATGTCAAAGGGTTAATTGCCTCTACATGTGTGAAAATTAAAACTGCTCAGATCTACCATGAACTAGTTTGTGACTAAAACCATCAAATGGGTATTGTGAGGGTTCTATTACAAATGGGGAAAAATTGGCTTCTTGGAAATGACAATCAACCATTCTATACCATTTCTGTGCTATTGTATCATCAAGTGTGGAACTTCCAAAACCAGATGCCTCAACTTAATCTTAAATGGGATTTATTCCTAATGTAACTTGTCTTTCAAAAATATTTAGTCATTTTAATTTCCAAACCATTAAAATATTTCCAAATGTGTGAAACTGGGACTTCCAAGTATAACTGAACCCCACTACAGACTACAATCCAAACATTGCAGCAGCTGATCTATATCTCCATCTATCTTTCAGGCACTTGCATCTGTTCTTAGCATGTATGCAGTTTTGGCTAAAACTGGATACCTCACAGGATGCTAGAAAGATGCACAGCAGCCGAAAACATTCTGGAACTATGACTGGATGCAAATGACAGAAGGAACTCTATATACTCACCTAAATGAATTAAGCAAGGTCAACATTCAGAGAGCTGGTAAGTGGCAAAAAAATCCAGGTCAAGTTGCACACAAATTTTCCCAGATTTTCAGTGTGACTTATGCGCACAAGTTTCCCCACTGAATATACTTGGGTAAAGTTACAAGCATAGCTTCATATGAGAAAATTTGGAATCCAATTTTTCTGGCCAGATTTGTGCATGCAACTTTAACCAGACAGCACACCTCCATCAATGTCCCTTTTTGTTCTGATAAATTTTGTGCACATAAGTCATATGCATTCAGCAGAGGAAAATATTGAAAGCTCAGTTTTTTGTGTGTGTAAAATCGAAAAATTACACACACCAAGGTTTTCAATATTGACCTAAGTATCTCCACTTAAAAAAAAAACCACAACACTGCCATCTGCTAGAGGCTTTTATTTAAGTGATGTTTAAGAGGGAACAGAGGTGTTTAAATCTTGTTAAAAGCAGCTACATCCATGGATTGTACAAAGTCTTCAAAAGCTGTTATCTTCTCCTCCAACAGATCAGTTCCCACTTTGTCGTCTTCAACTACACACTGAATCTGCAGCTTCTTGATGCCGTAGCCCACAGGAACAAGTTTGGCTGTTTTAAAATAAAATTTACAAAAAACAAAATTCAGAGAAGTGATCTTAAATGCCATGGCAACAATCCTCTCCACAGCCGTTTATCAACTGCCAAACTACAATACCTTTCCATAACTCAACTTTCCATAGTAATAATTTCTGGCAGAGGTTTCAGCAGCTGAGTGTTATCTAGCTGGCATCTGCTCTCCTTCATGTGCATAGTGCATCTTAGCAATATCTGCTTTACAAGAATAATCTAAAAGATTTTACATGAGCTTTTGAGATCACTTAAAGTCCCTGGTTCACGCTGGCAAATATCATGAAAGATCAGGTACTAGAGAGTTTCTGGGTAGTTTTTATTGCGGTCCCTTTCAATAATAATTCTTATTATGTGGCTTCAATAGCAGCAGTGTATCTAGTCTTTTTAGGTAACTGTATGGATTCTGGAGCACCATTTTACCAAAAATAAAGCAAGGACTTCTGCGTTTTGTGTCCATGATTCTACACTCCCTCACCTTTCCCAGCTAGGAAAACTGGTGTGGAACAAGTAAAGCATGGTTGCTTACCGTAAACGGTGTTCTCCATAGATAGCAGGATGAATTAGCCACAACACCTGGGTGACATCCGACAGTGCAAAACAGACCCTTCTCTTTAGCTCAGTAGAGCTTTTTTACTCTATTGAGCATGTGTGGGAATTCCCACACAAGCATTGCCTCATAGGTCTCAGTCATTTGTAGCTCAAGTTTAGCAAGGTAGTCAACTCTCACAGGAGGCAGGCAGATATTAAGCATAACTGATTCATCCTGTTGTCTACGGAAAACACAGTTTACAGAAATCAAGTGTGCTTTTCTCAATCGAAAAGCAGGGCTGAATTAACCATGACACATAGGGAGTCCAAAGCTTAGGGTTGCTCCCCTATGGACAGTGGACTACTGGGTGAATAGGATGCACAAAACTGCTTTTCCAAAGTTACTGTTCTTTGAAAGATTATCCAGACATTAGTGGGACATGAAGGTATGTACTGATGACCAAGATGCAGTTTTGCAGATGTCTTCAGTAGCAACTGCTGTCGGATGGGCAACCGAAATAGCTATGGCTCTGATTCAATGAGCCTTGATAGAGTCTGATTTGTCAGCCAGCCAGTCCATAACAATGTACAATACAGTCTATCTAGTTGGAAGTAGTACATTTAGCCACTGTTGTTCCTAATCTATTAGGATCTTAAGACACAAACAGCTGAAAGGCCTGTTGATGTGGATGTGGTTTTTTTTTTCTTCTTCAAGTAATAGGCCAATGCCCTTTTAAAGTCCAGTGTGTGAAGGACCATTTCTCCTGTGTGCATGAGGTCTTGGAAAAAACATACAAAATACCATGACTGGTTTATGTGAAAAGCAAAGACCACTTTAGATTGAAAGTTCAAATGGGTGCAAAGCACCACTTTGTTGTTGAAAATTTGAAAGTAAAGAGTAACAGACCAGTGCCTGGAATTCACCGACTCATCTAGCCAATGTAATGGCTATGAGGAATATCACTTTCATCATTTCCATGCAAGAAATGTCCATGAGGTTGATTCCAAGGGCATGAAAGGAGGACCCATGAGCTGAGCCAGGACAATACTGAGGTCCCCTAGCACTGTGGACTTCAAAATTGATGATTTAGTATGGAATAAGCATTTTGTGAATTTAGATTACCAGTGGATGGTTAGAAATAGGATCACCTATCATCAGAAAAGTAATAAGCAGCTTTTTAAGTGAAGCAGGCAATTGAGCAAGTGTTTAGGAGCACAGATGAACAGGCAGAGGAAATTTGTTTCACACCTTACTGAAAATCTCTTCCATTTAAAACTGTACACCCTTCCTATAGTCAGTTTTGAATAAGAGTAGGATATCTTCAGCTTTCTTAGTGTGCGCCAGGAAGGACACTAAGGTGCACTCAACATCTAAACTGTTAGATTTAGAGCTGCTAGAATCAGATGTAGAAGATGGCCGTCCTTCTGTGTTAGCCGGGATGGGTCTGTTTCCAGATGAATCGAAAGTTGAACTGATAAGCTTGGTGCTTCTATCTTGTCAGGTTATCTGGGCCAGGCTGGAATTATGAGCATGAGACATGCTCTGTCTTAAGAGTACCTTCTGCACTGTTCTGGCTACCAAAGGGAGATGAAAAGCATACAATAGCTTCACATTCCACAGGATCAGGACGGCATCCCCAATATAAGACTGAGGCTTCTGGAATGAAAGGAGCAAAATCTCCTATTTGTTGCTTTCTGTGGTGAAGAGACTGACAGATGATTCCTCAAAGATCCAAGCAGTTATTGCTACTGACTGGTCGAGTGCCCAGTTGTAGGGCTGGAAGGCTTGACTAAGGCAGTCTGCTAGCAAGTGGACTATCCCCATTGCTTGCAGGAGGCACGATTATTTGCCCACTTTCAGATCACAAGGGCTCCCTGCCACAGAGCTCCAGACCCTGTTCCCCTGTTTGTTTTCATAAAACATGGTGACTTGATTTTCTGTACACAACCCAACCTCTGTCCATTGCCCGTGTACACAACCCAACCTCTGTCCATTGCCATCTCGGTGTCACCTGAGATGGCAATGGACAGAGAAGATCCAACCTGGAGAACCTCAGAGTTTGTCCATCAGCGGAGAGATGTTTTCATCATTTCCATCATAGTTAATGAAAGTGAAAGGGACAGAGTCAATTGGTCCTATTTCCAATGAAGATTCCATAGTAAAGGCCTCATGTTGAGGCATGCGAGAGGAACGTGGACCACTACGGCCATGGGACGCAGTATAACTAAGATGGAGTGAGCCAAAGCTTGAGGACAACTGGATGGGAGAAATGCACTTTCCTCTAGGGAATCTATCCACACCTCATCGACTTAATTCTCGGACTTCAGATAACTGGAGGGGAACCACATAAATAGAAGATTGATAGGATGAAAAGGAAGTCTTCGAAGGTGGCTTGAGCCCTGGTAGGACGGGATCCCCTCTTCGGTGCAGTGCTGGCGGCAGGAGCCTCCTGGGGGGCCTCAATATCTAATCCAGCCAGGACACGTGAGATAAGCGGAACCACCTCATCGCTCTGGAAAAGACGTAGAACCCGAGGAATGTCCCCTTCAACTTGCACCGAGGGCATTGGGAGATCAGGGTCCACTGCAGGGTCCGTCAGGGGTGGAGGGTCCTCTGAGGGCAGCTCTGCGTCGGGGAGGTGGGATAATGGGAAGTAAAGAGGAAGATATAATTGAAAGTGAAAAAGGGGTTAATAATCTTAAGACATTGTAAATGCTTTATTGAAAAGCCAAGTTTTTATTTTTTTTTCTTGAACGTTTTAGTATCTTCTTCAAGTCTTATTTCTGTGGGTAAAGTATTCCATAAAGTTGGTCCTGCGATTGATGGTGGTATCATTCTTGGCGAGGAAGTTAAGAGATGACCAGTATTTGTTGAACGCAGGTTTCGAAGTGAGTCTTTAAAAAGAAGGGTGAAGGAACGGACTGCTGGGCCTGCGGACAAACCCTGAACCTGCTGCAAGTTTCTTCTCAAAAAAGGTTTTCTTTTTCCCAGCAGCATGGACAAAAAGAGAAAGAGGGACTTCATGCAGAAATTCCCACGCATGCTCAGTAGAATAAAAAAGCTCTACTGAGCCTAAGAGAAGGGTCCATTAAGTGTTGGATATCACCCATGGCTAATTCAGCCCTGCTTGTCGATCAAGAAAATAGGGAATAGTTATTTAACCTTTCAAATATTAGTACAAGGACTAGGAAGATGACATGGAAGTAATCATATCAGATTTACAACTAATGTAAGTAGTTTTTCAGTCAAATCAAAGTTAGGAATTTGTTGCTGGAGAATATGGTCAAGGCCAGTTATACATAATCATGTTTCAATAAGATTTGTAGTGCTTCATATATTTGTATAGTATGACCCCATTTATTTTTCATGTGTTTTGAGGGTTACTAGTCTGACTTTATGCTTTTTTATAATCACTGATCAGGTCAACTGATTTTATGTGTGTACACCGATCAGGCCCACAATTTTTTTCACAATAGTTTGGATAACGTTTCTGTTCCCTAGATTACTCAATATGAAGCTTTAAGTCTATAGCAACATGCACTGGTACAATCTACTTTCTAGAAGTTTACATCATTGAGATAGTGCAGGGGTGCTGCTTTAAAAATGCATAGAGACTGCAATCATTTTTCCCAAAACCACTGAGTGGGAGGAAAAGGATAAATGTTTATCAGTGATGTGTACAATATTATAGTTGAAATGGGCAAGCTCTTTCCACTGATCTAAATGCAGCTGCAGGAAGTGACAAGAGGCTAACAGCATCTCTTCTTCTCAAGCCAGACCTGGGGCAGTTTAGAAGCCAGCTCTTGCTCAGAATAAAGCAAATCCATCACACGTAAGTCAGCCGAAAGATGGTGATTTGGTTTTATTCATCACTGAAGCAGCTGGTGTGTAATGTGCTGTCCACAAGCACTGGAACTCACAAAGGCAGCAGGGCAGAAAGTCTATGCATCAATGCTCTGTAATGCTTTAGCTCGGCTCTTACGCAAGGACTGCGACAACTACTGAAGGGCCTTCAAGAACCCTTCTCAACCAGAAATGTTGGATCAGCTAAAATCAATCCAGCTTATGCACGTCCCCAGTGACTTGTGTGTAGCTGTCTCCTATTCCCACTACCATACTGACCTCTACAGGTGTTAAGCAAAATTGCTGCAGCCCAATAATTTCACTGCTGATCAATCTTGTGTAGCTTTAATGAAGCAATATTTTAAGTATGGGAAAACTAACCAATTTCATTTTTGCATCAGTTCAATGATTCTCAAATATGGCCCTCAAAACCCATCAGGTTTTTAGGATATTCACATTTTCTATTCATGAAGCTTCTGACATTTGATCTAATAACCATATTTTACATATTTGAGGATTACCCTTCAAACCAAAATTTTAGAGAGGTCTTCAAGGACCAAAACTGTAGAACTGCCTACTGTGGCCAAGAAATAAACCAGGGCATCACTTACATCCTCCCCAGACCAAGCCATCCAGCTGAATACTTCGCACACACTCTTCAAGTTTTGCCATGTCTGTCTCGTCGTCCCAGGGTTTCACATCAAGCAGGATGGATGATTTAGCAATCAGTGCCGGTTCTAAAAAAATGCAACGAGGAACAGGAGAGTAACAAAGTAAGAAGAGCTCAATGTTCAGATACTCTCACCTATAGCCTGAATGCTCCCTGCTGCCCAAGCCTTTAACCTTCCATATATGTGGCTGCAGCCCACCATGCAAAGATTCAGAAATGATTTTCAAACAGCAGGAGTAGGAAAGTTTTTCAATAATTCAGTTAAAGACAGTTTATGGTTTTCTTCCCTCACTCTGATTTTTATTTAGTTTCGGGGGGGGGGGGGGGGGGGGGAAATGAAAATCTCCCACTTGAATTCACCCACCCGTGTGAAACTAAACCAGGCCTGCTGCAGTGCTGGCCCTCAGAGTCCCAAGGCAGACATAAAAAAACATACCGTCATCAGTTGAAGCATGGAGGGTGCAGAAGAGAGCAAGGCAAATAAAAAGATGTAAATAACTTGTTTTGGGGAAATGTTACATAAACCCAAAATAGAAACCTCAGAATAAGACTGAAAGATGAAGTATGAAGCAAACCGGTGTTTTTGAGAATTCCTGCTAGCATTGTGTGAAATTGCTTCTCCTATCTGTGCTATGCAAGCTTTGACAGGGTGAGTTAGGTGTTTGTTTTCTGTCTGTCACACAGCAAAGTCCTTCCAGCTGTACTGAAAGGGAGTGATGCCATATGACAATTTCTGTTCCACAGGAGGAATGCTGAAACTGCTACAGATTACAGCAGCTCCAGACCAGTAGCTGTGGGACAAGAGAGGCATCGAACTATTGTTCTGCTGTAATCACTGTAATGCACATTCAGCAGAATGGTTTTTCTTACTGGGTTATAATCCTGTGCCTCAACATTACAAGCCCTTCATCAACCGAAACACTAAGGCTCGGCCCCTTTCAATCTCACATCCTTGCACCATCCTGCCACCTCTTTGTGCATACAGTGGCTCTGAATTGCACTCAGCCCAACACTCTGCCTCATGAAACTTGGTGTCTTACAGATACAATTGTTAGGGCAAGCTACTTTCGGATGGAAAAAAAGTGGCCAAATCATATTGTGACTGCAATATGTTTCCCACTGCACACTGCTGATTTACGGCCTGAAAAGCTACACTGCTATAAACAATGTGGGATTTCAGTCGCTTGCAACACAGCTAATTTCTAAGATGTTAATACACAAAAAGTGCTTACTTGCAATTTTGGGGAGACTATGTTCAAGAATGGGTTTCTAATTTTATTGTTAAACAACTGTAATGGTAAATAACTGCCAAGAACCCTGTTCCACATCCCTCTGCATCACAGTCTACCCAGTTCAGGCAAAGTGGAACATATCCAAATTTATATTCTCCTCGGATTACATTCAGGTACGGTGATGGGGGTGGTCATGATGTTACACTTGGTTTAACAGGGCTAATGCAAATGTTCCTTTATGAACAAACAAAAAAAAAACCAACTCACTCATGACTGGTTGGGGAAGCGTTAGAAGACAACTTATCCTCCTCTCTGTAGATCTTTCCTTTTCATACCTGCTCAGATGGCCAAATTTGTGCCAGAGTTACGGATTCAACCTCTCAGTGAATACTTAAATCCAAGTGGTGTTTATAATTGCACCTATTTAAATAGCACTAAATCAACTATCTGTGTTGCCATATATTCAATATATACTATGTACTTTGAGTACTTCCACACCATATCAGATTAACCCAAAGCACCTGCATTTAAAAGCAACAAGGTCGCTTACTTTTTGATTTCTTAGACTCATACTGAGCAAGGCGCTCTTCTCTCAGCTTTTTTGCTGCGTCACTTTCCTGAAAGTGAAATAAAACAAAGTTAAAAACATACCTTGATTTTGATACTAGATTTCAAAATATAAAATCAACTGGCTTGTGGTCAGAGAAACAAATTCAGCAGGAAAAAATCAGCCGAAAGATGGTGATTTGGTTTCATTCATCACGTTACTAGCCAGTTTAAAATTGAGGAACCAAGTTGGCACCCTTTGGAACTCGTATTCCATCTTAGCTGTTCCAGGGAGCTATGCAGGGGTGAAAAGTGCCATGGACCTCCCGCTGCCATCATCAGGACGACCTTGGAGCTACTTCATATGCTGCAGACCTATGGCCTCTTATGCAGCCTCAAAGGAGACTTCCCTGGAATTGTGAGTAGTCCAATTGCTGGTATTGGATTGGCAAGAATTTGTAATTTGGCTTATGGGGAAAAGAAACGGGAAGAGTATATGATAACCAATATATTAAAGGATTTGGAGAAGTGAGATTTTAATCTATCTTGGCTGAGCAAAACAGAATCAGTAAAAATGAACATTGTACCCCGATTTTGTTACTCATTCCAGACTTTACCACTTCGTGTTCCGAATAGCATGCTCCAGCTTTGGCAAAGGCAGATCTTTGATTATATTTGGCGACGCACACCAAGGGTGGCATGTAGTGATGTATCAACCACAGCTTCAGGAAGGGTTGGGCGTACCAAATATTACATAGTACTATGTGGCCTCTCAGTGCTATGCAATACTGCATTGGTGTAAGAGGAGAAATAAAGTAGGTGGGTTTGGAGCAAGCTCTGATGAGCCTTATGCCTCTACATGCTTTGATTTGGCAACCTAAGAATTTGTGGAGACCTTTCGAGGATATAGCTCCCACTACGATAAGCACTCTGAACATTTGGACTCAATGGCATGACAAGATAAAGGGTTGTCAAGAACATTTTTTGGCTCACTGGTGAGCAAATTCAATCTGCCTATCAAAGAATTGTTTGCATTTGCAATGGACATTTTTTTTGAGTTTAAGTAAGATTAAAGAGAATGTGTCTTTTGGGAGATCTTATCTGGAATGTTTCTGTGGCATTGCTGATAGGGCAAAGGGGATTATCTCAGAACTGTATGAAATTAAGAGTTGTAGGATCCTCCTTCACATATAAAAAAGTGTGGGTGAGGAACCTAGGGTCTGTGCTAATTGAAGAGGAATGAGACTTGTTATTTATACCTACGAGAAAATATTCTATTTCTGCCTCTCTTATAGAAAACTGCTACAAAGAGCTCCTATGTTGGTATTTAATGCCAAAGAGGCTGCATACAGCTTTTCCGCAGTGGATGATAAATGCTTGCGAGGGAGCACAGTAGTAGACACTTTTTACCATATTTGGTGGGAGTGTGAAGTCAGACAAATTTTGGGATGAAATGGAGAAATACTTACCTGATAATAATTTCATTTTCCTTAGTGTACACAGATGGACTCAGGACCAATGGGTTTACGCTCCCCTGCCAGCAGATGGAGACGAGGCCAGGTTTCAAAGCTGATGCCACCCTAGATACACCCCTGCAGTGACCTTAGCCCTTCAGTATTCCCTTCAAAAGCCACTGTGGACATACTATCGAAAAAATGACTAAAAATGGATAACCGTAACTGTACAACAGTAAGATTATAGATGCCTTGATTTAGGGACTGGATGACTGTTTACTCAATCTCTTGGAATCTATATCCACTCCATAGGTGAATCCTTTGCACCATTCTTGGGCAACTGTGGGCAGGATGCTGAGTCCATCTGTTTACGCTAAGGAAAACAAAATTATCAGGCAAGTCATTTCTCCATTTTCTAGCGTGTAGCCAGATGGACTCAGGACCAATAGGATGTACAAAAGCACAATTAAACTCTGGAATTTGTTGCCAGAGGATGTGGTTAGTGCAGTTAGTCTAGCTGTGTTTAAAAAAGGACTGGATAGTTGACTTAGAAAATAGCCACTGCTATTACTAACAGTAACATGGAATAGACTTAGTTTTTGGGTACTTGCCAGGTTCTTATGGCCTGGATTGGCCACTGTTGGAAACAGGATGCTGGGCTTGATGGACCCTTGGTCTGACCCAGTATGGCATGTTCTTATGTACTGTAGGGGTGGCTGGAGGTGCTTCACCCCTTTCAGAAAATGGGCCATGTCCAAATGAGCCGACAGATGGTTTTCCATTCACCTCGCCCTTAAAACAGGAGAGTGCCACTACCTGGATCTTCAAGGAGTTAAGGGCCAAACCTTTATTCAAGCTGTCCTGAAAAAATTCCAGAATTAGTGGGATTTTGACCGCCTGAGGGAAGCGCCGTGTTCCTTGCATCAGGCCTAAAATACTCTTCAGACCCGCCCATCTGCTAGGGACGTAGAGAACTTCCATGCACGGAGTAAGGTGGCAATTATTGCTGCCGAATATCCTTGCTTCATCAGGCGAGCCCTCTCACGGGCCAGACCGTAATAGTCGGATCCTCACGAAGGACTGGTCCCTGCTGTAGCAGATCCCTGTGCGTTGGGAGGCACAGAAAGGTTTACATCAGGAATCTCCGCATGTCTGCATACCAGACACCTGGGCCAATCTGGAGCTACCAGGACTAATCCCCTGTGGCACTCAATTCTGCAAATAACCCTGCCTAGGACGGGCCACGGAGGGAAGGTATACAGCAGCTCCTTTTCCGGCCAGGTCTGAACGAGAGCGTCAATCCCCATGGTCAACTGATCTCTTCTGCAAATGAAGAATTGGGGAACCTTCGCACTGTGAGATGTGGCCAGCAGGTTGATGGATGGGAGACTCCAGCGATCTACTACCAGCTGAAAGGCTTTGGCAGACTCTCCTGAATCCAGACTCTCCCTGCATAGAAGTCTGCTCTGACGTGGTCTTTTCCTGCGATGTGGGAGGCTGAGATCATCTTAGATCAGGGGTCGGGAACCTTTATGGCTGAGAGAGCCATGAACTCCACATATTTTAAAATGTAATTCTGTGAGAGCCATACAAGACCTACCAAATTAATTTACTACAACCCCCTACTCTCCTGACGCCCCCCCAAGACCTGCCAAATTAATTTGCTACAACCCCCCACCCTCCTGACACCCCCCCCCCCCCCCCCAAGACCTGCCAAAAGTCCCTGGTGGTCCAGGGCTCGCAGACAAATCTTTAATAAAAAAGTAAAAATCTAACAAAAACCCCCACCCTCCTGACACCCCCCAAGACCTGCCAAAAGTCCCTGGTGGTCCAGCAGGGGTCCAGGAGTGGTCCGGGAGCGATCTCCTGGACTTGGGCTGTCGGCTGCCAGTAGTCAAAATGGCGCCGACGGCCCTTTGCCCTCACTATGTCACTGGGGTCGACCAATGGCAGCGGTAGCCCCTGTGACATAGTGAGGGCAAAGGGCCGTCGGCACCATTTTGACTACTGGCAGCCGACAGCCCAAGTCCAGGAGATCGCTCCCGGACCACTCCTGGACCCCCGCTGGACCTCCAGGGACTTTTGGCAGGTCTTGGTGGGGGGGGGGGGGATGTCAGGAGGGTGGGGGGTTGTAGTAAATTAATTTTGGAGGTCTTGGGGGGCGTCAGGAGGGTGGGGGGTTTTGTTAAGATTTTTACTTTTTTTTTTATTAAAGATTTGTCTGCGAGCCAGAATCAGCCATCAAAAGAGCCACATCTGGCTCGCGAGCCATAGGTTCCCTACCCCTGTCTTAGATGTATTTCCGCCCATTCCATAAGGAGATCTATCCCATGTGACACTTGCTGGCGTTTGGTTCACACTGGCAGTTGATGTAGGCTATCATTGTTGTGTTGTCAGACATTATGCGGACCACTTGACCCTGGAGTATGTGGCTGAATTGTAGACACGCCAATCTGACTGCCCAGGCTTCTAGGCGGTTTCATGTTCCAGAGGGCCTCTTCCTTGGTCCAACGCTCCTGGGCCTCAGTTCCTGCCAGTGAGCTCCCCAGTCCCAGAGGCTTGCGTGTCATGAGGACCAGCCAGTTCAGAGGAGACAAGGATACACCCCTGCCCAGATGAGCTTCCTGCAGGCATCACTGGAGCAGAGAGTAAGTGGAGGCGAATTTAGTAGTCTTGAGACAGTGGGTTCCAGTATTACAGCAGGGAACATTGACGTGGTCGAATGTGTGCCCTCACCCATGGCACTACTTCCAGGATTGCCACCATCAAAATGGGGACTTGAAGATAGCTCCACACCGGCGGGCATATTGTGTTCAACAGACACACTTGGGACATCAACTTCCTTATCCACGTGGTCAGGAGGAAGACCTTATGCTGCTCAGTGTCGAACTGGACTCCCAGATATGCCAAGGAATGGGAGGGTTTGAGACTGCTTTTGTCCAGGCTTATGACCCGACCAGGATCCTGAGGCAAGGAGGTCACCCGGAAACTCTCTTCCAGTCGTCCAAGTACGGGTGCACCAGGATTCTCTCTTTTCTAAATGCTGCCGCTATGACCACCATAATCTCGGAAAAGGTTCTGGGGCAGTAGCCAGGACAAAGGACAGTGCCTGGAACTAATAATGGCGATTCAGTATCGCAAAGCGTAGGAAACTATGTTCTTGCTGGACTGGAATACGTAAGTAGGCCTCGGATAGGTCCAGGGAGGTTAAGAACTCTCCCGATTGTGCGGCTATTATCACAGAGTGTAGGGTTTCCATGCCGAAATGAATCACTCGTAGATATCTGTTGAAGCTCTTGAGGTCCAGGATGGAGTGAAGAGAACCTTCCTTCCTGAAATACAGAGTGGCCCATGGAAAAGTAGCCTGCCTCCAATGCACTGGTATCGGAGGCGGGCTACCTTTCCATGGGCCACCCTGTAGATGGAATAATGCCCCGTATTTCCTGGGGCGCAGGTACTGGGATTATAGCCCTCATCCTGAGGAGTCTTAACAGGGCTGTCTCCACTGTCTGCTTCTTGTGCTGGGAGTGGCAAGGAGATGATATGAATATGTCCCAAGGAGTGCTGAGAAATTCCAGTGCATATCCTTCTCGTTTGACCGCAAGTACTCATTTGTCCAAGGTGACCTCGACCCACCATTGGTAGAAGAGGCACAGTAAGACCCCCTATCTCTTCGTTCTGAGGGTGGGTTGGCAAAATTTCATTGGGGGGGTTCGGGATGAACGTGAACCTGAGCCTGACCCTCTCTTGGGCTGCTGACACTAAAAGGACAGAGACCTCTGAAATGTCGAGTTTCTGTAGGGGTGAAAGCATTGGGAGCTCCTGGATGAACCCCTCATGGGCAAGGGGCGCTCTAACTGCTTTCTCTTCTGGTAGCTGGGGTTCTGGAAATTCACCCCATTTATTGGCCAGCTTTTCCAATTGGCTTTTGAAGAGGAGTTATCCTTTAATGGGCATTTTTGTCAGAGTTGCCTTGGAGGTTGCGTCTGCTGACCAATTCCGCAGCCATAGCGGTCTTCTGGCTGCCACCACTGAGGCCACTTCGCTGGTCAAGGTACAGGCTAGGTCCGAGCCCGCGTCAGCTAAAAAGAAGGCAGTGGGTTCCATAACTGCTCTGGAATTCACCCTCAAGTCATCCACCTCCCAAGAGAGAAGCAGACACGAACAAGCTACCAGGGCACAAGAAGAAGCAATTTGTAAGGTCATTGCTATTGTGTCAAAGGCCTGTTTAAGGATGGACTCAGTCTACCTATCATGTGCATCATTTAAGGCTGCTCCTCCCTCCACTGGGATAGTTAATCACTTAGAGATGGCATACACCAGTGCATCCACTTTAGGGAAATGTCAATGTTATCCTGCTGCCGGATCCAATAGGTATAGAGCTTCTAAAGCTTGTCCACTTTTAAAAACTTTATTCTGGAGCATCCCATTCCAGGTCAATCAACTCTTGGATGGCTTCCAGTACTGGAAAGTAGCAAGAGACTTTCCATAGGGAAATCGAAATGGGATTATTCTTTGATTCCGTCAGAGTCTGCCCCAGGAACTCCCAGCACAAACTTTAAATTATTTATAAAAAAAAAAGGGGGGGGGGGGAAAAAGAGTATGTCTTCTCTTGTCCAGACTCAAGTTGTTGCATCAGCTCCTTTAGTCCTGATGCAAGTCATTTACTCAAGGATGCTCTAGAAGAAACATTGGATGCGGCATACTTAATGTCACTTCCGAGCTTTGTCTGTCTTCTAAGTCCTGAGTATCGGAATCTTCCATCAAGACCATCATCAGTAGTGATCCTTTGTTGGACTAATTTGATTTCAGTTTTTGAGGAAGATATGGGCTCTGTGTTTAGTTCAGGAGCAGAGAACCTTGCTCAGTCTGGAGATTTCAACCCACAGACCGATGCCTTGGAAGCTCAACCATCTTTCTTAAACACGGTAGGCCAGAGATTGAAACCTGGGAGCCTAAAATACTGTTGAACCAGTCCAAACACATGCCACCAGAGAATACCAGCAAGTGCCTTAGCTGCACTAGTAATAGCAGTGGAGAGAGAAAACCACAAACTTTCCAGTGACATTGCCTGGCAGTATAGCATTAACCCAAGCATCTGGACTGTTCCAGCAGGATAAAGTAGCTGCTTTAATCAACATTCCTGAAGGCTGCCTTGGTTGACCCCAGTGACATAGTGAGGGCAAAGGGCCGTCGGCGCCATTTTGACTACTGGCAGCCGACAGCCCAAGTCCAGGAGATCGCTCCCGGACCCCCGCTGGACCACCAGGGACTTTTGGCAGGTCTTGGGGGGCGTCAGGAGGGTGGGGGGTTTTGTTAGATTTTTACTTTTTTATTAAAGATTTGTCTGCGAGCCCTGGACACCCGCTGGATCACCACGGACTTTTGGCAGGTCTTGGGGGGGGGGGGGGGGGGGGTTTGTAGTAAATTAATTTGGCAGGTCTTGGGGGCATGAGGAGAGTAGGGGGTTGTAGTTAGTATGGCTCTCACGGAATTACATTTTAAAATATGTGGCATTCATGGCTCTCTTAGCCAAAAAGGTTCCCGACCCCTGGTGTAAAGACTTCCATGCAACCGCTCTGCAAATCTCCTGAGGCGAAATCTGGTGGCATTCCACCCAGGACGCCGCCTGCGCCCGTGTTGAATGTGCTCGAAGACCCACAGGTAAGGGTCTACCACGCAGCAAGTAAGCTGATTATATAGCCTCCTTCAGCCAGCGGGCTATCATGGTTTTCAAAGCCATGTTACGTCTCTTCGGACCACTCCACAGCACAAAAAGATGGTCTGACAAATGAAATGAGTTCGTGACCTCCAAGTATCTCAGTAAGGCCCTACGAACTCCAACTTCTGCAAGTCTCTCACGAAGGAATCCGAACGATCCAAATCTGGAAAGGATGGGAGCTCTACTGACTCATGCAAATAAAAAGAAGAGACGGGACTGCTCTTAAGGAAACTCCTGACTCTGAAATCCACAGAAAAGGCTCCCTGCAAGATGCCGCCTGAAGCTCCGACACGCTTCGAGCTGAGGAAATAGCTACCAGAAATATCACCTTCAAAGTGAGATCTTTCAGTGTTGCCCTCGTCAAAGGCTCAAAAGGCGGCGCACACAGAGCTGTGAGAACTAAATTCAGATTCCACGAAGGAAAGGATGTCTAATTGGAGGCCACAAGTGCTTCGCCCCCGAAGGAAACGAGCCACCTCCGGATGCGCTGCTAACGCCACTCCTTGAATGGTACTCTGTAAACAACCAAGAGCTGCCACCTGCACCTTTAGAGAACTACACGATAAACCTTTAGCTAGACCAGCCTGCAGAAAACCCAAAATGTCAGACAGCGATGCCTGAATTGGGACCACCTCACGTTCTACACATCAGGCTTCAAACACCTTCCATACCCAGACGTAAGCTAAGGACGTAGGAGGTTTGCGTGACCTTAAAAGGGTAGCAACTACCGCGTCCAAATACCCCTTGTTTTTTTAAACTGCTTTGCTCAAAAGCCATGCCGCTAGACAAAAGCGATCCGCCTCTTCCAAACAGATGGGTCCTTGATGAAGAAGAGCCAGGATGTCCCGCAGACAGAGGGTCTGCTACGGCTAGGTTGAGGAGGTCCGCAAACCATGGACGTCTCGGCCACTCTGGGGCTACTAGAATCACCTTCGCCAGATGAAGTTCTATGCACCGAAATATTTTTCCGATCAGAGGCCACGGAGGAAACAAACAGCAACACGTCGATCAGCTATGGAAGCACTAGAGCATCCACTCCTTCGGCCCGTCTCTCTGCGCCGACTGAAGCAGCGCGGGGCCTAGGCATTCTTGAAGGTCGCCATTAGATCGAGGCTGGGAAAGCCCCACTTGCTGCAAATGAGCTGAAAAGCTTCGTCCGTCAATTCCCACTCTCCGGGATCGAGATGGTTCCGACTGAGAAAGTATGCCTGAATGTTTGACGCCCGCTATGTGGGATGCTGCAATGCGGGCCAGATGCTGTTTCACCCAGCTTATCAACAGCTGAGCTTCCTCCGCCACCGGTCGACTTCTGGTCCCTCCTTGGCGATTGATATACGCCACCATGGTTGCATTGTCGGACAGGACCCGGACCGCTGTCCCCTGTATCAGAGGAAGAAAGCTTGTAAGGCCAAGAATACCGCTCTGGTCTCCAGCCGGTTTATGGACCACAGACTTTTGTGGAGACCATTGTCCCTGCACAGACTTCCGCAGACAAACCGCTTCCCAGCCGGAGAGACTGGCATCGGTAGTCACCACCATCTACTTGGGCATCTCCAAGGAAACTCCCCGTTCCAAGTTGTCTGAGAGAAGCCACCACTCGAGACTGGACCTAGTCGACTCTGGGAGTGGTAGGGGCAGGTGAAACTGCTCAGAGACTGGATTCCACCAGGAAAGCAAAGCTGACTGTAAAGGACGCATATACGCAAAGGCCCATGGCACAATCTCCAGAGTGGAAGTCATCGATCCCAGAACCCGCAGGTAACCCCACACTCTGGGAGGGTGTTTGGCCACCAAATCCCAAACTTGACCCTGCAACTTGGTAATGCGGTCCGTGGCAAGGAAAACTTTCCCTTCCTGTGTCGAATAGCGCTCCCAGAAATTCCAAGGACTGCGAGGGAACCAGGTGACTCTTGGCTAAGTTGATCACCCATCCGAGTGACCTCAGAAGCTGCAGCACGCGGCGAACCGCCGCATGACAAAGCTCTTCGGATTTGGCCCGAATCAACCAGTTGTCCAGATAAGGATGAACCAACAAACCTTCCCCGCAAAGCTGTGCTGCCACCACCACCATGATCTTGGTGAAAGCTCTGGGTGCTGTGGCGAATCCGAACAGCAGAGCCCGCTGTCCCAGGATGAAAAATCGTAGGAACCTCTGGTGGGCTTTTTGGATGCTGATATGCAGATATGCCTCCGTCAGATCCAGTGACACCAGAAACTCTCCCTTTCTTACGGAGACAATCACGGACCTCAGAGGCTCCATGCGGAAACGAGGCACCTGAAGGCATCTGTTGACTTTTTAGATCCAGGATGGGCCGGAAAGTCCCCTCCTTTTTGGGTACCATGAAATAGATGGAATAGAGGCCTCTTCTCTGTTCCGCCGCCGGAACTGGAGTAATGGCCCCCAACTCCAGGAGCCGCTGCAACGTCTCGTGTACTGCTATTCGTTTTTCCTTGTAAGCGCATGGAGAAACTAGAATCTTGTCCCGTGGACGGCGTACAAAATCTAAGGCGTAACCTTGACTTGTCACTGTGAGGACCGACTGGTCCGACGTCAGCCTGGCCCATTCCTCATACAAAAGGGACAGTCTGCCCCCCATGACCAACTCCGAAGAATGGGCCAGCCACATCTCATTGCGAAGATTTGACTCCAGGGGCAGACTGGGAAGTACCGGGTATACCGAAACGTCTGCCATGAAAGGACTGAGACCATGACTGTTGCCTGTTGGAACCTTGGCGAAAGGCAGGGCCTGACGACCTGGACGGACTAAATTTCCTATTTCCCCGGAAACAAGACCGAGCAGAAAAGGCGCCCCTGGACCTAGGACAATCCTCCGGCAATCTCTGTACCTTATTCTCGCCCAGGGACTGTAGCATGTCCTCCAATTGCTTACCAAAAAGCAACTTGCCCTTAAAAGGCAACGAGCCAAGTTGAGCCTTGGACGAAATGTCCGCTGACCAATTTCTCAAACACAGGAGTCTGCGTGCTGACACCATGGATCTGGCCGAAGTCTGCAGCAAATCATGCAGTGCATCCGCACTATAAGCAATCGCCGCTTCCAGCCATCCTGCTTGGAGAGCCTCACCCTCTGAAAGACCTTTATTGGCCTGCAGTTAGTTGCTGAACCCAGCGGAGGCCCGCTCGTAAGAGAAGTTGCTGCACATGGCCACCCAGACCCCCAAAGTGGAAACCTCGAAGATATTCTTGAGCTGATGTTCTAACGTTGCCCCCGTCACCGGGATGGTGGTCTTTTTGGTGACTGCCGACACCGCTGCATCCACCTTGGGAACTCTAAGCAGCTCCAAAACCTCCTCTGGCAGAGGATATAGCTTATCCATAGCCTCTTCAGGCCTAGGTCCGGGGTATCCTATTCACAGAAGAGCAAATCCGTTGCCGAGAAATGAAATGGAAAAGTTGTAGTGGGGCCCCTTAGACCCAACAAAACCAGATCCATGGCCCCCCAGCTTAGTTTCTTCTGGTGGCACCTCGAGCCCTAGCTCCCCCAAAATCGCAGGGATAAGCAGCCCCAGCTCCTCCTTTCTGAAGAGACGAACCACCTTCCACAACCTGGGAGCCGTGGCCTGCATCCAGCTGCAGGTCCACATCCACCCCCATTGGGGGATTGGGCTGCAAGTCCTAGTCCTCTGAGGAATCCGAATCAGAGAGCTGCGCAGGAGCCCTTAACTGCCTTTTTAGCTTAGCAGGACCCGAGTCACCTTTGGCCCTGTCCCGGTCCCCCTTGGACCTGGAACTGGCCCTCTTTCGAGTAGGCTTGCCGGTATTTAAAATGGGAATTTTCTCCTCAGCCTGCTTCTTGCCGGACTTTTTTGCCTTATAGGCCTTATGCATCATTAAAACGAATTCCAAAGAAAAAGAAGAGGAGGAGGAGTCCAAAGCCCCCTCAGGGCTATCCTCAGAGCCTGATGAGTCTGGGACTGCAGGCTGGCCTTTGTTGTGGAGAAAGTGTGGGAGGTAAAATCTCCTCCCCCCATCGCGGCCCACGTGGCAGCCCTGCCTGTGCCCAAATTAGCGTCCGTTCCCGCGCTCAGCTGAAGCAGACCGCGAAACGGGCCGCCCTTCCTGGCCTGAAACGGAAGGTCCCTCCCCCTGGGGAGGCAAGCTGAGCAAAGATTGTCGTGCAGTAGGCCGAGCTCCGAGGCATCACAGACCGCCGAGAAAAAGTGCCTAAACGCGGCAAAACTAACAGCGACCTGACCAGTGATAGCAAGCAGGGAAGGGAGAGTCAGCACGACAAAGGAAAACAGCTTTTAATTTTATTTTTTTTTAACCAGCGAAGCGGCAGTGAAGATGTCCTTTGGTCCTGCGCCTTCTGGGGGAGGGGGGGGGGGGAAGAGAGTGAGCCAGGCTCCCCGGTATCACCCCCAGAGGTAAATTCCCCTGGTAATAGGGCCCTCGACCCCTACCAGCTGCCTGCAACAGCAGAGAGTATGGTCCCCTCAGGACCTCACAACTCTCTGGGCAGCTGAAGAAACCGGTCCTCCGATTCCTGAGTAATTAGCTTTTTTTTTTTTTTTTTTTTTTTTTTAGAAACTAACTTTAATAGTAAGGAAAACAAACCCCTGCTGACTAACTTCCTTTTTTTTTTTTTTTTTTTTTTTTACACTAATCAGAACAGACTGTGGGTTTTGCACCTCCACCATCTGCTGGAGACTGTGGGTGGCACCTCAGGGTATAGGACAGAGTTTGTGAAAACTTCTGTCTCCATCTGCTGGAGGGGAGGCAAAACCCAGGAGTCTGGACTGATCCGGGTACATACAGGGAAGAACACATTGCATTCCAAACCCACAATCCGAAGCAATTCTTAACAGTACTCACCTCCTCCTCCTCATCTGACCCAAAGAGATCAATGTCATCATCGTCATCATCTTTGGCAGCTGCAGCAGCTGCACCTTGGGTGGTGGTGTCATCAATATCAACAGGCCCATATTTTCCTAAGGGCTTCTTCACTCCAGGAAGGCTAGGGAGAGATAGTGAAGACATACTATTCAATTTCAAATTAAATTTCTGAACGGATCACCATTTAAATCTGGGTTTCCCAAACCTTGAGCCAATGTGACTCCATTTTGGCACTTGGAAATTCACATGACCCCCTAGAGGACAACCGAACAAAATTGGCAGTTCAGCTCCCCCTCCAACAATCACTCTTCCTCACCTTCATGCACTCCAGCTAATCCTCTCTCTCAACCTCCATCCCCTTCAGCGACCCCCCTATCTCAGACTCTGCTTCTCTCAGCCCTCTCTTTCACTATCTTCTAGCTGATCTCACCCATAAGCCCTTCTTATAACCCTCAATTAATCCTGTCATCCTCTCTATCAACCCATCCCCCACTCGCTCCTCATCCTCTATCCCCTCCTTCTCCCAACCCTTCTCTAACATTCCCTCCCAGCTCATCTTACACCCCCTGTTGATCTTGTCATCCCATCTTTCGCCACCTTATCCAAAACAAACTCTGTCTCTCATCCCTTCCTTCAAATAACCCCTCCTCCAAACATCCTCCTGGGCCAGGGTCAATACTTTCCTTTGGCCCTTGGCCAAAGGTATACTACCATCCGCCTGGCCAGAATGAACAGATGGCTGATGAAATGTTAAAGGAAATTAAGAAAGTCAAATTTGGCAGCATAATAATGGGAGATTTCAATTACTCCAATACTGACTGGGTAAATGTCACATCATGACATACCAAAGAGATAAAATAAACTGATTTCATGGAACAGCTGGTCCAGGAACCAAAGGGATGTAGTGCTATTTTAGACCTAATTCTTAATGGAATGCAGAATTTGGTATGATAGGTAATAGCAGTGGGGTGGCCATAATACAATCAAATTTGATTTAACTGGAAGGAGGATATTAAGGAAAACTACTCTAGCATTTACCTTTCAGACCTCAAAAGAGAGACATTGGTTAATGAGGAAAAAAACTAAGAGGTGCAGCTGGAAATGATTAGTTTATATCAGGTGTGGACACCTTTTAAAAATACCATCTTGTTTTTACCAAACAGCTGTGTCAGAAACTTCAGGATATGTTAATTAGTGATTTAATGTGCAGCTTGTTAAGGTTTTTCACCTTTATCTTATATGTAGCCCCCATTTGTGGTCTAACTTTTGGATGAATATTATTTGATGTTAAAATTTCAAATAAAAGAAATAAAGTCTAAAAAAAACAAACACACACATCTTGGAAGCCCAGACTACATGTATTTCATGCATTAAAAAGGCAGCAGGAAGGGCAAATAACTGCCAGCATGGTTAAAGGATAAGGTGAAAATCTATTTTAGCAAGAGAGCATTTTTCAAAAACAGAAAGTGGATCCAACTAAAGCAAATAGGAAAAAGCATAAACAGTGGCAAGCTAGATGCAAAACACTGATACGGCAGACAAAAAATTTGAAAAGCTGACAAAAATTCAGAGTAAAACCTTTTTCAAATATACCTGAAGCAGGAGGTCTGAGGGAGTTGGTTGGGCCGTTAGATGATCGAGGGAATAAAGGGCACACTTAGGGAAGACAACCATAGAGGAAAACCATTAATGAATTCTTTGCTGCAGTGTTTACTGAGGAGGATGTTGGGGAGATACCCATGCTGGAAAAAGAAAACTGGCTCTTACCTGCTAATTTTCATTCCTGTAATACCACAGATCAGTCCAGACAAGTGGGTTTTGCATCCCTACCAGCAGATGGAGGCAGATAACAAAAGCTTTGAGGCACTGCTATATATCCAAGAGTGCCACCTGCAGTCCTTCGGTATTGACCTGTACCCAAGCCAAAGATTACGCCTTGGAAAAGGTTTTGTTGGGGAAAACAGGCAGCTCTGGGTTGGAACCCCCTGAACTGGAGCCTCTCATATTTCCAGAGAAGAAAACAGTCTGCTAACCATTTAACTCAATTTACAATCTGCAAACATTTTTTAAATTTGGTTCACCAACTATCAGGAAATTCAGTCTTTTGGAAGTGACAGGTTGGGCCTCAGGACTGATCTGTGGGGGTATTTCAGGAACGAAAATTAGCAGGTAAGAACCAATTTTCCTTTCTTGTTCATACCCACATCAGTCCAGACAAGTGGGATGTACCCTTGCACCCCTAAACTGGGTGGGAACCAAGATCCACAGGTAGAACACTCACCAAAAGACTCATCTTCTTGCACCTGGATGTCCAAATGGTATCGCTTGGTGAAAGTATGAAACGGGGACCACACTGCAGTCCTATATATTCTCCTGACACTCTGCACAGGAGTCCACCTGCGCTCTTGTAGAATGTGCTTTTAGGCCCACTGGAATTTTGCAACCCTTACAAAAGTAAGCAGAAAAAATGGGCTCCATCAGCCACCAAACACCACAAAAAGGTGATCTGATCGCCAAAAACTATTAGTGACCTTCAGATACCGCAACAAAGTCCGCCTCACATCCAAAAGATAAAACCCTAGACCTCTCCAGAAAGGCCAGAAACTCTACCGTCTGATATGAAAGGAGGAAACCACCTTCAGTAAAAAGGAGGGGACCGTTTGCAACGTCATCCTGTCGTTAGAAATACGCAATAAAGGATCCCTGCAAACAGCGCCTGCAGCTCCGAAATCTATTTAGCTGAACATATGGCCACCAGAAAAACTGTCTTTAAAGTCAAGTCCTTCAAAGGCACTCCCCTTAAAAGCTCAAAAGGGGCCCCAAAGAACACAGGCAGAACTAAGCTGAGGCTCCAATCTGGGCATAACTTCCAAACCAGAGGACACAAATGCTTGACCCCCTTCAGGAACTGAATTACATCAGGATGAGAGGCCAACGGCCTCCCACACAACTTGCCTCTAAGGGACCCCCCAAAGCAGACACCTGAACGCAGCGTGAGCTATAGGCTAGACCCTTAGACAACCATTCTGTAAAAAGGCTAAGATATGAGGAACATCCACAGTCAGGGGATCCAGTCGCTGATGTAGACACCAAGACTCAAAAACTGTCCAGACCCTGACATACGCCAGCGAAGTAGAGGGTCTCCTAGCCTGGAGAAACATGGAAATAACTGGTTCCGAATAACCTTTCAGGCGCAACCACCGCATCTCAAAAGCCAAGCCATGAGACAAAAGTGATCCTCCCAATCTGAAAATATAGGACCCTGTTGAAGCAAACCTGGCAGATGGGCTAACCTGAGGAGTCCCCCTATTGCGAGATGTACAAGATCCACGAACTAGTCGCTGCGGCCACTCCAGCACCACCTTCCCTGGATGCAACTCTATATGCCGCAAAACCCGACCGACGAGTAACCAAGGAGGGAACAGGTACAGTAGGACTCCCGTCGGCCACCGGCACACTAGAACATCCAGACCCTCTGCGCTGACCTCTCTTCTGTGACTGAAAAACCTTGCCATCTGTGTTGGCATGCGTTGCCATGAGATCCAATTGGGGAACGCCCCATCTGGCACAGATGTGACCCCAGGCTTCCAGGGACAATTCCCATTTCCTCGGATCTGCTTGTTGCCTGCTGAGGAAATCTGCTTGCAAGCTGTCCACTCCTGCGACATGAGAAGCCGCTATTCCCTCAAGGTGGCATTCCACTCATGCAAACAACTGCTGAACCTTCAGAGCCACCATGTGACCATTTGTCCCTCCTTGATGATTGATGTACATCACCATCGTCACATTGTCTGAGAACACACGAACCATCCGACCTTTGATCCAGGGTAGGAAGCCTCCAGGGCCCGACAGGATGCCCTTGTCTCCACCTCTGACCAAAGACTTTGGGCAGATCGCCCCAGGCACACTGCCCCACAACCCTTGAGACTGGCGTCCATGGTCACCACCACCCAGTCCGGGACCTCCAGCTCCATTCCCTTTTCCAGATTGTGATAGGAGAGCCACCATGAGAGACTGGACCTGGAATTTCCTAGAAGAGGCAAAGACAGATGATACCCCTCCAACAAAAGATTCCACCTGGACAAGACTGCCTTCTATAAAGGTCTCAAAGGCCCACGGAAGCAAATCCAATGTGGAAGCCATGGTACCTAGGACCTGCAAATAGTCCCAGAATTTGGTACCAACAGACATAGCGCCTATAAAGGAAAATTGGTTCTTACCTGCTTAATTTTCATTCCTGTAGTACCACAGATCAGTCCATACTCCTGGGTTTTGCCTCCCTTCCAGCAGATGGAGACAGAGGAAGTTTTTCAGGCACCACCTCTTAACCAAGTGTGCCACCTCCACCTCTTCAGTATTAATCTGTACCCAAGCAGAAAAATCCAATTGATATTTAACCATAAAGTCTACTATAAACTTCCCCATAACGAGCAGAGGAAAAAAGGGAACTATTAAAATATGAGGAACAATAACCAGCAGAAAAACCTGCGCCATTCTTTAGAGTTTCACAAAAAACAAAACAGATTGAACGGACTCTCTCCATACTTTTCCACTCCCCCGGGCAGGTCTCTGGACTTATCTGTGGTACTAAGGCACAAAATTTAGCAGGTAAGAACCAATTTTCTTTTTCACTGTACGTACCCAGATCAGTTCAGACTCCTGGGATGTACCAAAGTTTCCCTAACTGGGGTGGGACAGAGTCCCATTCGAAGAACACTTACACCAAAATTGACGACATCCGGGGCCTGGACATCCAATCGGTAATGTCTGGCAAAGGTGTGTAAAGTCTTCCAAGTAGCTGCCCTGCAAATCTCTTGTGGCAACACCAGCTGAGATTCCGCCCAGGAGGCCGCTTGGGAATGGGTCGAATGAGCCTTTAATCCCTCCGGGATAGGATGACCACAGGATATGTAAGTGGACCCAATCGCTTCCTTTCACCATCTTTCTTAGAGACTTTTTGCCCTTTCATGGCACCACTCCAGAGTACGAAAAGGTGATCTGATAATCTAAAGCTGTTACTGGCCTCCAAATTTGGAAAAGCAGAAGCTCCACTGACTGGTTCAAATGAAACGTCGAAACCACCTACAGTACGAAGAAAGGAACTGTCCGCAAGGACACTCCCCCCCCCCAGTCCATTATCTGAAGAAAAGGATCTCTGCAGGACAGAGCTTATAGTTCCAAGAGCCATCTGGTGGTACAGATTGCCACCAAGATGAACATCTTCAGAGTGAGATCTTTTATAGAAGCTCTCGAGAGGTGTGAAAGTAGCGACGCACATTCTTTTGAGAGCAAGATTTAGGTTCCAGGGGGGACAAACCTGGCAGACCAGGGACCTCAAGTTTTGCTCCTCGAAGGAAATGCACAACATTTGGATATGCTGTCACACTGGCCCCATGAACCTTGCCTTGTAAATAGCCCAGAGCAGAGACTTGGACCCGCAGGGAACTGTAAGACAAGTCCTTCGTCAGACCCTTCTGCAGGAAGGCCAGGGTCTGCACCACCGATGCTATTTGCAAGTCCACTCCTTGCTCTGCACACCAAGATTCGAAGACTCTCTGGACTCTGACACAGGCTAATGAAGGTCTTTCGAGCTCTCAACAGTGTGGAAATCACATCTTCCAGGTATCCTTTCTTCCTTAATATCCTCCTCTCAAAAGCCAGGCCACTAGACAAAAGCGATCCAGTTGATCTAAAAATATAGGACCTTGCCGGAGAAGATTTTATAGGTGGCTCAGTCTCAGGGGGCAGTCTATAGCTAGGTTGACCAGATCCGCGAACCAGTGACACCATGGCCACTCCAGAGCGACGAGAATCACTCTTCCTGGGTGAAATTCTATTCTTCTTAGAACTTTGCCCACTAGAGGCCATGAAGGGAACACGTACACCAGAACCTCGTGAGACCAAGGCAGAACTAGGGCATCGACGCCTTCCGCCGCGTGTTCCCTTCTGCGACGAAAGAAGCACGGGGCCTTGGCGTTCTCTCGCGTTGCCATCAGGTCTATGTGGAGTTCCTCACCTGCATGAGATGAGCGTCATTGCCTCCTCGGATAGCTCCCACTCTCCTGGATGTAGTTGCTGAAGGCTGAGGAAATCTGCCTGAATGTTGTCGGAGCCCACAATGTGCAATGCCGCCAACATTGCCAAATGCTGTTCTGCCCAGGTCATCAGCAGGTCCGCTTCCAGAGCCACTGCTTTGCTTTGCTCTTGGTTCCTCCTGGCAATTGATGTAGGCCACAGTGGTCACACTGAAGAGGACTCAGACCATGCGGTTCTGTAAAAGAGGGAGAAACTCCAGAAGCGCTAACCACACAGCTCTCGTTTCCAGACGATTGATGGGCCAGGATGCTTCTTCTTCCATCCACTGTCCCTGCACTGTTCGGGATCAGAGAGGCCGGCATCAATCGTCACCACTATCCACTGTGGTAGCTTGAGATCCATGCCACAATCCAAATCGGCCCGGCACAGCCACCACGAAAGACTGGATCTGGCAGACTCTATAAGCGGTAGGGGAGATGGAATCGCTCCGATCTGGATCCCACCTGGAGAGTAGAGCTCTCTGAAGTGGTCTCATATGAGCAAACGCCCAGGGAACTAATTTTAAGGTTGAGGCCATGGAGCAGAGAACCTGTAAGTAGTCGCATACCTTGGGAATCCGCATGTTCAGGAACCTCTGAACTCGTGACAGCAGCTTGGAAGTTTGTTCCTCTGAGAGAAAAACCTTCCCCGCAAGGGTATCGAGCCTCACCCCTAAGAATTCCAGGACCTGCGAAGGCGAGAGATGACTCTTGGCGAGATTGACCTCCCAGCCCAAAGCCTCAAGCAACTCACTACCAAGTCTACGGCTTGAGGACAAAGGCTTTGGGACTTCATCCAGATGAGCCAATTGTCCAAGTAAGGATAAACCAGTATCCCCTATTTTCGAAGCGCGCCACAGCCACCACCATGAATTCAGTGAAGGTCCTCAGAGCTGTAGCTAGGCCAAACGGAAGAGTGCAAAACTGGAAATGTTCTCCAAGGATCTTGAACCTGAGATCTCTGGTGATCCAGACGTATTCCGATGTACAGCTACGCTTCCATTAGGTCTAGGGATGCCAGGAATTCTCTGCTGTACACCGCTATGACGGATCTCAGTGTTTCCATCCGGAATCGGGGAACCTTGAGTGCTATTTTCACCTTCTGTAGGCCCAGGATGGGCCGAAACATCCCCTCTTTCTTTGGGACAACAAAATAAATGGAATAAATAAATGTCCCATCTCCCTCTCCTCCAGGGGGACAGGGATAATGGCCCCCAACATCCTTAGCCTTTGGATGCTCTGGCGAATGATGACTTTCTTTGTCGTGGACGTACAGGAGGAGGCTATGAATAGATTTCTTAAAGGACAAATTCTAAAGCGTAGCAGTGTTCTATCACGCTGAGGACCCACTTGTCCGAAGTGATTTTGACCCACTCCTCGTAAAAGGTCAGCCAATCCCCGATGGTGGGCATCAAGGAGTGGGCCAGCCATTCCTCATTGTGAGGATTTTGGCCTGATTTGTCCCGACTGGTCCTGCGGTTATGTAGGGACTGGGACCAGGACGGAGACCTCCCCGAAGTCTGCCTCTGGCCTGCACTTGGAGCTCTGCTCAGACGGAAGTGTTTTTGGTTCCGAAATAGAGAATGGACCAGTTGAAATACCTTAGATCCTTTAGGCCTGTCTTCCGGTAATTTATGCACCCTGTTATCCCCCTAAATGCTTGATCAGCTGTTCCAGGTCTTCTCCAAAAAGAAACTTGCCCTTGAAGGGGAGGGCTCCCAGCTGTGCCTTTGAAGAGATATCCGCCGACCAATTGCGTAACCGAGTTTCCTGGCCAAAACCACCAACACCATGGTCCTGGAAAAGGTGTGGATAAGTCATACAAAGCACCCACCCTGTAAGTCAGTGGTCCCCAAACCTGTCCTGGGGGCCCACCAGCCAGTCGGGTTTTCAGGATATCCACAATGAATATTCATGAGAGAAAATGTGCATGTTATGGAGGCAGTGCATGCAAATTTTCTCTCATGCATATTCACTGTGGATATCTTGAAAACCCGACTGGCTGGTGGGCCCCCAGGACAGGGTTGGGGACCACTGCTGTAAGTGACTGCTGCTTCCAAGCACTCTGCTCGCTCAGACTCCCTGGGTGACAGATCTTTAGCACTCTGCAACTGCTGCACCCATCTCAAACTTGGGGAGAGCATAAAGCTGCTGCATACAGCAGCCCTGATGCCCAGGGTGGATACCTCAAAAATCAGCTTGAGGTAGACCTCAAGCTGTCTGTCTTGCAAGTCCTTCAAGGCTGCTGCGCCGGCGACTGGAATTGAGGTCCTCTTCGTAACCGCAACATTGAGGCATCCACTTTCGGCACCCTGAGCAGCTCTAACGTACCTTCGGGCAAAGGATATAACTTATCCATAGCCCTACTGACATTTAATCCTGTCTCTGGAGTGTCCCACTCCCAGACTACCAGCTGCTTCACCATCCTGTGAAACGGGAACGAAGTGGTCGGACCTCTCAAATCAGCCATGACTGGATCCACCGAATCCAGAACTCCTGCAGGACCTTGATTCCCAGCTCCGCTAGAACATGCAGTATAAGGGGGCTAAGTTATTCCCTCTGAAACAGAAACTACCCTGGGATTGTCACCCTCTATATTAGGCGGCACCTCAGGATCTTGCCCTTCATGGTCCTGTCCTGTCGGGGGGAGGGGCCCTGGAACCGGGTCCACCGAAAGAGGCCCCTTGAGGCCATGGCCTTCCGGGTTCCTGACCGTACAAACTCTGAGCTGCTGGGGACAAATAGTCTTTGGCCCATTTCCTGGCCCCCCCAGATGGGCCTCTTCCATAAGGGCCAACTCGCTTAGCCCCCCCAGGCTAAAAAGCCCTGGTGCAGCTGCTGGCAACAGCGTCGGTGGGAGTTCCCCTCCCCCCGCTGCCCTCTCCTCCTTGCACGCAAAGGAACTTAAAATGGCTGCTGTTCCCACGCTCACCGGGAATGGATCGGCCTCACCAGCAGGAGCAGGATGCAATGGCCGCGATTTGGGCGGCTGTGCGAACTCAAGACATGGTCCCCTGAGCTGAGCCCTCCCCACCAGGGAGGCAGCGGGAGCAAGTTCCTGCCCACGAGATCCAAGGGAAGGTCTCCCTGCAAGAAGGACAGTGGCTCAAGCGAGGCATGTTGTAGAGACATGGACCGTGTGGACTGCACCTGAGAGGGCTCCCCAAGCTAAAAATGCCTGTCAGTGTCTTCCCCCTGCCACCCAGGAGCACGGAGAGCAAAGTCGGCCCGGAGCTGAAGTCACAAAGTTCCCTGATCAATCCCTCTTATTTTTCTTCTTAAAAAAAAACTTTAAAATAACAGTAACACCCCCCTCCCCTAAAAAAAAAAAAAAAAAAGACAGAAAATACTTCCCCGCAGAGGCTCTCCAGGACACTGTGCTGGGAGGGGAGGGAGCCAGTCCCCTGGCTATCACCCCCGGCACACCAGCCAGAGCATATTTGGGGTTCCCAACCCCTTATTGTTGAAGCCTTCAACTAGGAGAAATGGTCCCGCCCAGGACCTTACAACCTCCCAGAAGACACTGTGCTCTCTTAGCCTATAAAAAGAAAACCTTCTTGCTTTTTTTTTTTTTTTTTGGTTTGGTACAGAACCACAGGTTTTGCCCCACCTCCATCTGCTGGAGACAGAGAAATACTGAAGAGGTACAGGTGGCACACCGTAGTAAGAGGCAGTGCCTGCAAAACTTTCTCTGTCTCTATCTGCTGGAAGGGAGGCAAAATCCAGGAGTCTGGGTTTTAAAACTTTAATGAACAAAAAAAACAAAAAAGGATACTTCCCTGAGCAGCGGCTGGCAGATGTCTGAAGTAAGAGGAAGCCAGTCCCCTGGCTATCAAAACCTCCGGAAGCAATGGGCTATAATAGACAGGAGTTTCCAATCCCCAGAATGCCCGGCTCAACCAGAGGGATGACCCACAAAGGAGCCTAACACCTCGAGGAGCTACACCAACTTCTTCACTACCCTCAAAATTTTCTGTCAGAACTGCAGGTTTGCACCTCTACCATCTGCTGGAGAGAGAGGAATACTGAGAGACTGCAGGTGGCACTCAGTTATGTAGCAGTGCCTCAAAGTTTTTGTTGTCTGCCTCCATTTGCTGGTAGAGCTGCAAAACTCACTTGTCTGGACTGATCTGTGTATGAACTGGAAAAAAAAAAGTTCAGTTTTTATCATTTTCTATAATCAATTCAGTAGTCTTCAGGCCTACTGGCAGTTAGCCATAATTAGTTTTTTTGTCTTGTACCGATCCAGGCCCTTATCTGAAAGTAGCTGTTAACTCTTGAAGCAGATGACATTCGAAACTCGCTCGGTGTGTCAAATTTGATAAAAAGACAATAGTTAATTTTGGATAATTCCTGCATTCCTTCACATTGAACTGCTATGATAAGCGACTGATAATTTTCATTGGGGAACTGGTCGTATGCCTTACAAACTTTTGTTAGTATTCTAAACAAAAAACAAAAACATTTATGGCTGATGATTTTACATCAACGATACAGATGGTAAAAAAGTTTTTTAGCCTCGCATTGGTTCTCTATATGATAGCCGATTATATTGTTTCACTTTTGAGTTGGATATTGTAGGCATGGGGATAACCTGCAAGTAGCAGCAGTTATCACTCAAAAATAAATAACTTGCTGAGCAGACCGGATGGACCATTTGGGTCTTTTTCTGCTGTCATTTACTGGAATGGGTCGTTATCTGCTGACATTTAATTTGTTACTCATTTGCTGCAGCAGTTAAAGCAAATAAAATATCAGAAATTATTTATAAAGGAATGGAGAATAAAACTGACTCTCTCAATGCCTCTGTATAGATCCATGGTGCGACTTCATCTTGAGTACTGTGTGTAGATCCTTCTCAAAAAAAGATAATTAGAAAAGGTACAGAGAACAGCAACAAAAATGACAAAGATTGAAACAGCTCCCTTATCAAGAGAGGCTTTTCAGCCTAGAGAAGATTCAGCTGAGAGGGGATATGATAAAGTTTTATAAAATCATGAGGGAGGTGGAACTGGTAAATAGGAAATGGAGAAATTACTTACCTGATAATTTCGTTTTCTTTAGTGTAGACAGATGGACTCAGGACCAATGGGTATAGTGTGCTCCTGATAGCAGTTGGAGACGGAGTCAGATTTCAATCTGACGACAGCACTACATGTACCCGTGCAGGAAGCTCTGCTCTTCAGTATTCTCCTCGAAAAGCAATAGTGGATATATCTGTGTTTGGATAACTTGATTCATTTGAACTAGTTGGCGTGAATTGTAGCTAGAGACCGCCAGTGTCATCAACCGAGAAATGCAGACACCCTGTAACTATGGGTGACTTAACTAGGGGTAAGTCCGGCTTACCCGTGCTTGTCTTGCGCTCGGGAATTGCCACCCGAGGTTTCGGTATGCTGAGGAGTGTAGACACTAAGGAAATTTCGGTTTCCTTAGTGTCTACACTAAGGAAACCGAAATTATCAGGTAAGTAATTTCTCCATTTCCTAGCGTGTAGCAGATGGACTCAGGACCAATGGGATTTACAAAAGCTACTCCCGAACCAGGTGGGAGGCTGCCCGTGGCCCATTTAGTACTGCCCTTGCGAATGCTGTGTCCTCCCTGGCCTGAACATCCAGGCGATAGAACCTCAATAAGGTGTGAATGGAGGACCATGTCGCCACCCGACAGATCTCGGCAGGTGACAGCATCTTGGTTTCTGCCCAGGACACTGCCTGGGCCCTTGTGGAATGGGCCTTGACTTGTAGAGGTGGAGGCTTGCCTGCCTCTACGTAGGTCGCCTTGATTACTTCTTTGATCCAGCTGGCTATGGTTGCCCGCGAGGCTGCTTCCACTTGTTTCTTCCCGCTGTGAAGGACAAATAGGTGCTCCGTCTTTCGCACGGATTCCGACCTTTCCAGGTAGCGGACTAGGAGTCTGCCGACGTTAAGATGGCATGAGTCTTCCAAGTCCTTATGCTCATCTGGAGATGGCAGCGAGATGGTTTGGTTTAGATGGAAATGAGAAACCACCTTTGGAAGGAAGGAGGGGACAGTGGATCCTGGTGTGAGTCTGAGGAACTGTTCCTGACAGGATAGTGCTTGACGTTCGAAGATGTGACGGGCTGACCATATTGCCACTAGGAATGCAGTCTTCAAGGTCAGGAGCCTTAGGGACAGACCGCGTGTAGGTCTGAAGGAAGTTCCCGCTAGGAAGCTTAGTACAAGATTGAGATTCCAGAGGGATACCGGCCACTTTAGTGGTGGCCGGATTTGCTTGTCCCCTCTCAGGCAGCGGGAGACGTCTGGATGGGAAGATAGACTGATGCCGTCCACTTTGACTCTGAAACAGGCCAGCGCGGCCAGTTGAACCTTGATGGAGTTGAAAGACAACCCCTTCTTCAGGCCTTCCTGCAGGAATTCCAGGATCATGGGAATTTTGACTGTCCACGGAAGAATGTTGTGGTCTTCACACCAGGCTTCGAATATTCTCCATATTCATATGTAAGTTAAAGATGTGGAAAGCTTGCGTGCTCGGAGCAACGTGTCAATTACTGCCCTCGAGTATCCGCTCTTTTTCAGGCGAGTCCTCTCAATGGCCAGACCTTAAGAGAGAATAGAGTTGGGTCTTCGTGGAGAATCAGTCCTTGCTGGAGCAGGTCGGCACAGGGGGTTCCCCGCCATTCCCTTCGCATGTCTGCGTACCACAGCCTTCTTGGCCAGTCCGGGGCCACTAGGAGTACTAGCCCCCTGTGGTGTTCTATCTTGTGGATGATCCCACCCAGTAGTGGCCATGGAAGAAAGGCGTACAGCAGATCTTCCTGTGGCCAGGTTTGGACTAGGGAGTCGATCCCCTGGGATTGAGGGTCTCGTCTGCAACTGAAGAAGTTGGGAACTTGGGCGTTGGACCAGGTTGCCAGAAGATACAAGGCTGGGGTTCCCCAGCGGTCTATCATCAACTGGAAGACTGTGGTTGACAGCCTCCTTTCCCCTGGGTCTAGCTTTCTCTGCTGAGGTAATCCGCAGTGTCATCTTTTCCCATGATGTGGGTGGCCGATATCCCTTGCGGGTTTGCTTCCGCCCACATCATTAGGGGGTCTATTTCCAGAGACACCTGTTGGCTTCTGGTTCCTACCTGGCGGTTGATGTAGACCACTGTTGTGGCGTTGTCCAACATGACTGACAGCTTCTCCTCGGAGTCTGTGACTGAATCGTAGGCAGGCTAGTCTGACTGCCCGGGCTTCCAGTCGGTTGATGTTCCATTCAGACTCTTCCTTGTCCCATTGCCCCTGGGCTGTCAGTTCCTGACAGTGGGCTCCCCACCCTTATAGGCTCGCATCTGTGGTGAGCAAGACCCAGGTCGGTGGGGATAGCCTTACTCCCTTGCTTAGATGGTCTTCTTGTAGCCACCATAGGAGCTGTATCCATAACTCCGCCGGCAACTGGAGGTGGACGGTGTAGTCCTGGGACATAGGATTCCATCGTGATAGTAGGTAACTTTGTAGTGGTCGCATGTGGGCTCTTGCCCATGGTACGACTTCTAGGGTTGATGTCATGAGTAGAGAACTTGGAGGTAGTCCCATACCATGGGGCGAGCGCCGTTCAGTTTCCTCAACTAGTCCATCAATTTTCTTCTCCTTGTAGGGGGAAGAATGACCTTGTCCTGTTGGGTGTCGAACCGGACTCTTAGGTATTCCAGCGATATGGAGGGCCGCAGACAACTCTTGGTGCATTGATGACCCATCCGAAGTTCTCCAGTAGATTCTTGACTCTGGTGGTCGTTTGATGACTTTCCTCTGGAGATTTTGCCCTGATCAATTGTCCAGATATGGGTGTATGAGGATTCCTTCTTTCCTCAGTGTCACCGCCACTACAACCATGATTTGGTGAACATCTGCGGGGCTGTAGCTAGCCCAAAGGGTAGCGCTCAAAACTGGTAGTGATGGTCCAGGATCGTGAAGCGTAGGAAGCGCTGATGATCGTGATGGACCGGGATGTGCAGATAGGCTTCTGACAGATCCAGGAAGGTCAGAAATTCTCCCGGCTGTATCGCCCTTATGACAGAGCGTAGGGTTTCCATACAGAAGTGTGGTACCCTCAAGTAGCGGTTGACCGACTTGAGGTCCAGGATGGGCCAGTACATTCCCTCTTTCTTGGGGACGATAAAATAGATGGAATAGTGCCCAGTATTTCGTTGGTGCATGGGCACTGGTGTTATAGCCTTTAAGGTGAGCAATTTTGTCAGTGTGGTTTCCACTGCCGTCCTCTTGGAGGGGGAGTGGCAAGGAGATTTCACAAATTTGTCTGGAGGGATGCTGTGGAAGTCCAGAAGGTATCCCTCTCGAATAATGGTTAGGACCCACTTGTCTGACGTTCTCTCAACCCATCTTTGGTAGAACAGGGCAAGCCTGCCCCCTATGGCTTCTTCCTGTGGATGGGTCTATTGATTCTCATTGTGGGGTGCGGCTGGGGGCTGGGTCTGAGCCGGCTCCCCTCTTGTTGTGTTTGTTCCAAAAGGATTGGCCCCTGCCTGCAGGGCGAGGTGCTTGGTATGTATCTTATATGGTCTAAAAGACTGTGATCCTCTGCCCTTGGATGTTCGGGGAGAGGTGCGTTGGCTTCTTTTCTTCTTGTCCTCCGGTAACCGAGGTACTGGAAATTCGCCCCATTTGTCGGCTAACTTTTCCAGTTCGCTTCCAAACAGGAGGGTTCCTTTAAAAGGCATTCTCGTGAGTTTGAGCACTACCCTTCTTGGAAGTCGCATCGGTTGACCAGCTTCGGAGCCAGAGTTGCCTTCTAGCTGCCACAATGGATGAGACAACCCCTGGCTGGGGTGCGCACCAGGTCAGAAGTCTCATCCGTGAGGAAGGATATTGCTGGTTCTAATGTTTCGACGGGTGTGGTGGTGTTCCTGGCCAGTGACAAGCATGCGTGTGTCACCACGGCACAGCAGGCAATGATCTGCAGTGATCTGCAGTGACATAGCTGCTGCAAATGACTGTTTAAGGATGGATTCCTGACGTCTGTCTTGGGCATCCTTGAGTGCCGCTCCTCCTTCGACCGGAATGGTGGTGCACTTTGTGACAGCGCAGACCATGGTGTCCACTTTGGGAAACACCAGGAGTTCTTTGGCTGAGGGTTCCAGTGAATATAGGGCTTCTAGGGCCAGTCCTCCCTTGAAACTGGTCTCTGGAGCATTCCATACCAGGTCGATCAGTTATTGTACGGCTTGCAGCAATGGGAAATGGACGCCGGCATAATTGAGCGGCCGTCTTCCAACACGCAGGCCACGGGCAGATTTTTAAATTTTTTTTTTAAATTTTTGGGGCCTCCGACTTAATATCGCTATGATATTAAGCCAGAGGGTTTACAGAAAAAGTTTTTTCTGCTTTTCTGTACACTTTTCTGTACACTTCCCTGGTGCCAGCCAGCCAGCCAGCCAGGGAAGTGCCTTTGGCAGGCGTTAATTTTTGAGAGTAAAATGTGCAGCTTGGCTGCACGTTTTACTCTCGGACAGTACGGCAATCAACGGGGAAAATGGCGCCGGCGACCACATGAACATGATGGCGAAACCCCCCCCCCCCCGGGAGGGTCTCCATGTGGGAGGACCCTCGAGCCGGATCAGGGTCTAGCCTGGACTGGGCTGATCAACCCGATGGGACAGACACCGGCTGGCAATCTGTACAGTTATCCGAGCCTCGGAGACTAGAGACAAAGTTTTCTACCTTACCTTGTCTCGGCGTTTCCCGGTCTGGAGCCAGGCGGTCTCCGGCTGCGGGGCGAGAGGGAATTTACCTTCACCGCCGCGCTCGGTCTTGCACCTGCTGCCTCTTAGCCACGCCCGTTCCTGGGGGCTAAGTCTATGCCGGGAACTGGCTATCAGACTGAGGTTTACCTCTGAGGGATCTCGGAAATCACCTCAGGAATACTCAACTGGGGGAGGGACCCTTAGGTATCACCGCAGGAGAGCGGGGCTCGTCTGAGGAGGTAAGATTATCTCATTTGGAATTTTCTTCTTTGGTTTGGATTTTCTAACGCTGTGCAAGTATGTGTATAGTCCCGAACTGCTAAGGAGACGGAGAAATACTGAAGAGCAGAGCTTCCTGCACAGATATATGTAGTTTGACGACAGACTGAAATCTGACTCCGTCGCCAACTGCTATCAGGAGCACACTATACCCATTGGTCCTGAGTCCATCTGCTACATGCTAGGAAATGGTTATTTACACTTTCAAATGAACTAAGACTTGGACAGATGCCATGAAAGTAGCTGGAAGCAGATTTTAAATTAAATGGAGAAAATTATTTTTTTTTTTTTACTCCTCACATAATTAAAACAGTGTAATTTGTTGCCAGAGGTTTCAACAAGTTCCTGGAGGAAAAGTCCATAAGAATTATTAGTCCAGTGAACACTATGGGTTATCATAAGACTCGGGGATAACTGCACAGAACAGCAGTTGCTACCCTTAAGAGAAACAGAGTAACCTGCATGGTGCGGCAGATACTACCATGGGAGGCTTGCTGGGCAGACTGGATGGACCATTTTGGTCCTTTTCTGCCGTCATTTCTATGTTTCTGTAACATGGGGTCAGCCTGTCCACAGGAGTGAGCAAAAAGGAATGTGATCCGAGATCTATTGGGTACTTCCTAATGACCCGGATTCGCCACTGTCAGACAGGATGCTGGGCTCAATGGACCTTTGGTCTGATCCAGCATGACACTGCTTATGTTCTTATGTAAGGATGTTACAGCATGGGCCAAATGCTAATGTGTGAGTTTTAGAGAGCCAAATCAAAAAGATTATACAACTGCTGGGTAAGGTCATACCTTGCCTTCTGCTTTTCATAACTCTTGATGTGTTTGTACCAGCGCAGAGCATGGAACAGGTCAGAAGGGGGAGCACTTGACAGAGCTTCAAACACTGCTATATCAGCTTGGGATGGTACATACCTGGAACCAAGACAAAAACACATATCAGGATTTGTACCCTGCACTTTAAGATTAACATTCACTCATGCACATATGTATATAGATATATATATAGAGAGAGAAACTACAATTCACATGAGTTGCACATCTTCCTCAACCTGGATGAGCCTATTTCTAAACATTTATGTAGTGTTACAAGATACATATACAGCACTGAACAGATATAAGAAAGTCTCCCGTCCATGGAGTTTACAATCTAGTGGACAGATTAACAATTAGGACAGGGCCATTTTAATGGTTCAGGGATCTTTGTATTCTAAAGTCTAAGTGAGAGAACAATGAATGAATGAATGAGAGGAATGGATCAAGGGAGGACTTCTGCTAGAGTTTATTTGCAGTTAAAGGAGAACTGCAGAACTGCTTTACTTCCTAAAATTAAATACACACGATTATGAATGCATTTGACCTTGATTTTCTTTTTTTGTAGTAAGGCTACTTGATCCTCCCATTACAAATACTAACCCGATTGTCTAAATATTTATTTATTTATTTATTTAAAAACTTTTATATACCGGTATTAGTATGCATACATCATACCGGTTTACAATGTAACTTTAATGTTTATTGAAAACGTGGATCAACCCACAACTTCGTTGCTAGCCCATATTTCTGCTTATTCAAGTGGATTAACACGGAACCACAATATTTGAATTAATCCGAGATCAGCCACGTGTCCAACTCCCTGCTATTTTTTAAATTAACGTGCAAAACAGTTTCACGACGCTGGGCCCAAATTTTAAGCTCCACGGGGGTCACACATTTCGACCGGCCGTTATATTCGTGCTCTAACCCATGTTATACTGCCGACTCTTCTCCTGCATACATATTTCAGTTTCAGGAACTCAGGCGCAGGCGCAGACAGCTAGGCGGCCAGCAGCACCGGGCTCAGCTCTTTTAAGAGAAAGAAGGCTGGTGGGCAGACTAGGCGCCGGGGGGCGGTATTTGAGGGATTATAGGTCTAGACAGGGCACTGCTACTTTACAGCCCTAACTGACCCTTCGATGTAGCTCTTGTCGGACAGGAAGTCATTAAGGACCTTGAGGCCGGTGGCGGATCTGAGGTCTCCGAACCCCATACTTGGCGAAGGATGCGTCCGTGCGTTTTCCTGCACACCACCACCACAAGCGTGAAACGGCCGGAAAAAGAACGATACAAAACGCCACAATCGCCTTTATAGCTTGACGTACTACCGTCACCGCTTTCGTCATCCGACTTGCGACGGGTGCGGATCACGTGCCCGTGCCTGTCATCACTGGTCGCTCTGCGTTTTGAGGATCCACGGGCTTCAGTAAATTACTGACATGGGACTGAAGATACTAAGTATTTGGTAGTTGCGAAACCAAGACTGGCATAGGCAGCAGCGAAGACCTGTAGGCGCCCACAAAGCTATCCCTCTAGTTTTTATTTTCTTTCCCTTACACTTGCCGCCATATTAGGCCCGATCCCTTCAGCATTTTACGTCAGAGCAAGCGCAATAGATCTGGCCAGCCGTGCAGAGGTCGTACGTTGCGATAGAGGGACGTCTTTTTACGTTCTGTAGTAATAAAGATTGTAGTTGGCTCTTAAAACTGGTGCCGCATGCGCAAATAAATTTAAATAGTAACTATAAGAAGGGTGCCAGGTTTGGTCAAAATAATTTGAAAAGGGGTTGAATTAGCATAAATTGGAAGGTTGTGAAGAGTCCCAAATGTAAAGGTTTTAACCTAACCTCTCCACCCCTTTCATATGCATTCATAATTAAATTATGCTTACGTGAAAGACTACATTTTGCATACACTCACTTCCTGTATGGGTCATAGATGCATGCTGACTGCAAACTTAAGGATTTTATTTAAAAAATGTAAATATCGGTGGAGAAACAAGGTTGTGGGAGGAGGCGAGAAGTACATTAAAAAAGAGCATGGAAGGTAAATGGTCGAAGCACTCAAACTGCATTGGATAATAAAGGCAACGGAACAGGACCGATATATAAGCTATAATTATTTTTTTAAAAAACCCACCCCTTTCTTGTTAACTACTAGACCAGTTCAGATGGATGGGTTTTTCTCCCTAGCAGCAGCAGGAGACAGAGGACAAAATAGTTACTGTAAAAGCCTACTTAAGGCACTGTGCCATCTATAGTGACTTGGTATTGTTCTGTCTCCTACAGCTGGTAGAGGTACCAAATCCTGGATGTGGGGAGCGTGGGGCCCTTTGGGGCTGATGCAATTAAAACGTGTTGAAAGTGGGCACTAAGTGTTCAGCGCCTGCTTTCCTAATGCGCCCCCAGGCACCCCTGCTGGGGGCACTATGCAGTATTTAAATTAGGTGCCGCATTGTCAAGGAGGCACTAGGGTCGATTGTGCGGCCCTAACAACTTGACAGCGGGAGTCCACCAGCGGCCGTCTGTCCGCTGGTTTAGAAAAAATGGACGCCAAATTTATCTGCATCCTTTTTCCTAATCAGTGCACAGCCAAGGGTTCGGGAAATGAATGCTTGTTAACTGAGCATCTGTTTCCCGAACCTGACTACCAGCACTTTAAAAATAATATTTTTTTTAAAGTTAAAAGGTTTTGTTCCTCCTACTTAAGAAGCAGGAGGATGTACAGAAAATAAGTATTTTCTGCACTTTTGGGAGTGCTTACCAATTACTGGCTGCTGTAGGCAGGCATAAGTTTTTGAGTGTAAAAATAGGAAAATTGGTCCTTGCCTGCTAATTTTTGTTCTTGTAGTACCACGGATCAGTCCAGACTCCTGGGTTTTGCCTCCCCTTCAGCAGAAGGAGAGAGAAGTTTTAAAGGACTCCATCCTATGCCACCTAGAGTCTGTCAGTATTACACTGTACCCAAGCAGAGAAAAGCAAACTAGTACAACCAAAATTCCCCGCCCTCGTAGAGCAGAGGGAATGAAAAACTGGTAACATGAACGAAAACATGCCCATTCTCCTACCCTTTGAAGGTGGGCACACAATATCAAAATGCATTGAATAAATCTGCAGAATATGAACATCAACCGGCCGAGCAGACTCTCCATTTCCCCATGGCTGGGACTCTGGACTGATCCGTGGTACTACAGGAATGAAAATTAGCAGGTAAGGACCAATTTTCTTTTCCCTGTACGTACCTGGATCAATCCAGACTCCTGGGATGTACCAAAGCTTCCCTAACCAGGGTGGGACTGAGAGAGTCCCGCTCGGAGAACACTGGCCCTGAAGGAACCGGGCTCTGGGGCCCAGACATCTAGATGGTAATGCTTAGCAAATGTGTGTGGAGATTTCCACGTAGCTGTTCGACAAATCTGCTGCGGCGACACTTGCTGACATTCCGTCCACGAAGTCGCTTGCAATCTAGTTGAATGAGCCCAGAGACCGACCGGAATCGGACGGCCCTGAACTAGGTAAGCCGAAGCAATAGCTTCCTTCAGCCAGCGTGCAATGGTGGTCCCTGAAGCTTTCTGACCCTTCCTGGGACCACTCCATAGGAGAAACAGATGGTCCAAAAGACGGAAACCATTCGTGACCTCCAAATAACGTATTAGCATGCGTCTGACGTCCAACTGTCTTAACTCCCTAGACTCGGAAGTAGGAAGATCTAGGCCCGCCAAGGATGGGAGCGCCACCGTCTGATTCAAATGAAAAGACGACACTACTTTCAGAAGAAAGGAAGGAACCGTTCGTAAAGAAACTTCTTCGTTAGAAATCCTTAAGAAGGGCTCCTGACAAGATAAGGCCTGTAGCTCTGAAACACACTGCGCCAATACAATAGCCACGAGGAAAATGACCTTCAACGTCAGATCTTTCAAGGTTGTCCGCGTCAGCAGCTCGAAAGGCGCATTACAAAAGGGCATGGAGAACCAGGTTGAGCTTCCACGAAGGACAGGGGTTCTGAATCGGAGGACGAAGATGTTTAACGCCACGCAGAAAACGAACCACATCCGGGTGAGACGCTAGAGCGAGGCCCTGTACCTTTCCCCGAAAACTACCAAGGGCTGCCACCTGAACTCATAGGGAATTGAAGGTTAGACCTTTTGCTAGACCTGCCTGCAGAAAGGCAAGAACATCTGGAATAGTAGCCCTGGATGGCTCCACCGTGTGGTTCAGGCACCAGTCCTCAAAAATACCCCAAACTCTGACGTAGGCTATGGAGGTAGAAATTTTATGGGACTGCAAAAGCGTAGTAATCACCTCCAAGGAGTAACCCTTATTTCTCTATTTCTGCCTTTCAAAAGCCATGCTGCTAGACAAAAGCGATCTACCGCTGTGAAATAAACGGGACCTTGTCGCAGCCGACTCAGGGACGGATGAAATCTCAGCGGGCTGTCCACCGCCAGATTCAGAAAGTCCGCAAACCACGGGCACCTCAGCCACTCTGGCACGACGAGTATCACCTTGCCCGAATGAGCCTCGATGCGGCGTAGAACCTTGCTGACCAACGGCCATGGCGGAAACCTTTGGCCAGGGAAGCACCAGAGCATCTACACCTTCTGCTCCTGGCTCACTTCGATGACTGAAAAATTGAGGAGCTTTGGCATTGCGATATGTCGCCAACAGGTCCATCGCGGGCCTGGACCATCGGTTGCACAGGAGACTGAAAGCCTCGGAGAGTTCCCACTCTCCTGGATCCAACTGGTGGCGGCTGAGAAAATCGGCCTGCATATTGTCCACTCCAGCAATGTGAGAAGCTGCTATCCTGTACAGGTGCTGTTCTGCCTAGCTGATTAAAAGTTGAGCCTCCGTTGCCACCGGACGACTCTGAGTTCTGCCCTGACGATTGATGTAAGCCACTGTCGTCGCATTGTCAGAGAGAATCCGGACTGATCTCCCTTCTACTAAGCGATGGAGGGCCTGTAGTGCCGACCGAACCGCTCTGGTCTCCAACCAATTGATCAACCAAGAAGACTCCGACCTCATTCACTGATCTTGCACTGTTGTTCCTTGACAAACCGCTCCCCACCTGAAGAGGCTGGCATCGGTGGTTACCACTATCCAGGAGGGAATTTCCAAATCCACACCCCATCGTAATCTGGACACAGCCACCAAAGAAGACTAGACTGTGCCGAATCTGTCACAGCTGGGAGCCTGACGAGAGGAGGATCCAGAAGACCGTGAGGCCCAAAAACGACGATTCCCCCGGAATCTGGACCTCTGAGGAAAAGAGCCTCTGCTCCAGAGCCTGTCCTCTGGCAGCTTCTGGACCTTATTCTCTCCCAGAGACTTAATCATGTCCTCCAACTGTTGGCCGAAGAGCAGCTTTCCCTTGAAAGGCAAGGAACTCAGCTGAGCTTTCGAGGAGACATCCGCCGACCAATTTCTGAGCCAAAAGAACCTGCAGGCCGAAACGGCGGAGACCATTGTTCTTCCCGATGTGCGCAGGAGATCATATAGTGCGTCCGCACTGAAGCTATCACCGCCTCCAAATGACCAGCCTGAGCCACGTCCGCTTCTGAAAGGGATGCCACAGATTGTAAGTGCTGCACCCAACGCAGGCTCGCACGCAGAGCAAAACTGATGCACATGGCCGCCCGCACTCCCAGGGCAGAGATCTCAAATATCTTAAGCTGTACCTCCAACTTTCGGTCCTGCAGATCTTTTAGGGCCGTCGCTCCCATGACTGGGATGGTGGTCTTTGAAGTGACTGCTGAGACTGCCACATCCACCTTGGGTACCCTGAGCAGCTCCAGAGCATCCTCTGGTAGCAGATACAACTTATCCATAGCGTGGCTGACTTTTAAACCTAGATCCGGAGTATCCCACTCCCGGAACAAGAGGTCAGTGACAGACATGAAAGGGAAAAGAGCGAGCTGGACCTCTTAGACTTAACATTACAGGATCCACCTCTCCCATACGCGAATCCTCCTGCAGGTCTTCAATTCTGAGCTCTTCCAGAATATTCGGGATAAGGGACCCAATTCATCTCTGCGGAACAAGCATACCACCTTGGGATCATCACCGTCCACCGCAGAAGCGCCTCCCTGCTTGGGCACCAGGGGCTGACCATCCTGGCCTGCGTCTACCCCCTGAAGGTCTTGCGGGGAAGGGTCTCCTCCATCAGATAGATCCGCGAAGACGAATCATCCGGACCTGCCACGGATCTGAGAGGACGCTTAGACTTAGTATGCCCCCCCACCAGCAGGGACTTGGGATGCTTACGGGAGGAGGGAACCTCAGACACCTTGCCCCTCTTGCGTTTGGACACTCTCCGTGCCTTGAACATCTTGTGAAAAAACTTCACCAAGTCCGAGGAGAACGACGAAGAAGACCCATCTGAGGCCCCCCTCAGGATCACCATCCGAAGTATCAGCCCAATCCTCCTGCCCCCCCCCACCCCCGGAGGGCCCCAGTTGCGGGGAGAGAGGTGGCGGGGAACTCTGTGCCTCCATCGCAGCTCTCTATGCATCCCTGAACGTTTCAAAATGGCCTCCGTCCCTGCACTAAGCAGGAACGGATCAGGCGGCTGCGGCTGAGCTGTAAGCCTCCCAGGCTCCAGGCGCCGTGAAGAACTGCTGCTGCCGCGGGGATTCCCCTCAGCGGACCTCCCCAAGGTCCCGTCACCTCCCGAGACACAATCTGCACAGATGCCGGCTCTAGAAATGCGGGTGTGCGCACTACCGCACGCAGAGCAGGTGCACCACGAGGTATAGCCTCGGGCTAAATTTAGCTCCGATCAGTTGAGGTAAGCGTGCCAAAAATAGACCGGGCGGCAGGGGCCTTTGTGCTAGCCGAAACGCGGCAGTAAGGCAGGCAGAGAGGAGCTGGAGAGAAGGCTGGACCAGCCAACCAGAAAAAAACCTCACTTTTACCTTCCCCCCCCCCCCCCCCCCCCCCCCCCCACAGTGCTCTGAAGGCTGTGCTGAGCTGCCTGCTGTGGGTGAGTGAGCCAGGCTCCCCGGTATCACCCACCGGCTGTAGCAGTCCCCGGGTCTTCAACCCCCTGCTCTTTTGCCTCTGATACCAGGGGGGATGGTCCCACCAGGACCTGCCAACCCCCTGGGAGGCTCAAAGGAACTTGCTGCGCCTTCTGCTGCTGATTTCACAATCTCGAGTAAATTTTCTTTTTTTTTTTTTTTAAAGAGCCAGAAACCTAAGGCGCATCTACTGGCTTGGCCGGCTGGAGCTGATTATCCTGATCCACATCGGTCCCTCACCAGGGGCTTGTGGAGGAGACTCGCCTTCATCCACCCCGTCCGTATCTGAACTGTCCACCTGACAGGAAAAGGACCGGAGAGGGCTTTTGGCCTTGGGGGTTTCTATGCCACTGTGTGACTTGGTACACTTGTGGAGTGATGAAACTCCTGTCCCAGCCCCCAGTGATGGCAGGACCTCACAGGGTACCTTAGTACCCTGGTTCTTTGTGCTTTTCGTGCTTTGAAGGCTTTATGCAGCAACAAAACAAAATCGGAGGAGAACAAGGAAGAAGACTCATCCGAGTCCTTCCCCCGTTCCTCCTCTGAGGGAGAGATCTGCGCTGCCTGCAAGTTGCCCCCCCAGCCAGGGGCAGCAGGATGCAGCGAAAGAGGTGGCGGAGAGCTCCCCTCCCCCAGGGCAGCCTTCTCCTGCTCCCTGAACGTTCGCAGTAAGACTTCAGTACCTGCGCTGAGAAGAAAAGGGTCCTGAGGCTGCCGCAGCAATTCTGCCCTCCCAGGGTCCCTGCGTGCTCTAGAGCGATTTCACCGGAATTGGCTTCCCCGAAGAGCCTTCTCCTCCCAACAAGCACCCAGTACAAACTCCGGCCCGCAGACCACACCATGCGGCATGATCCCCGAGCTAAATTAGGATCGGGGCCCGAAAAAAGAACCAGCGCGACCAAGACAAACCCCCGGGAGCTCGTAGGAACTGAAAAGGACAGCGAAAACGGCATCGGAAGGAAGGAGGGCCGAAAGAGACCGCTAGGCCGGCTCAGAAATTAAATAAATCACCTCAGCGTTGTTTTGTCCTGTGTGCAGATCTTTAGAGGGTGAGTGAACCGAGCTCCCTGGTATCACCCTCAGCTGCGGGCAGTTACAGGGCTCCCAACCCTCTGCTCTAGAGCCTCTGTTACCAGGAGGATGGTTCCACCAGGACCTAACAACCCCCTGGGAGGCTTAGAGAGATATCTTTTCTCTTTTTTTTTTTTTTTACTAAATCCTTATCTTAAAAAAAAAAAAAAAAAGATTCCCTAAGGAACGAATACCAGCAAAACTAAAAACTTAACACTAAACTCAGGCTAAAGGTTTTGCACCTCCACCATCTGCTGGAGACAGAAAAATACTGACAGACTCTAGGTGGCACCTCAGGGGTATAGGATGGAGTCCGTTAAAACTTCTCTGTCTCCATCTGCTAGAGGGGAGGCACAACCTAGGAGTCTTGACTTATCCGGGTACGTACAGGGAAGTGCGTTTTTAGACGCTTTTTTTTTTGCATTGCGGGTGATACCCTCATAGCCTCATCAACATGAATTTGCATGTGATGAGCGCTATTAGTTTCACCTGGGTGTAGAGGCGCTAATCCCCTTATTGCATAAGGGGATGAGGTAGCTCCTACACAACCTGTATCCAACTGCACTGTATTGCATTGACCCCTTTGTGGGCTATCCTGTTGGATTAGCAAGTGGTCTTTAGCGCTTAGCTTGGCTTGTTTGCCTGTAATGGAAGGGGAAGGGTGTCTGAAATCCAGTGCTGCTGGCTTCCTCGTTCACCAGTTATGCCATACTGGGTCAGACCAACAGTCCATCAAGCCCAGTATCCTGTCTCCAACAGTGGCCAATCCAAGTCACAAGTAGCTGACACATACCTCTTCTGGACTGTATCAGAGAGTGGCAAAAGGAAAGTATTCTTTTTTTTTTTTTCCCAGTAGTTACTGAAGTCTTTCAAAGTAAAAAAAAAAACCCAAAACCCCAAAAAGAATGAGAAGAGGCAGCGAGAATCCTGACAGGCCAAACCCAAGGAGATTGCCAAGACTGAACAGCATGCGATAGTCTTTCCCCTGTTGGAAGGGGGCAGTGACTCTTTTTTACAGCATGTGTAGAGAGGGGAAAGCAGCACTTTAGTTTCTCAATTCTGCCATGGGGATTTAGGAAAATGGAAGCTCTGGCCGAAAAAATAGCACATAATTGGAGTGACCGGCCCACTGGAGGATGCCTGATCCCAGATAGGCAGTGGTTAGTGCCCACCACTAACCACTGCCAGATTGACTTTGCTTACATTTCCTGTATGCTAGACCCTGGGTGCCACTAATTGGCTTGATGGATCCTCACCTTGGTTGCGGACCTCTGCTGATCATCAGATCAGCAGAGGTCCGCAACCAAGACCTGCCAGCCCTGGCAACTGAGGGCTCAACCTAAGGGGAACGAGGGCTGGTATAGGTGAAGCTCCAGTTGGGCATCTGCCACCGCCTGCACTGCCAGCTGATGATAGGGACTTGCATGGCTCCTCTCTGCAGGTGGCACCAGCTCCAGCTCAGTCCAAGGGTCCATGCTTACTAGAGATGTGAATCGTGTGCCAGATCGTCTTAACGATCAGATTCGGCTGGGGGGGGGGGGGGGAATCTGATCGTTAAGATATGTGAAACGGAATCGTTTCCGATTCTGATTCACATCGCTAATTTTTTTTTTTAGGGAGGCCTGCGCCGCTAAAAAAAACCAACCCACACGACCCTTTAAATCGACCCCCCCTCCCGACCCCCCCAAAACCTTTTAAAATTACCTGGTGGTCCAGGGGGGCCTCGGGGAGAGATCCAGGGGGGGAGAGGAGAGATCCAGGGGGGCCTCAGGGAAAGATTTCCCGTTCCCAGGCATCAGCTGTTCTAAAAATAAAAATGGCGCCGATGCCCCTTTGCCCTTACCATGTGACAGGGTATCCGTGCCATTGGCCGGCCCCTGTCACATGGTAGGAGCACTGGATGGCCGGCACCATCTTTAAAGATGGCGCCGGCCATCTTTACTCATCAGCCCCTATTATAGAGTATAGTATAATAGGGGTCGATGGCCCGATAAAAAAAAAACCCACCCGACCCTTTAAATCGACCCCCCTTAGCCTCCCCCACCCTCCCGACCCTTTTTTTTTAGGGAGGCCCGTGCCGCTAAAAAAAACAACCCACCCGACCCTTTAAATCGATCCCCCCTCCCGACCCCCCCAAAACCTTTTAAAATTACCTGGTGGTCCAGGGGGGCCTCGGGGAGAGATCCAGGGGGGCCTCGGGGAGATCCAGGAGGGCCTCGGGGAAAGATTTCCCGTTCCCAGGCATCAGCTGTTCTAAAAAGAAAATGGCGCCGATGCCCCTTTGCCCTTACCATGTGACAGGGTATCCGTGCCATTGGCCGGCCCCTGTCACATGGTAGGAGCACTGGATGGCTGGCGCCATCTTTAAAGATGGCGCCGGCCATCTTTACTCCTGAAGATCTTGGCAGCTTTCATGGAATGCCTCAACACCTGCCTGGTCTTTTCAGTGTCTTCAGCTGCCCCAACTCCTCCTGTGGCAACATCTCCCAGTCTTGTGGCACTGAGTCATCCCATGATACAATTACCGTTTCCTCCTCTGTATGTGGGTCATCCGAAACTGTCAGGATTTCATCAAATCAGTGCTAGATGCACTTTTCCCTTCAACTGGCTCTGTTCCTTGAGGATTTTGTCAAGACTACATTTCATTCTCTCCCTCCTCAATGGCAAGGCCCTGGCTTGGGCCACACCACTGTGGGAACTCCACAGATCTGATCCTCCAGGATCTCCAGCAATTTGTCACAGCCTTCATAACCATCTTTGACGAACCCAGCCAACTGGCCACGATAGGTTCTGATCTCATCTACCTGCGCAAGGGTACCTGAACACTAATCGACTGTGCCTTAGAATGTCTGATGCTAGCTATCAAGCTCAATTGGAGGGAGGACTGTTTACGCACCATCTAGCTGGATGTTTCATCCTCCAGGATAAAGGACGAGCAGGCAGCCTGCGAGCTCCTGGATTCTCTAGAGGGTCTCATCAACCTAACCAGTTGAGTTGACCACCGCCTCCAACTTGGGCCAGGGAGCTCCACCCCATCATGGAGGGCCATTACACTGGCTCCCCGCTTCAGCCTCTCCACTCTCGGTATGGCCTGAGGAACCTATGCAATTTGGGCAGGGACACCTCGCTCCTGCGTAAAGACTTTGTCAGCATCAATTAGACCTGTGCCTCTACTGTGCTGGCACGTGGCACCTACTCACCCAGTACCCAATCCAGCCCAGAAACTGCAGAGCCTAGGATCTGGCAGGGAGTTGATCCTAGGCTTCACAACTCTGGCTCCCCAACTGACCCTGCCAGTAAATTTCCATAGGAGATCAGAACTTATCCACTTTGGCCCCAATAGACTCTGGCGCTGGGGGTAATGTCCTGATGAAGGCCTTGGTGGATCACCTTCAATTTCCCACCATTTTCAGGAAGGAACCCCTAATCATCTCATCCATCTATGGAGTTCCCTTGCCCGTAAGGATTACTCACACCACAGCACCTTTAACGGTGTGTTCCTGAATGCTTCGCCTTCCATGTCATTGACAAAGCCATCCATCCATTGGTAATGGGGCTACCCTGGCTCCAGCTGCATTCACCACAGTTTGATTAGACCACACCAACTCTCTAGATGGGGACCCAATTGTCATGCCTCTTATTTGGAGTGGGTGCAACACCCGCTCTGCCTAACCTTGGCTGCCACATTGCCTGATATACCCCCATAGTACAGTAACTATGCTGATGTGTGCTCAGAGAAAAGACAAAACTCCGCCTCCCCATTAGGAATGCTACTATGCAATCAAGCCGCTGCCTGACTCCAAGCAGCCCCAGGGCAAGGCAATGTCTGAATACATTCGGGAGAACCTGGACCAGGGTTTAATTTGGTGCGCCACATCTTTGGCTGGAGCCAGTTTCTTAGTCTCCAAGCTTCTTAGTCTCCAGCTTCAGCCCTGCATCGATTACAGAGAATTATATGCTATTACTAAAAAAGGACCAGTGATCGCCAAATTTGACCACTTTCAAGAGGTGAGGATTTTCATCAAGCTAGATCTCCGAGGAGAGGAAAATTAGTTCATACCTGTTAATTTTCGTTCCTGTAGTACCACGGATCAGTCCAGACTGTGGATTGAGCCTCCTTTCCAGCAGGTGGAGACAGACTAAAACTGAAAGGATATCCTATATGAGGACAGAGCCTATCCTGTAACCCTTCAGTATAATGAATGTCAAAGCAGAAAATAACAAAACCAGAATAGGATCAATGGAGCAGATGTAGAACAATGTAATAGATATGGTATGACTAACCGCTCTTGCATATACTTGGTGCTGGGCAACCAAGGCTTCTGGTGTATTTGCTCAGTATTCATGCACAAAAAAGATGTGTGGAAATCTACAAATCTACGAATCTGCAAGAGAAACAAGCTTCGAGAGGACAGAAAAAAGACAAATAGGGAAGGGCGTCTGGACTGATCCGTGGTACTACAGGAACGAAAATTAACAGGTAAGAACTAATTTTCCTTTCCCTGTACGTACCCGGATCAGTCCAGACTGTGGGATGTACCAAAGCTTCCCTAAACTGGGTGGGACCAAGACAGTCCCGCTCGAAGCACTTGTAGCCCAAAAGAACCAAGAAGCGGAGCTTGCACATCCAGACGGTAGTGTCGAGTAAAAGTATGCAAGGACGTCCAAGTGGCAGCACTGCAAATCTCCTGCGGAGAGACCGATTGACTGTCCGCCCAGGAAGTAGTTTGAGAACGCAGTGAATGAGCCGTAAGGCCCTTGGGAACTGCCCGTCCTCGACAAAGAGAGGCTGAGGAGATTACTTCCTTCAACCACCGCGCGATAGTGGTCTTAGAAGCCGGCGTACCCCGAATGGGCCCACTCCAGAGGACAAAAGATGAACCAAGACCCGAAAGCCATGGGTAACCTGGAGATAGCAAAGTAGAACTCGGCCATCCGCGGTCACGGAACACAACAGCAAACACTAAGTCCTGGCCCCCCGAAGCTGTGACTACTTTTCAAAAGTTGAAGGATGCCTTCCTTCAAGTCCCTTAACACTGGACCTTACACGCCCCTTTCATAGTAGAAGTGGATGCTTCCACTCTGGGAGTAGGGGTAGTTCTAAGCCAGCATTCTTCTAATGGGACTCTCCATCCTTGTTCCTTCTTTTCAAGGAAATTCTCAACAGCCAATGCAATTATGGGATCAGCCATAGAGAACTGACAATTCATTTAGCACTCAAAGAGTGGCATCACTGGCTTGAGGGTGTCCAGTATCGAATTACCATCTAAACTGATCATAAAAAAACTTGAAGCACCTCCATCATTTACAATGATTGAATGCTCGACAGGCCCCCTTGGTCCCTGTTTTTTGCATGTTTTAACTTCAAACTGAGGTAAAAGCCAGCATCTAAAAATATCCAAGCAGATGCCCTTTCCTGCAATTCAGCCAGAGGATACTCCAGAACCTCCCAGACATCATTGATCCAGCCCGGATCCTCTTGGCTATCACCAGGGAAGACTGTCGTTCCCTGTAAACTCAGAAATTGTAATGAGATGGTCCCATGACTCCCACATCACAGGCCACCCTGGATGGGCTCAGACTTTTGCACTGCTTTAGCAAATGGCCGCAGATGCAATGAGATAGTCAGGCCTATGTGGACTCCTGTCCCACCTGCGCACAGCAGAAATCCTTGTCAGGACGATCCCTGGGGGCTTTTATAGCCATTGTCAGCCCCCAGGGAACCCTGGACCCATTTATCCACTGACTTCATAGTGGACCTCCCTCTCTCTAATGGCTCCACTATCATTTGGGTCATATTGACAGTTTCTCCAAAATGGCTCACTTAATTCCACTCCCAGGCCTTAGGCTCCAGAGTTGGCCCATCTGCTCATGTACCACATCTTCCAGTTGCACAGGCTACCCAAACACATTGTCTTAGACCAAGGAGCTCAATTCACGATCAGATACTGCCACTCACTGTGCAAGAAATTTGGCATTTCCCTAGATTTCACAAGAGCTTACCACCCCCAGGGGAATGGCCAAGCTGAACGAATCAATTGCACCCTTAAGACCTTCTTCAGAGCCCATGCTAATGAATGCCAGAGCATCTCTTCTGCCATGGGCAGAGTTATCGCACATCTCTCACATCTGCACGATCAAGGGCACTTTATCTTTCCAAATAGTCTACGAGAGGCAATTCTTGCCTCTTATGCCACTCCCTTTAGCAGTGCCCAGCTGACTTCCCAGGAACTCCAGGATCTCTGGACCTACACCAATCTAATGCTCCAAAAAGGCCAAGAGGCTACTATCCACTGAAGACCCGCACCACAGTTCAAACCCGGCGAGAAGGTGTGGCTAAGTACATACTATATCCAACTTCGAATGCCTTCAATACGATTTGCTCCATGGTACACTGGACCTTTTACAATTATTTGGCAACTCTGTTCCATGACTTACCAACAATGGCTACCTCTCCCTTTGGGCATTTAGAACGTGTTTCATGTATCACTGCTAAAGCCCTTAGTCCTCTCTTGGCCCTCAAGGTGGTCACCCAAGCCTCAAATATTGACTTCTGAAGATACCGTATACGAGATAAAAGATATACTGGATTCCTGATGTTGGGGCAAAAAATGGGAGTACTTCATCTCTTGGAAGGGGTGCGGTCCCAAGAATATTTGGGAGCCCTCTTCCACTATCCTGGATGCAAATCTTTTGAAGGAGTTTCATGCCGCACACCCCAAGAAATCAAGACCCTCAGGGAGGACGTTTAAGAGGGGGGTACTCTTGTGCTTGGCAGCTCATGGGAGCTCTTATCTCCACCGCCAGAAACCTCCCAGAGCTGCCCCAACATTGGCCTCCTTCACCCAAAGTGACAGCAGGCTGTGCCATGGTGCGACCGTATGCCACTCAGCACACGCAGCAGGACGCTGCTGACACATGCCAATTGTGCAAATTTTAAAGGGCCAATGGCGGGAATCAGGGAGAGGCGCCTCTTGATGACATCATCCCCTCTGCATTATAAAAGGCTGCACTGGATGCCCCACAAATACCTTGGCAATAGGTAGACTTCCTTGAAGTAGTGCATTGCCTCACATGTTCCCATTCCTGGTCCATGTTCCTGATTTCTGTTCCTGGTTCCTGTGTTGGCAATCTTGTCTATGTTCCTGAATTCTCATCTTCTTCATGGTCAGTTCTCAGAGTGGAGTGAGGAACAGCACAAGCAGGACTGGAGACACTGATACTCTTTGGACAGATTTCTGGTGTTGATCTTGGCCTGGACTGTTACTCTGATTGCCCTCCACCTGCCACTGACCACCACCTGTACTCCGACTGATTGTGCTCTGCCTGCCACTGACCACAGCCTGTACTCTTGATTGTGCTCCGCCCGTCACCAACCACTGCCAGACTGACTTTGCTTACATTTCCTGCAGGCTAAACCCTGGCCTGCCACTCTATCAACTCGACGGATCCTCACCTCATCAGCAGAAGCCCACGCCCAAGACCTACTGGCCCCGGCACCTGAGGGCTCATCCGAAAGGGAATGAGAGCTGGTATAGGTGAAGTTCTAGTTAGGCCTCTGCCACTACCAGCATCACCAGTCAATGGTGGGCCTGCAGGGCTACTTGATGCCGGTGGCACCAACTCCACTTTGGTCCAAGGATCCACGCCCACATTTCCCTCTGAGTGGTTTTTAGATGCTGAGCCTTCAGGCTTAGCCTTAGTGAATACAGCTAAGGTATCAGAAGCGAGGAAAAGAAGTGGTTTCTAGCTGTGACCCATGGGATAAAAATGGGGAGAGGGCTACATGTAAAATAAAGCTTATAATTACCTGGCTGCTGGAGGTGATGGCCTGGAGAGAAGCTGAGGTGCCTATAGGGAGCCATGTGTGCCCATTTTCCATTTATTTATTTATTTTAATTTTCACTCTTTGGGCTTTGGGGAAAGCTTAATGGAAAAGGCAGCATTAAGCTGCAACAGCAGATAGGCAGGTAGTGATAAGGCTGCAGTAGAGAACAAAAATATATATTTTTGGACAGAGCTCAGGCAGCCTGTAGAGCAGCCACATGAGTGTTTTGCTTCCTCCCACATCTGAGGAAAGGAGACAAGGCCATCAGTGGTGGGCTGCAGCAGTGAAAGGGAGAGCTCTTGGGCTGCAGAGGGTCATTTTTAATTTGCGGTGGTAGCCTTGGGGAATTTGACATTTTTATTGAAGCACAACATTGGTTTCTGGAGTCCTTGGAAAAGTCTCTGTCACAGGAAGTCAGGCTATGATGGCTGAGGCCCCAGATGTCACTTCCTGTCTCACAGGTCTGCCATGGCAAAAATAAAAGTTTAAAAGTAAGACAAAATGAAGAAAAAAACTGAAATAAAGCCCCAATTTGAGGTGGGGAAGTCCTTATAGGGCCATCCATAGATTTTTGAAGCTCCAGGTGAACCTCAGTGATTCTGGCAATTAAAAGTTTTAAAACATTCAAAATCACAACAAATACAATAACAATCATAGGGGGCTCCTTTGAAACTAATCCAGGGCTTCCCAAAATTTTAGACAATATGATCCCATTTTAGCACTTGAAAATTCACATGACCCCAGAGGACAACCAAACCTAATTAGAAGGAATGTGGTTCATCTCCAACAATCCCTCTACTCCATTTGATCCCCTCTCTCAACCCCCACCATCTCTCTCAATGTCCATCCCTCTCCAGAAGACCTCTTCTCTCAACCTCCGCCCCTCCAGCTGATCGTCTCTTACATCCCCACCTCCTCTCCCCCTCCCAGCCCATTCTCTCACCCCTTATCACATCCTTCCTACTAAACCTCTCACCTCCAAGCCATTTTTATAACCCCCAATTGATTATCTTTCATGCCTTTCCTCATCACTTCTCACCTCTCCTCCTCCAACTCTTCTCTCCCATTCCCCCCCCCCCCCCCACAGTTGATACCTTCTCATCCTAGTTCCTCTCTTATATCCCCCAGAATCTTCTGTCATTCTGCCCTCTCACCTTCCACAGCTAATGCCTTTCCCACTGATTCAACCATCAAACCCATCCTTCATTTGATCCCTCCCTTCAAATAGCCGTCATCCAAATATCCTTTTGTGCAGGATCAGCAGCAACATTTTTCTTTGTCCCCCAGAGCAAAGGTGGATGACACTTGGTGGGAAGAGAGGGCAGACTGATGGCAGGGGCAACATTTTTTCTCCGGAGGTAGGTTCAGTTGTGAGACTAGAGAAGCAGTGGCAACCTCCACAGGCCAGTGTACACTCAGCTTACCCCGCCCCAATAGCTGGTTCAAAGCCAGATGTTGATCTGCAAGTGGCAGCAGCATTAATAATGAAAGTCAGCACACAATCTGTGAGCCAGTGCAAGCTCACAGGCTATGCTGTGGTACTAATCCCTCACACATGGCTTCCTGCTATCACAGGACCGTTGCAGGACCTGCGAGTGCATGCTCACTCACAGCCCCATGCTGACTTCCACTGCTACTGCTCCTGGTGGTATCTGAAGAGAACTGCCCTTTGAGGCACTTGGGACCCCAGCTGGAGGTTCTGTGACCCCATTTGGGGGTCTCGACCCACAGTTTGGGAAGCCCTGCTCTAATCCGATAAAGGGATTTTTTTAAAGGATAATTTTGTTTAAATTGGTGGTATTTTCAGCAGAGGGAAAACAGGCTTAAAAAATATTTAAAGTGTTCAAAATAAAGTTAAAGTACATCAAGACAGTCTGTAAATGACCAAAATAGCTTTTATTTCTTTTAGAAGTTAACAGAAGTGCAGTTTTATCAAATATAATTGATTTGTCACTAAAAAGAGGCTATAATAGGGTTGAAAACATCTGGAACTTATGTGATTAATGATGTGAGGAGAAAAAAATCGCTTTAAAGTATAAATGTTATGTCACTTAACTCTGATCCAGTCCTTGATTTCAATATCTCTCAACTGTTCTGTCTAAATTTGCAGTTCTTGGCAACATTCCAAACTGCCAAAGTATGCAAAACAAGCAGTTTCTATGGAAACAGCAATCTTAACATGTAAAAAGGCAGGCGTAAGGATACAGCACAATAATTGATCAATTAATTTTAAGACTTATAAAACAACTTAAAAACCATAAAGCCTCTTTTTCAGAGTTTTTGTTATAAAAAGGGGGAAATTGAAATAGATACTTCACTTTAAAAGTCCTTTTAACCCATTCTCAGAACTACTTCTCATGACATCAACGAGAGGAAGGATTTACAGTCAAGAATACCTCAGTTCACAGATACAGAACTTTGAAGAGAAAAACTGTTGGCACCACACAGGGCAGAAGCTTTTGACAGCAGTTCTTTTATAGAGGCTATTAAGGTGCCAAAATGTTACTGTATGAGTGATAAAAAAAATGTATAATCCTAAATTTAAGGATTGTCCAGTTAAGAGATAGAATAAGATTAGGAAAAAGTAAATTCTAGTTGAGACCATGAAAATATAGTTGGCCTTTGATAGGAATGGTGTGAAAGAAGTAATTCTGGAAGAATGGAGCACATCACTTGGTAGTATAATCTCACTTGGACCTAAAAATCTCATTGAGATAAAATTATTTCCTGAATATGATTCTCATCTCTCAGTAACAGAAATAAAATCTGTGAGAAATCCCACATTAAATTCCTCGGTATCATAAAACCTGTTAAAAAATTAGGGTACAGAGTTAAAACTTCCCTGTTCAAGTTTCTGGAACAGCCTAGTGTTTCAATGAGAAATTCAGAACTCAAGTTTCAGATTTTTTTTTTTTTTTTTTTAAAGGGGCTTCAATAAAAACTTACTGTATTTAAAAAGCAGAGTGGGAAGTATTTTTACTTATATAATAGTGGCAAGGCTCTGCTAAATTCCTTAAATAACTTAAAGCAGGGTTTCCAAACCTTTTTGGGAGCATAGACCCCTTTTCAACCTCCAGCATTTTTGCAGACCCCCACATGTTGTTAGCTGTATGAACTGATCTTGTGGACTCTATTTGATTTATGATTTTAGAATAAAAAATGAATCTTAATTAACAGTCTTTCAGACACTGACCTTGAATTGAAGTATATTCTGAGCCCAGACGAAGTTCAGAGAAATATTTAATAAAGCTTTCTTCTAAAATAACACTTTATTTTCAAAACGGGAACATCTGAGGCAAATCTATCACTTTGTTTTCAAAACAGGTACATCTGAAACAAGTCCAGTAACAATACAAGCCCAAAACTGAATATCTCAAGGCTATAGCTGAAAATTATAAACATTAGATACGGAGCCAAACTGAGAGGCAGCGTTCAAGGTTGTTGTGAAGTTGCCAAGGCAACCCAAACGCTTCGTCTCAGTACAGTTAAACAAACAACAAATGACGTACCTTACATAGCGTTCGAATCGTCTCGAGCCCCCACACTTCACGAGGCCCCTTGTCGATCCGAGTCCCCAACTGACCTCCCAACTCGCGCCCCGCTCCCCGAGAGGCTCCGTCCCGGCACAATCTCCCACCAACTACCACCAGCCCCGCACAACCAGCAAAGCCCTCCTTTTGATTGTCTGGACCTCCTTACTGACTTTTAGAGATGGTTACACTTTCATGTGCGCATGTGCTGTCCGACGTCAGGCACGCGAACGCGCGCGTGCCCGAGACATCCCAAAGCACAAGCACGCGAAATCCCCAGAACCTCAGCGACCACCTCCCCGAGCGACGTGTACACCGGCAAAGCCGGCGAAAACGTCGACCCAACATTAGCCCAGCAAAAGGTAATTTTACAACACATGTTTCGTTTTTACCTGCAGTTATGTGCCATATATAGAAAAGTTATTAATAAAAGAAATAATTACATGCACACCAGACTCATTCATAATATGTAAAACTTATTAAATAATTCTTACTGATATAAACTGAATATACATAAATGCAAAGTACAGCCGTCAGTGTGCAAGACTGTACTCATTCAGGAATTTATGTAGTTTAACTACAGGCAGTCATAGTTTCATCTGTTTGGATCTGGAGTGACTGGAGGGAATGGACTGGTGGAGTGGGATAAAGAGACAGACTGGTAGAAATGGACTGGTGGAAGGAGAGAGAGACAGACTGATGGAGAGAAACACTGACTGGTGGGGATGGACTGACAGAGATAGAAACAGAGCGACTAACAGATGAACTGGTGGAGGGAGAGAGAAAGTGACTGGCAGGTTTGGACTGATGGAGGGTGAGAGAGAGCACGTGACTGGTGGAGCAAAGAGTGAGAGACTGGTGGAAAGGGGGAAGGAGGGATGTTTGGGACAAGCTCACATCACTAAAAGGGAGAGGTAGAGAAAGGTTTGGTGCACATATTTCCCTCCCAAACTCCCCTCCCCCCAGCAAGATTTTTTGTTGTTTTTTTTAAATTATGTTACTTGTGAACAGGAAGCCATCCTGTTAGTTTGATCTTGGCAGGGGTCCAATGGCTCTCTACACTTGCCTGTTACCAAATTCCATAAACACAAAGACAGGACACCCCTGTGTGAGCAAGGGCTCACTGATGTTGCTCTTACAAAGGGTAACAGATTATAGAAATAGAATTGTATTTCTTTATTCTCTTATATTCTAATTTCCGGTAAAGAAACTTCTAGCTGTAGAAGGCCGAGCTGCAAAACCCACCCAGCCAGCCCCCCCCCCCCCCCTTTTTTTTTTGCTGTAGTTTCTTGCAACTCCATTGCAAGAAAGAAACTACAGCAGTGGATGGACGTCAAGGGTGGTACAACAACCAAAATGCATTGGAGAGATCCTGGATTGCCCTGATAAAGCCACGCATTAGACCGGCTACAGTGGCCATGGTTGCAATGTTCTCCTGATGCATTTCTCCAAGTTCAGATTGGACGGAATGCCAGCCCTCAGCAACAGCCAGGTCGTACTGCTGTTGATGCAATATCAATTCAAGCACTAAGTTAACATCCAGCCCATCGAGGCTGATAATGGGCAGCCTAACCAGAATCTCCTCTTCCAGATGTTCTGAGTCTGTTGTCTCCAATAAATGTGTTTCCAGTATTACCACCTCCAAGTTAAGAGTCGCTGGGTACTCTGGCTGGCTCTCCTCAATACTCTGGCTTTCTGGACCGGGGAGGGGGATGAGTCATTGTGAATAGGAAATGAATTCTAGTGCAGGACGGACGAGACTGTGCCTCTCCTTCCGCACCATCATTCACATTCTGCAACTGCACTCGTGCATGCCTTGACCCGTGGAAAGGATAAAGGAACACAAGCTGCAGTTGATTAATTCATTGTCAGCTGTTAACCACCCAAACGCACAAAAGAGAAACATCAAAATGCAAACCCAGTAGCCTTGTAAAAAAACTGTACCTTCTCTCCTATCTGGGTCACAGTCAGGTGCATCTACCCCCAACCACCACCTCAGGGTGCAGAGTCAACACGATGAGCTCCTCTGGGGGGGGGGGGGCGTCAAAAACAATAGTGATTGCAGGCCCACCCAAGTCCTGTGCTGTGGCTGCCTCTATTTTTGCCGCCTTCTCCTTTACCTCCTTATAGGTGTCACACCAGCAGTGCTGTATTTGTTTGACATTATGTGTCTTCAGCGCAGAGAGCTGACAACAGCAATCTACAAAAAAAAAACCTTTTCTTAGTTGACATGGGAGCCTTAGATCGAAACAGTGCATTATAGTGCTTACACACATGCCAGCACAGCAGATCCTTCTCTGCATCAGGAGCGCACATCATGCACTTGCTTCTGTGGCAGAGACAGCAGTGGGCCCAGCCTGTTCTTCCTGCCCAGCTGCCTCACTCTCCAACATTGCTAACCTTTTTCTCCAGATCTTTTCTCCTGTTCCTTCCGCACCCTCTCTGGCATCTGCTTTCCATCTCCGTTTGCATTGCTTCCACCTTCTCCATTGATGCCTGGCACAGCTTGTTGAAACTGGGATGAAAAAAAAACATTGCATACCTCAGTTAGAATTTCAGTTGAAAACCAACTTAGAGATTCGTCCAAACACTATTAAGTACTTCCCACTAACTAAAAAAAAAAAAGAAAAGAAAAGGAAGGACAGGGGAAAAAGAGCATAGAACTCCATGCAGCCAGAACCACCCACATGGTAGCATGAACAGATTGGATTACAAACAGTTACTGGAATAACAAAACAAGAGAAGGAAAGCTAAAACAAAGTTAATGAACCTTAACAACCATTAAAAAAAAAAAAATCTGAGATAGTGAAGGCAATTGCTAACCCAACCAATGATAGGGGGACCAACTTTTCCCTCCCCTTTTCTCTGTCCCCTCTGTTCCAGTATCCCCCCGGCTGGCTCGCTGCAGCCCCTTCTTGAGTCTTGGCCCAGCACTCGGTGAGAGCCGGGAGAGACCCAGAGGGCATTGTTACATAGATCTGTGGAGCCACTGGGAACAGAGGACTGTGCTGTTCTCCAGGACTCGCAAGAGAATTTGCTGGACTCCCTTGCCTGGCAGAGCAGCCTAGCCTTTCCCTCCACCAAACCTCCCTTGCCTTCCCTGCTTCTGCTTTCCCCAGGAAGCCTCTTTTCATCTGCAAGGTTCTTGCTGTTCTCAAACAACTGAAGGTAAGGGTTTGAAAGGAAAATTGGTTCTTACCTGCTAATTTTCGTTCCTGTAGTACCACGGATCAGTCCAGACCCCCCCCCCCCCCCCCCCCCCCGTACCTGATCTGTTACATCCGCTCAAAGGTACTATTTTCTCTCCAGGTTTTTCAATTATCTGATTTTTTGACTATTATTACTCAAGACACCGAAAGCATCTTATAGATGAAAATACAATATTTTAAGTAAGAGCGTTCTTGTTCATTCAGAATTCTTTCAATTGTTCACTTGTTACATTTACCAGTTTTTTTCCTTATTGCTTGCTTGATCCTTGGAAGTCATATCTGCTTTGAAAGTACTTTATACTGAAGGGATGTAGGGTAGGCTCTGTCCTGATATAGGATGCCCTCACAGTTTTGGTCTGTCTCCATCTGCTGGACAGGAGGCTTAATCCATGGTCTGGACTGATCCGGGTACGTACAGGGAATTTACTTTTTCCTTTACTTTCTAGAGCAGTGCAGGCTGCGTGTGGGGCTCAAACCTGGGGAGAATAACAGCAAAAGCCAAGGGCTTTGTTTGGGTTGGTAAACTTCGTCTTGGTTTTTTGATTTCTTCCAGAGAGGAATAATCAGTAAGGGGGAAAAAAAAAAAAGGGAGGTGCCCATATCTCAATAAGGATAAAAACAGGATAGAAGCGGTCCAAAGAAGAGCAAACAAATTGGGAAGGGGTGAGCATTGGAAGACTTATGAGAAGAGACTGAAGGATATGAATAGGTATACCCTGGAAGAGAGGAGGTGCAGGGGAGATATGATACAGATCTTCAGATACCTGAAAGGTTTTGAATGCTGCACAATCGTCAAACCTTTTCCAATGAAAAGAAATCAATAGAACTAGAAGTCATGAAATGAAACTCCAGGGAAGTCTCGGAACCAATGTCAGAAAATATTTCTTCATGGAGAGGGTGGTGAATGTCTGGAATGCCCTTCCAGAGGAGGAGGAGAAGATGAAAACAGTGAAGGAATTCAAATGGGCAAGGGATAAACACTGTGGATCCCTAAAGGCTAGAGGATGGAAAAAGAAAAGAGGGCATGGGGTAACTTGCTGGTGTGGCAGTTGCTACCCTTAACAAATAACAGTATCAAGGCTTAATGCAACCCCATCATTACTCTCTGCTTCAACAGCAGTGGGAAAAGGGGATTTGGATTCAGACAGCAACCAAATGAGGGCCCTGACTTGTACGGTTTGGAGAACAAATAGTCATGGGGTAACTTGCTGAGGTGGCTGTTACTACCCTTAAGGGTAGATTTTAAAAGGTGCACGCACTGGCGCAAGCATGTTATAAAATACACAGGCCATGTGCACATATGCACCGGATTTTATATGTATGTGCGTGCGGCGCACACAAGGGGGAGTAAAATTTTGCAAATTCACGCAGCAATGAGATCGGGGCTATCCCCTATTCTAACCTCCCTTTCCCTCTCAACCCCCCCTTTTTTTTTTTTTTACCTTTTTTTCTTCGAGTTACTTCAGGTTGGGCCCTGAGACTCCAGGACAGTGATGAATGGCGCTGTCCCAGCCCGCCCATCCCCATCCATTTGTCAGGGCCCGGCACTTATGCATGTAGCCGGGCCCTTTTTAAAATGCGCACAGCGCGCACAGGGCCCGGCCCCGCAAGTAAGTGGCGATTTCACTCATGTGGCAGATTTAAAATCCACAAAAACATAGGAATCCACCAATATATTAATTCAAATGACGCTCATCACCAATTCAACAAATTTATATCAATCTATATATAAGAACCGCATCAGCAAGCCTGGCGACGTGCTTTGTGCAATTCAAAGCCGTCCGGTCTGTTCAATCATCTGCGATTATAGAGGCACTGAAAGATCACCAAGAAGGCTTCGGACAATTTGAAATTTGAAGAAATGTTTATCAGCAAAAATATATATAGATATTATCCGTCTGTGCCCGTGACATGAATGTTTGACCAATGACTCGAATGTTTAACAAATGACCCATGACCCGACAATGGCCGGTGTTTCGCAACAATCAAGTTGCTTCTTCAGGGGTCAATACATCGAGAACCATATAACATTAAACCCAACAGTATTATACACTTGAATCTGTTGAAAAGATCTCTTCATTAGGATGCCTGGTCTCAAAGAACTTCCAAGCTTCAGGACTAGAACACAAGCAGAATTTGAAAATGCAGTCTGTGCACTTTATTTTCCTCCATTCCCCCAAGTTAAACACATCCAAGATGTTGAAACTTTACATAGACGTTTTGCCAGGTTAAGGGTGGGCACTTTATCAAACTATCCTTTTTCTTGGGTAACTGGCTTTTAAAAAGTCCTCAATGGTAGCAATATATCTTATGATAAAGACCCCATGGATTTTTATATTTGTAAAAAGCATTAAGAAAAAAATGTTAACAAATATCATGTAAGGTCAGCCACAAATCTCCATTCATACTTACTGAAATGGCTTTCATGTTTCCTTGGTCCACTCCTCAAAGCAGAATATTATTGAAAAAGAAGCATTTTGCAAAAAAGCTGTTTTGTCAACATGATAATTTTTGTTAAACTAAGGACTAAAATGTTTAAAGTCAAAGGTTGTTATAGACAAAGTTCTGACATGATTTGTTCTGTGTCCTGACTACTTTCATTCTCAGTTTTAAAAAAACAAAACAAAAAAACAAACAAACATAACTTTGGGCACACAAAGATATAATGAAAGTGTTCCCAAAGCGACAGCAATTATTGGGAAAGGGAAAAAAAGAAAAAAAGATACTCCAGAGGGGCTGAAAGGGTTGGAATGCGCCCACTAAGAAGCAAAACTCTGCCCTGCCCAGAGATGTTCTGTCTCTTCCCAGTGACAAGATGGTAATTTGCCTCGAGTGAAAGAAAGAAAGAAACAACACAAAACACTTTGGATCTTAAAAAAAACCTCTAAAAACTAAATCAATAACAGCAGCTGAGACATAGCTCCAAAGGGCTGAAATCCAAGAGAGGACAAGAAAACTCAGGACCACAGGATGTTTAAGTGTCCTCCAGAGAATGTGATAGTATGTTGCCTCTCTTCCAAAGAACACTAATTAACTGGAAATCCAGAAATAGCTGTGTCTGCTTTACATTCTTTAAAAGCCTTGAAAGAGTTCCTTTAGCAGCCTTCAAGCTTTGCCAAACTCCCACAGAGCTTGAAGGTGTTCAAACAGCAGGTAACTTCCACAGAACTGTGACGTCACAGAGGCATAGACATAATTCCTAATGGTATAACAGTCAAAAGGGGAGGGGCCAGAGCCAGGGAAACCAGACAGCCAAGCCATATGTCAGACATGTTTTCTCTCTCATCAGTAGTTGGTTCTAGGAGGGTTCTGAGGTTCTGTGGCTGATGCTGCAGATACTTTCCTTCAGAGGTGCCAGCTCTGTGGGTGCTTGAGCACCCCAATATTGTCCCCTGAAGGGCTGTATGTTGGGAGCTGAGAGCTCCATGCTGTAGGGCTGTGGGGGAGGGCAGTAAGAAAGGGCTTCTGTCACCTCACTACTGCTCCCACCCTGCACTGCTCATCTGTCTCCCAGCTACTGCTGTTGCTGTCCCCTGCAGCCTACTGGCTGGCTACGGAATATGACCAATTGGCTACAGGAGGAGCAGCAGTCTAGGAGGCAGGCTTCCTGAGATGTAGTGGAGAAGGGAATGGATGCTGATAGAGAGAGAGCCTAGAAAGGGAGGAGGATGAAAGAATGGCTAAGAAAACTGCTAGGAAGTGGTTTAAAAGGGGATACTGGGTGGCAGTTAGATACTGTGATGGTAGTAGTGTTGATGTTTGCTAACTCCTAGAACAGGAGAAAGGCTGGACCCAGGAACAGGATTGCCCCAGCACCTGGGATCTTCTGCCTTGGATTGAGCATTCAGGTTCTGATGGCTGGCAGGAATTTACAGGAAGAACTAAAAGGCACACACTTGACAGGACAGAGTTAGTGCTAAGACAGGGAAATAAAAGGGTGCCCACAAAGCTAGACAGAATAAAGCCAAAGGACAAACAGAGACCAGAACCAGAACAGAGGGCCACAAACCAAGACAGAACAAAATGAGAAGGCCACAATACTAGGGCTAAATACAGAGCAAAGACCAAAATACAAGAATCAAGACTAACTGAATCCACGACAAGGAGCAGAGTTAACTCTAAGCTGAGGCAAGCTTTTAAACTTTGGCAGTGCAGAAACATGGCTGCCAGCAGGAACTCCAAAGCCATAGTATTTGGAGGACCTAGCAGCAGGGAACATAACTCACTGAGAGCCCCTCCTGGAGGGAGGTAAGCACTGCACACTGATTCTCACAAATACTGCTGTGAGGGTCAGAGAGGAACTGAAAAAATAAATTCTGGCTGGAAGAGGTAGAGACTGGGGGAGTAGTTATGGAAGAGGGAGAACAGTTTATTTTAAAATATTTATTACCCGCCCTTCCTCCATTCAGGGTGGGGTACAAGAAAACAAAAAATTATATAAGAATCAAACAATGACAAAAATCAAACAATCACAGACACTGTTAGTGATGATAGACTTTATAGTGCTCAGATGGAAAATACCTTTTGAAATACGGTAAATGGGTTTTAAGTGCTTTCTGGGAAAAAAAAACCTTTGGTTCTGCTATTCTCTTTTGGGAGGGATTTCCATTAAAAAAAGGGTTGGCAGTGGAGAAAGCCCCTTCCCTAGTCTCTTCAAGATGGACTGTCTGAGGAGAGGGAGTATCTAGAAGGCACGGACTAGAGGAGCGTAAAGATTTGGATGGAGCATGAATTTAGTGAGGCTGCAATCCACAGTGAAGGAATATTATGAATGAGAGTATAAATAACACTGAGCTTATATTGTATCTGAAATGAAATTGGGAGCCAATTTAACATTTACAAAACTGGGGTGATGTGTTGCGTATGTGTGTTTCCGTTAATAGCCTGGCACCAGAATTTTGGATAATCTGTAAAGGGCAAATTGAATAAGCAGGCAAACCTGTGAAAAGTGCATTGCAATATTCCAAACCAGAAAAAGAGAACTGATGGAAGAACCATTCAAAAATCAGGTGGCTGAAGAAGTGGTTTTAGATGGTGTAAGAGTTGCAGTTTGAAAAACTAAGTTTATGTAAGGGACTTGATGCGAGTATGCAAAGGTTACACATTTTTGTATATGGGTATATTTTGATTTTTGAAGAATTTTTTCAGGAACATAAAAGGGAACCAAGTTAGAATCCTAATTTTGGTTTTCAGGACATTTGAGGCAAGTTTGTTTTGAAAAAGCCAATCATGAATGGTTGTAAGACATGAGATGAATTGCTCTGTGAGATGCCAAGTATCCTTGAGGAAGGGGGGGGGGGGAATTGTATGTCATCTGCATACAATTTATAGTGTACCCCAAGGCCAGCAAGCAGCTGACATAAAGGAGTCAGATGCTGAAAAGGGCTGCTGATAATGCCAAGCCTTGGGGTACACCAGAGGTCAGAGGAACCCAACTTGAAATTTCCAACCCAATTTTTACTTGTTGAGAACGACATGTTAAGTATGAAGTAAACCATGACGTCTAGTTCTGTGGAAACTACACAATCAAAAATAGACCAGCTCTGGTCAGGAATCTTATGAAGGATAATTTTTTGCTTGGTCATCAAGGGAATATTATCTATTAACTTGGAGATTTTGTCCTTGAAAAAAGTAGCAAATTCATTATGCTTACATTCTCCTCTGATGCTAAGGATATGGGAGATAGGAATGTAGATACCAATAATCCCATAGAGACGGAGGGAGGGAGGATGTCACCACTGTAAACCTTAGCCCTGCACTTTTCAGGAACCTCCATTAGTCTTTAAAACTCAGTGAAGTTTCATTGTGTTTGCTTTCGATGTAAAAGGGTGGGCCATGTAGTCAGGAATTGTTCCAGTATAGTCTCACAGATTTCACATTCAGTACCTAATTCTCCCGCCCAGCAGATAGAAGATGAAATGGGGTCAAACAACCCCTTCTACATTATGTGGCAAATCCAGAATTTTCTGGAATAGTGTGTTATCTGGATAAGTTGAAATTGAAACGCAGTTCATTTTCTGAGTGCTTTGATCTTAGCACATAAAGCACACCTGCTTTGTTCAAACATGTTTACCAAACTAAACTCAATTGAATGAAGGACTAACATTTCATAGGGCAAGTCACCACTCAAATCCTCAGAGTCCATCTTCCAGTACTCCTTATAAATGATCAACAGGCCCCTTTTGCCTTGGTTGGGAGACCATTAGATATCAGGGTGGACTAATTTGGTAAAGAATATCAAAAAACAGAATTTAGAAGCCAGGATTCTGTAATAAAGAAAAATCACATTTTTTGTATTACGTCATAAATATGCTATTTTGTTTTAACCACCTGAGCATTTATCATTACTGAAACAATCAAGTGGGGAAGGCCATACATGAACACTGAATAGAACTAGACAAGATGGCCGACGAGAGTTTGAGACTGCCCATAAATTTGAAGGTCACCATATCTCCCTTCGTACATGAGGACAGGAATAGGACAATGATCTGAGTCTCTGGAAGGATAAACTGGTATAATCTCCAGCTCATTGTTCCTCATCGCACACGAAGCAGCACAAAGGAGCTCCTTTGTTGCGCTCATTCGTACGTGCGCACCACTAGTGTGCAGCACCTCTGGCGTCTACACTGCTTCTTGACCCCCCCCCACACACACACGGATGACATCAGCAGGGAGGGTGGGGCTAGAGTTTGATGACAACTTGGCCAGCAGGAAGACGGTGCAGGAGCCAGTATAGTTACTCTCACTGTTGAGGTTAAGTTGTCGAAGCCCCGATGGACTGGTAAGATTCAGCATGACAGCACAGGCAAGTTTTTTCCTCACAACAGTGATCTCCTCCTCAACGACTGCCGGTTCTTGATCCTCCTGCATGGAGGACATCATCAGGGGGACGGGACTAGAGCATGACAACAACTTGTGCGGCAGGAAGGCAGTGCAGGAGCCAGGACAGTTATTCTCACATGGCCCCTGCCTCATTCCAGAATCACCTCATCCTGCTGCCACTGCCAATCCCTAACTGCGCTACACTTCTGAGTACACTTCCTGTGTTGGTGTGTCATGCTCAATCTCTGGCCTTATTCAAATTCAGTCTAAATCCCATTCTTTGAGGCTGTTTTTAAACCTTAACCCCAATTTAATTCTACAACACCCAGGGCCAGTAGAGACCCCTGCTGCATAGTGCCTAACATTTATTTGTGGCTGGAGCTCATATAAGTTGATGAGGAAGGCCCTACCACTCCTCCCTCCCATCCTATGCCTCTGATTACTTAAATGATGGGTAATCCCATCCTGTTAAGGAGTCTTCCAAAGGTATGGAAAAGGGGCTAGGATGGGAAGTGAAAAGGTTAAATGTATTTTGATACCTGTTAAAAAGAGCCCAAAGGAATAATTGAAGCAAATTTTCCTCCTAACAAGTTGGGAGGATAGTATTTAGGTGTGAGTCGGATCAGGATGACAGGTAATTTAACAGTTTTCTAAACAATATTCAACCAATAAAGAACTTTTTTTTTTACAGTAAAAAGAGTATTCAATGCAATTGTACAATATATGAACCTATGCTGTTACCCATTAGTAAGAATCTAAATTTCCCCTTTGATATAATAAGTTTCAACAAGCTTCAGTATCAGATAAACATCTAGGTTTAACTATCACTTGGTGCTCCTTACAGTTTCAAAGGATCACAATTGTTTTCTTAAAATCTTTCATTTATTGGTATTTTGTAGACTTTCCTGAAAGGAAAGCATTACACCAGATGAGTACAACTATCACTCACTTACTAGAGTTTCAACTTTAGAGGCTTCTAAAAAAAAAACAAAAACCCACTCAGGAGCTTTTAAGTGTCAGTGTTTAATATGTGGTGTAAGTAGGTGAGGTCTCGCTTTCTTCTGGCCATCTAGGCTGTTGCTCCAGCTGTGTGACATTGGTCCTACATTGTAACCCTCTACAGGTCTCCTGACTCTTGCCGGGTATCTACTAACCTGATTTCTTAAAATAAAATAAAAAAAAGAGAAAAATTTCTATGCCAGTGGTTCTCAAACTTTTTTCAGTTGAGACACATCTGATAAATGGTTCTCACATGCGTGACACACTGCTCATTACAATCTACAGCAGAAATTTAAAAAAAAAAAGGCTCTATTACTTTTATTGTTAAGAATGACACAAGAGAAAAATAAGAGTACTTGGAACATAAATTATATGAATAGTAAACCTCCCATACCAGAATAGCACCAACTTCTAGCACGCAAACAGTAACCATCTTACCTAAGCAAAGGCAATACAAAGTATTACACCAGGCCTTAAAACTCCAATACTTCAATTAGGAAAATGGAACAAGCCAGGCTGCTCTAGAGCCCTACACAGAAACTACACGCCGGCAGAAAACCTCACTTCAATCACATGTGCAGGCCCTCACCTAACAAAGAATAAAGAGACCATAAAGCATAAATAGAAACATGCAGACAAAAACTGAACTGGAAACCGCAACAAGCCAGAGTCTCTGTATGCAGTGCAACAAAGGAAAAAGATGAATCACCAGTCCTCAGAAAATAAAGCAAGAAATACAAAATCAATAGCAGTAAAACCATACTAATAAAAAGAACAGGCCTTGCCTGATACACTGAAGGATACCTTATCAGATGTTCCTGTTTAAATAAAGAAACCAGACAGAAGGACAATATGACTAAAGCATAAGCAGGTGTCATGGTTTGGCCAAAGCAGAGTGCAGAGGTCATAAAGACCCCCATCCTTGGAAGGAAGGGGGGCAGCCTGAGATGGAGAAAAACACTCTGACACACACCTTGGCAAAAAGGACATGGCAGTTCTCCCCCTGAAGGAATGAGAGAGGGAAAAAGACCTGCAATGCGGCAAGAGACCCTCCACACACCACGTGGTTATGCATGAGCTTATGCATATTTATCAGCTGGAAAGTATAAGATGGGGGGGGGGGGCAAGGAAGAGAAAAAGGAAGTTACAAACCCTGAACGCAAACTCTTGGAGAAAACCCAGAGAGCGGATCCATGGCCGATTCTGCTAGCTAACTAAGGAGTGAAATAGAGTGGCAGTCTAAAAGTTCAGTCTACACAGACTAAGCTGGCTACGCTGCAGTCATTTGAAGCAATGACTCACATAACCGTCCAGAGCAAGTAATCATGTTGTGCTTTTAGAGGGCGCAGAGCCTCCGGATTGCCGACGCAGTCTGCTATTACGTTTGCCCACTCTTTGCCAGGTGGGGAGCACAGCTCTAGATATAGAGGGCTTAGCAGATTTGGTGGATCCCTGGGAGGCTATGAATTGTCACAGTGACAAAATGTGTCAGCCAGACATTGTATTTTATGTGTAGTTCCTTCCAAGGAAAAAGATAGTCCAAAAGGATGTAGCCAACGGTATCTAATGTTATCTTTTCTCAGAAATGATGTAACTTCTTTTAGTTCCTGACGATTCTGTAGCATTGCTTGCGAGAGGTCAGAAAAGATTGCAATTTCTTGCACCTCCCATTTCCATATGGCCTGTTTTTTCAGCTGCTTGTGCTACTTTTTCCTTGATAGCAAAGCTATGAAAGCATATATCAAGACTGCGATTAGCCATTGGAGTGCGGAGAACTCTATGTGCTCTGTATAATATGATATCTGGTGGCTCCACACCCTCCTTGTGTTGAGAGGGGGTCAAGAGGTATTTGCAGAAATGAGTTATCAGGGTAGTACAGTCCTCTGCATCTGGAGATTCTTTAAACCCTTGAAAGCGCAAGTTACTCCATCGTGTGCGATTTTCAGATCTGTAAGCTTAGCTTTCAAATTCTGATTATCTTCCTGCAAATCAAGACAAATTGCCCTTACATTATTAGATATCTCCTCTTGTGAATCAAGTCGAGTGTCCAGGTCATCTATGCGGTGACCCATCGCAGCAATATCCTCTCGAATCTCCTCCATTGATGTAGAGTATGGAGGCAAGGAACACACTTGATGCAGCTTTCATCGCAGGCAGGAAGAGAAGGCAAAAAGGGCTGAGCCCTCACGAGGCTCTTCCTTTTATTGTACATTCATACAAAGGCAGATGATGTGTCATTACATGATTGGCTACTTTCCCATAGCAACAGACGAGTCCTTACACTATCGGCTTTGGCTCAGGGGGTGTGCACGGATCATTTCATTGGCTGCTGAATTCTATACCTCCTGACTTTGTCCTGCCTCTGACTAGGGAACACCCAGCCTTACTTTCAGGCTATCAGGATTAATTATAAACTAGAGAAATACATGAAGTCAGGTATCCTTTCCTAGGCAGAGAGGCTTAAGCACAAGTGATGCTTTTATTCAGGCAAATGTCAGGGAGAAGGGAAGTTAGTGTTTAAACCCTGATGAAATGGCTTGCTGGCAAGCACATATTTTCCACATCTCACCCTTTCTGTTTTTGTTTAGGCAGCTCAATGAAGCTTTAGACCCTTACTGAAATCTGTTATGTCTTGGTATGGGCTGGAAATAGGGGAAAGGGGGATTATGGAGAGAAGAAAGCTGATTCGACGTGGTGTGCCAGCTGCCGATGAGCTCCTGAATCTCCATATCACCCAGAGCTGGTGCAGGTGGTGTGCCAACGCTGCAGGGCTCATGATTCCCTATTAGGCATCTTACAAGACATCTTTGTATCCGGGCTGAGAGCAAGGTTTCAATATGGATATGAGGGTTGGGTATGCACTGAATACAGCATCACAGGCAAACAATTAAGACAATTATGGTCATTATAATAGAAATCACCCCTTTGAGACCAGAAATAGCAGGGAGCCAGGACCATAGCCAGTCCCATGGAGAAGTAGGTATTCTGTCTGAAAGTGGTGCATCAGCAACCATGGTTTCTATCTGCTCTATGGTATGTGTGAGGTTTGCTTTATAGTCTGATATGTACACACAGCAATGAGATCCAATTAATGCACAAACACCACCCTTTAAGGCTAAAATGGTTTCTAAGGTATAGCTGTTCTGTAATGCTACTTCTCTAATCTGAGAGACTTTTGTTGTGAGTAGTTTTAATGCATGGACTGTCTGATTGAATATGGCAGTCGTCCAGTTAGCTAGGATGTGTAAATCTCTGTAATTCATAGCTGTCCCCATTGGAGGAAACAGGCTTCTAGCTACCTGAGTTTCTGTAAACTTTTCTATGGGATTATTTATCGCCTCCCTTTTGTTACGGAGCCTTGCTTTGGGTAAATTTTTGACTGCATAGTATGAGGGGAGGATGTAGCCTAAAGTGCATCTGTCTTTCCATCTTGGGGAAATGTACATATATGCTCTACGCCCACATAACATCCATATGTTTCCTAACAGATTAGTGGACATGTCATTGGTTATCATTTGGGCTATATAACTACAAAGGGTAAATCCTTCATCCCCTCTATACTTTCTGTACTTGCTTGGGTCTCCCACTGAACATCCTGAAATCTGCCAATTGCATACATATATGTGGTATAATTATGTAAGTGTTCAGTGATTAATACAAAAGTTCAGTTACAATATGGATATTTCCCACCTGAATCCCTTTCCCATCCCCTGTATCATAGTCCCAACAAAGAGCGGCAGTCTCTTGAATACGGCTACCAATGTGTAGTATGGTATTATTAACTGGAGAGTTAATGAAAACACCTCTCTGAAAAGGATAATTAGTTCATACTGTAAGGTTAAATGGTACAGCATGCATCAGTCATTCTCCGCGGGCTTGGGTTGGCATGTGTGCGCAGATCCAACAGTCTGTTCGATTCAACAGGTGTGAAAAGTTCTGTCAGAGTCCTTGTTCTGAAATCGCCATAGCTGGAGAAATAAGGCAAAGGAGGAGGATGCAGAACACAATTGTTAATGAGTTGGCATTCAGGCAAGAAAAAGCGGCTAATAAGTTCTCTGGAGTTCTCAAGGCCTTGCTGTTCTAAGAGTTGTGCAGATTGGTTGGATAGGGCCTTGATCTGTCCCCAGGTCATGTGGTGCTGCTTTTTGCAAGGAGTCCGGTCTCTGTCCTTCTGAGGGCTGTGGAGGCTCAGGGAGAAGTTTGGGATCGGGTCCTGTAGACCTGGACACCTTTCCATCTTTCCACGGCTTGATACCTGTGGAAGCAAGCAGAGAAACACATCCTCGTTCCCCATTTTAAGGGAACGGGCCCGTACCAGACATTAAATATTCTATACAAAACTGATGGCTGTGGGTGACTAACCCTAGTCCCATAATGATTACTCATGGCTGTGGTCTTAAATTTGATATGTTTGGATGATTTAAAGTGATTTAAAACAATACTTTGTTCTTGTTCAGCCAGTCCTTCTTAGGGGGAAATCCAGGGGCAATCCCTCCTTTTTCTTTTTGTTTGGTCCAGAGCTCTTAAGGGTATGATTTGCTCTCTCCACAATGGCTTGCCCTGTGGTGTTGTAGGGGATGCCAAATAAGTATTTAATGTTCAATTATTGACAAAATTCATGCAAAGGAATGGCTGCAGTAAATAGAGCCATTTTTAGTTTTCAGAACGTAACCCCATTATCAAGAACGTTTTTATGCAGTGATCAATTTTCATTCAGTAAAATAGCAATAAATGTAAATTAATCGTTTAAAGGAAAAGTCATTTGCAGTAAGCAGAATCAAATGACAAGTATATTAGAGATTACATTAAACATATGTTACACAAGACTGACATATATTCATTCATCTTGCAAATATTAATTTACACAAAACTGACACATATTCATCCATCCTGCAAATATTTCTTGCATCAAGACAGACAACAGATAACACATAATTTGAGCTAAAAATCTTACCAAAAAGTTATCAAAAACAAAATTAGATCAAGGATCAAAAATCAAAAGTCAAAAGGCGTTAGAAAAATGTTAAAATAAACTGCAAAGTGTCATCTTCACATCTCCTCATGGCAGGAAGGCTGTAAATCTGGAAAATATTAAAAACTGGCATACAGCAAAAAATTACTAAGGTAAGGATTAAGGTGAAATTCTTACTTTTTTAACCTTGGAGAATCAATTCTATCATTCAATTTAATAAAATCAATTTGGATTTGCAAGAAAAGGTTTGGGAGGGATTGCTTTAGATGTAGCAACCTCTATCAGTAAAAATTTTAAGGTTCAGAATTCTGTATAAATTTTGTGAAAAAGAAAATAAAACTGAAGTGTCCTTAAGACATGAGGACCGCAGATCTGAAAAATAAAAACTATTATACAACAGAATTATTAAAACAATAATATAATATAACTTGTAGAATAACATAGCGCCTCCTAGTGGAGACACCATCATTACTTTATAGATTGCAACTATTGTTCCAGGTTGCAATCAATAATACTCTGAGCTTACTTTCAATGTGGAATATCAGAATAGAATTTCTTCTTATAATTATTAGAATAGGAAATTAAACACGCTGTTTGCTCAGCTCTGTCTGCTGCACGCTAAAGTTTGAAAGTATTAAAAGATTAAAGACAGATTGAGAGGAAGGGCTAGTGCAGTAATGCATTGAAAGTTGAGGGAAAAGATTTGGATCAGCAGGATATCTGAACTGTCTGAGTTATAACATATATAAACTAGAGAGAGAAACTGCAGTACTAAGTCCAGTTTTTTTTCTTTTCAAAAGTTCTCCCTCCCTCCCCCATGAGTGGCAAGCAAGAGTTAAAGGGGGGGGGAGGAGCAGTGTTTCTTAAAAGAAAAGAACTGCACCCAAGGAATTAATCCTTCAGTCAATAGGAACTGAAAGATAGTTTTGTTTAACAATAGATAACATCGACCGAGGATTTGCTGATTCCTTGCAGACAGATACTATTTTTCTCCTATAGGGAAAATTGCAATAAGAATCTGTGCGCTGGCAATTCAAGCAATTGCTTATAAACTTAAATCTCAGAGAAATGGAGTCATTTTAAATGTGAGCCAAATTAATTTTGCAAGAGGGAAACTTTAACATGTAATTTACACAGTAATTGTTCAAATCTCAGTAGTTTTAACATAAGGTTCTGCATTCACTTTGTGGGGGAAAATACTCTCAAAGTATGCAGATTTTTTGTAACTGAATTCAAAGACTAATAGAAACCATTTTTTTTTCCAATCACTACTGTTTGTAAAGAGAAACCATTTTTTTTTTTTTCATAGTGATATTTTCTTTGCTTGTAACGCAGGAGTCTAATTAAATCCTTTTTTTCATATTGATATTTTCTTTGCTTGTAACGCAGGAGTGTAGCTGCTTGGCCCAAGGTCTTACACGCTGATTTCTTTGAAGACCTGGGGGCATAGCCACTGCTGATGGCATTCCGGGCTGCACTCAACTCTATTGCTGCCACACCTAGTTCTTTGTTTCTTTCTGTAATGGGAAAGGCTTGAATCCCTTTCAATAATTCCTCTCTTGTGAGATTTCCATGTTCTAGGTGAAATCCCATGCTGACCACGGCACATAAATTGTTACCGGGAGCAGTGGTTTGAGATGGTAATTTACCTGGACAAATTGATGATGCAGAATTAATGACTGTCTCAGGCAATGGCAAATGGTGGTACAGGGAGTTGGTGGTTGGTGGGGGAAGGGCTTGCAGGCAAGATGGAGGAAGGCTAGTTTTTCTGACCTCAGTGTTTTCAGTTTCCTGGGGCCTTTTCTCTGAGATGGACGCAGAGGAAGCCACAGGAGCCATGTGAGTGTGTGTCCCCAGATGTTCTATTTCATTTTCTGTCCCCCTTTGTTCATGGTTCTTTTCTGTGATGGGGAAGGCTTGAAGTCCTTCCAACAATTCTTCTTCTGTAAAGTTTTCTTTCTGCTGAAATTCAATGCTAATCGCCCCACCCAGGCCAGGTTGTGGCTCTATTGTTCTCAAGGGTTGCTTTTCTGAAGAAATGGGGAAGGTGTGAATTGGCTTGGGTGTGGGTATGGAGAGCTGATACAAAGAATTTGCTGTCTCTGAGGGAGACTGAGCATAAGATGGGGGAAGGGTATTCTGATTGAGTCTGCCTGCTTCTAAAAGCACATGGTTTGAAACTGCTGTCTTGGAACTTTTTTTTTCCATGTGTTCGATGGCCTCTGTACATTTTTGCCAGATTAATCTTTGCTTTATGGGAGCTCTGGGAGCCGTATGAAGACAATTGCCGATTGAAATCCATTCCTGGGTATTTAGAGTATTTAGAGTTCCAGAATACCAAGGGCAATGGCAAGCTATTTCACTTATTAATTTTTCTAAGTCCCCCAGGCTGACTTGCGCTATTTTTCTTCTGGTGATGAAATAATGATTATTGATGATTTGCTGCAGCTCCCTGGCATGTAGCCTCTGCTGTACAGTCAAATCATTGCCCATGCTCACGAGTGGGGGGAACAAACTTGCTGAGAAATACTTTAAAAATACTAAGAAGTACTTTTTTTAAATTATTACGATTGCAAATCTGTTGAACGGTACGTACCTTGGCTATGACCAGCCGAAATAAGCATGGAGTTTATCATCACGGTCGGGCTCACCAGAAGTAGAGTATGGAGGCCAAGAACATACTTGAGACAGCTTTCATCGCAGGCAGGAAGAGAAGGCAAAAGGGGCTGAGCCCTCACGAGGCTCTTCCTTTTATTGTACATTCATACAAAGGCAGATGATGTGTCATTACATGATTGGCTACTTTCCCATAGCAACAGACGAGTCCTTACACTATTGGCTTTGGCTCAGGGGGTGTGCACGGATCATTTCATTGGCTGCTGAATTCTATACCTCCTGACTTTGTCCTGCCTCTGACTAGGGAACACCCAGCCTTACTTTCAGGCTATCAGGATTAATTATAAACTAGAGAAATACATGAAGTCAGGTATCCTTTCCTAGGCAGAGAGGCTTAAGCACAAGTGATGCTTTTATTCAGGCAAATGTCAGGGAGAAGGGAAGTTAGTGTTTTAAACCCTGATGAAATGGCTTGCTGGCAAGCACATATTTCCCACACATATGTTCCAGCATTTCCTGTCGATAGGACTTAATGTCCTTTCGGAGGATAGTGAACCATTCTCTGAACTCCGCACAGGATGGTACATCTGAGTTAGGTATGTTTATAGACTCGATGCGCAGCTGTTCATTCTCCGGGCCTGGTTGATCGGCGCCATCTTGGGCATTGCGCGCTTCATCGCTGCTCCCATCTATGTAGGAGAATCGGCGCAAGTTAGTATTTTTGCGCTTAGCTGCCATGATAAGTGATTTAGAGGCTAATCGGCGCTTCAGATTAAAGTGGAAAAGGTGCCTCGATGCAAGCAGATAGTCTGAGCGACGTCGGGAGCTCCTAGGTTAAGCTGCCATCCCGGTCGATGATATCACTTCCCCCTGGGAAGGAAATTCTGCCCACGTCCAGGAGACCCCTGCCCACCTGGAATTCTTACTTTTTCATGCCCTGGAGGATGAGATATTCTTGAGACCCCCACATATTGATGGACACTTGCATAAGTTAAGAGAAGTTCTGGAAATCTGAATCTGAACACAGATATAAAGGAATAAATGTGTATGATGCCAGTTAATCACAGTGGAAGATCTGCAGCGGTAGAGTTTAATTTTGTAACACCCATCCGTGTCCAGCATGTTTAATCTGGTTCATGCACCTATTACACTCATTGATATAGCACCCACAGCAAGAGTCACCCCCTTACCTTGAGCCCTGGAGATCTATTCTACTCCCTTTTAAAAAACCCATGCCCTGATGCTCTTGGGACTGTGCAAGAACTTAGCCCTGGGACCAATATAAACACCAGAAGAGAGGCCACAGATATTTCTGGAGGCAGCAAAGTGATGCGTACCTTCTAGGTAGGATGTCTTTATTTCCTCCTCTGAATAATCCTGTTCCTCAAGGTTCTCAATCGATGGATGATAGCATTGCCCCTGCTACACTTTTCCATGAAGGTGCTCTCTTTCCTTTTATGAAAGAAGTATCTCAGCACTTCTAGAGTGTAGCCACAATAGAAGCAGCATGTGGGAAAGGATTCTGCATCCTGCACAGAAAATCATAATGGGGTAGAGTTAGCAGGGAACAGACAAGCAGTTCGTATACACTCGATCAGGCCGATCCAATAAATGTGCACAGAAAATGGGCGCTCAGTGTTGAGCACCCAGCCACCTCTCCTGAACGCATGATCGAATATTTAAATGAGGGGTCGTGCTAAAAAGGAGATGCTAGGGCCAAATGTGTGTCCCTAGCGCCTCCTCGGCATTGGGTGCACAGGAGAAGTGGCTGTCAAGTGGGTTGGAAAATGGACGCCATTTTGATTCCCGGACCCTCAAAATGGCGCCGATCGCCTTTGCCCTCACTATGTGTAACACAGTGAGGGCAAAGGCGATTGGCGCCATTTTGAGTATTGGCATCGGACGGCGATTTTGAGTCTCAAAATGGCGCCGATCGCCTTTGCCCTCACTATGTGTGACATAGTGAGGGCAAAGGCGATCGGTGCCATTTTGAGTATTGGCATCGGACGGCGATTTTGAGTCTCAAAATGGCGCCGATCGCCTTGCCCTCACTATGTGTGACATAGTGAGGGCAAAGGCGATCGGTGCCATTTTGAGTATTGGCATCGAATGGCCGGCATGTAGAAGGTCGCTCCCGGACCCCCGCTGGACTTTTGGCAAGTCTTGTGGGGTCAGGAGGCCCCTCAAGCTGGCCAAAAGTCCCTGTGGGTCCAACGGGGGTCCCGGAGCGACCTTCTCCACGCCGGCCTTCCGATGCCAGGACTCAAAATGGCGCCGATAGCCTTTGCCCATACTATGTCACAGGGGCTACCGGTGCCATTGGTCAGCCCCTGTCACATGGTAGGAGCACAAGATGGCGCCGGTGACCACGTGACAGGGGCTGACCAATGGCACCGGTAGCCCCTGTGACACAGGCTATCGGCGCCATAATGAACCGGCAAACGAGTGCAGGGATGGCTTCTGGACTCCCCGCTGGACCACCAGGGAGTTTTGGTAAGTCTTGGGGGGGTCAGGAGGGTGGGGGGGGGGTTTAAATTTTTATTTAGGAAATCCTTTCCCCGTTGACTTTAATGGGAACCGGGGAAACGTATTGACAGATCGACAAAGTATGGAATTCTCCATACTTCCGCATGAAACGGAATCGACCATCCACGAATACGTATCATGAATGCAACGAAAACTTTTTGGCTGCACATCCCTACACTGCATGTAATAAGCATTGATCTCTGGCCAAAATGAATCAGAAAAGGAAATGAGCCAGGGCAAAGAGGTTATTTGAGATTATTTGGGATGAGGCGGGGATCAGGAAAGCCACTAATATTTAATCAAGAAAATCAGTTTAGGTATAATAGTAGTGTCAGCACTGCAGTGTGATTGCTGAAAATGTATTTTCCGACAGAGAGAGAGAAAAAAAATCAGCCTACCTGGTGATGAAAACCTGGGGCTCAGCACTGGACATGCATGCACTACATATAGTTTATGGAACTGGAGATGATGCCAACCTGAACTCTTTGGGTATTGAGAATGTGGGAAAGAGGAGCTCACATCTCTTCCTGAGAAAAGAGGGAAAACAGAGCAGGAGAACATACACCTTCTACCTATGGGATAGGGTATGTGAGTTTGCACCTTCCTTCAAGAACTGGTGGATAGGGGAGCACACACTCCCCTAAGAGGAGATAAGGGAGCACACATAGCACCCTGCAAGAAGAGGGGGAAGGGAAGCACACTCCAGGCCACTCCTTCAGATAATAAGGAGGAAAGAAGAGAAAATACACACCACCCACAAGAAGCAGGGTAAGGAAGGAAGAGGAAAGGGGATCACACATTTCTCATCCCAAAATAAAAAGGCAAAACCAAGAAAAACATACCTTCTAAAAAAAGGAGATAAGGAAACATCCATCGGAGGAGATCTACAAGACAAAAATAGGGAAGAAGAGGAACATACCCCTCCATCAAGAAACAAGGGGAAAGGGAACAGACAGAATTCTCCAGAAGTGGGGGAAAGGGAGCACCTACCTCATCCCATGAAAACGTGACTATCTCGATGGGGGTCTCTTCGTATGGCTCAACCCTGACCTCCAGGTCTGGTTCCCAGGGTCCACTCCAGCAGTACTTAATCTTCAAAACATAAAACATGACTTCTGTTAAATAACTCATACACTGCTCTCCCAAACTCCCAATCCACTCATGTCCCTCCAAAACTGCCCTTAAGCCAAACTTCCCATCAAAACTGCAGCTTAATGATACCTTTCTCCCCCACCCCCTAATAGCTGAAAGTGAGGTAGACATGTCCCCCAAGAACAGAGGGAAAAGGAGTTCACATACTCCCGCCAAAACAGCTGACGTGAGTGACGCATTCAGCTAAATTCAATTGAATGGTGAAACCTCTCAGTCTTGTCTCTTCAGCCATCTTTCTGACTAAGAACATCTAGCCAAATGTTTCAGATGCAGTTCCTAATTCAGCACAATACATCACTCACCTTACACAGTCACTTCCCCACATCCCTTCCTCCCAAACTATCTTCTTCCCAGATACCCCATCTTAAAGTGCCTTTAACCCAAGCTTTACACATCTCCCTTACAAACTACCCTTCATATATTCCCCTCCTTCCCAGTAAATACATTCTAATAAACTTAATGAACACCATTAAACTTTGCACCCAGACATCTCTCTTTAAGATAGCGCTACCTAAGTAACTCAGCATGTCAGCAGAGAAGGCGCTAAGATACAGTGCTCCCCACACAGTGCACCCCACACAGTGCCCCCCACACAGTGCACCCCACACAGAAAAATTAATTTTTCTGATGAAAAGCTGCTTCCTCTGAAATTTCAGGGCTCAGATAGGGCAGTGTCTCATTGGGTCATCAATGTGTGCCAGTAAGTAGTTTTGTGTGTCACTCTTAGCCCTGCATAGGTGGCTCACATAGAGCTGGGCTGGGAAACATGAAAGTGCCAGCGTACAGAGAGCTGCCATGCTACTGTCCAGGGTAGTCCAAGAGGAGTGGGGGATAAATTCCCCTCCAAGGTTCTGGCTGGTCATGGAGGAGTGTGTGTGTATGGGAGGGAAGGATCTCTCTCTGGCGCAACCGGCTGGCAGGGGTTCCTCTATGATGGATACTAGTGGCCATGTTAGGAGTTAAATGTGCTCCTACCACTGCTATGGTGGCAGCGGTGGCATTGTGTACTGGTGCCCCAGACAGACCACCCACCTTGCCAACTCTTTCCAATGGCACTACTGCTATCTGTGCTATGCCTGGTGGATCCCCAGCCCAATCACCCTGAGACCTGATGAAAAGGACTTACAGAAAGTGCTTTGGGAGAGAAAGTGATTTGGGAAAGTGATGTGTCTTTGACCTACCAGTACTAAGTTTGTGTCCTCTGTGCTCCTCTCTTTTTTGTTGGTTTTCTTCTGGATCCGTCTTCTCAAGAATTGAAGTATATAATGCTGCAATAGGAGAAATCCCTGTGTTTGAATCTATTCCAAGGTGTACTCTCTCCGCAATAGATTTCTCTCCTTCCACCCCTAGGGTGCCACAGTATACTTTCTAGACTAATAAGCATTTGGATGGATGACCCCCCTGGGAATGCTAAGTGCACTAAGCTTAAAGATGACAGATTTATTTATTTATTTAAAGCTCTTATATACCGGCATTAGTATGCAAACATCATACCGGTTTACATTGCAACTAATAGACTGAAAATACAATCAACAGGGAGGGGAAATGGGAGAGAGTAATTACAGAGTGCAGAAAGTATTGAAAATTAAAAACATTAAATTTACAAACGGTAACAGGCTAATTACAAAAGTCTATATACAATTTAAGTACCATTTATACGGGGACTGTTCGTGAAGTTAGAAGGGGAGGCGGTAGATGGAGACAATTAATCTGTATAGGCCTGTTGGAAGAGCCAAGTCTTTAATTTCTTTCTGAACTTAGAGTAGCATGGCTCAAGTCTGAGTGTAGTCGGGAGGGAGTTCCATTGTTTAGGGCCTGCAATGGAGAGTGCGCGATCCCTTGTGGCGGAGAGGTGGGCTTTTTTGATAGGAGGTATTGAGAGGGTACCTTTGTTGACAGACCGAATGGGTCGGTCAGAGTGTATGGGGCAAAAAGGTTCATCAAGCCAGTTAGAGTTGTAGGAGTAGATGGATTTGTGAATTATGGTTAAAGTTTTAAAGAGAATGCAGGATGCTATGGGGAGCCAGTGGAGGTCTTTGAGTATGGGAGTAATGTGATCAGCTTTCCGTGAATTAGCAATAACCCTGGCAATAGCATTTTGGAACATTTGTAAGGGTTTCGTGGTGGAGGAGGGTAGTCCGAGGAGGAGGGCATTACAGTAGTCTAGCTTTGAGGAAAGAGTAGCTTAGATGACAGTGCGGAAGTCATGATGGTGGAGGAGGGGTCTAAGTTTCTTTAGAATACTGAGCTTGAAGAAACCTTCTTTGAGGATGGAATTGATCTGTTTTTTTAGATTGAGTTGTTGGTCTAGAATTACCCCAAGGTCTCTTACGGAGGGTTGGGACGATATGGTGTTGAAAGCTGGGTCGTTGGAGATCAGGGGTTTAGGGGGTTGGTGTGGAGAAAGAAGGATCAGCTCTGTTTTGGAAGAGTTTAGGGCAAGGTGGATGTTAGTGAGGAAGTCATTTATAGAGGCAAGACATGTGTTCCAGAATGCAAAGGCATCAGTAAGAGAGTTGTGAATGGGGATGAGGATGAGGATTTGCACATCGTCTGCGTAGAGGTAGAATTTGAGGCCAAGGTCTGTGAGGAGCTGACATAGTGGTGTGAGGTAAATATTGAATAGGGTGGAAGAGAGAAAGGAACCTTGGGGGACACCTTGGGACAGGGGGTAGAGCGCGGATTTGGCGTTTCCTATTTTGACGGCGAACTTTCTGTTGGATAAGTAAGATTTAAACCATAGCAGGGCTAGGCCTGAGATACCTATTTCGGTTAAACTGTTGATGAGGTAGTTGTGATTGATGGTATCAAAGGCGGCTGAGATGTTGAGGAGGGAGAGGAGGCAGCAGTTGCCCTGGTCCATGCCTCTGAGTATGTGATCCGTGAGGGAGAGCAGGAGTGTTTCAGTATTGAGGAATTTGCGGAAACCGTATTGGACAGGATGCAGTATATTATTGTTTTCAAGATATTCTGTAAGTTGGATGTTCACAATCTTTTCCATAATCTTGGAGAGGAAGGGCAGGTTTGAGATCGGGCAGAAGTTGGAAGGGTCTTTGGGGTCTAACGAGGGTTTTTTAAGGAGGGGTTTAACAATCGCTTGTTTGAGGGCATCTGGGACAGAGCCTGAGGAGAGAGAGGAGTTAATAATGTCTGCGATAGGTTTGGCAATAGAGTTTGGGATGGAGAGGAGGGTTTTTGTGGGTATAGTGTCTGAGGGATGAGATGCGGGTCTAAGTTTTCTGAGAATTGATTCCACTTCTTTGGAGGAAGTCAGGTCAAGAGTTTGGAGGGTAGGAATAGAGGAGGCAGGTTGCAGGGGGGGGGGGGGGGGGGGGGTCGTGGGAGATGGGTGTTGAAATCTGAGGAGGATGTTGGTGATTTTTGTGAGGAAGTATTGGGCGATTTCTTCGCTCCTGGCAGTGGCTTCGTTGTCAGGGATGGGGGGCTGGGAGGACTTGGTGAGGTCAGCTACATAATTGAAGAGGGCTTTCGGGTTGTACATATATTCGTGGATCTTAGTGGCATAGAAGTCTCGTTTGGTTTTGAGTGTGGTTATTCTATAATGGTGAAGGGCAGTTTTGTAGCTTGAGGCAAGTTGGGGTGAGGGGGCTTTACGCCAGATTCTCTCTTGCTGCCTAAGAGTACTTTTTAAGGCTCTTAGTTCTGCTGTGTACCAAGGTTGGTGGTTTTTTGTAGATTGTTGTAGTTTTCGTCTGGAGATAGGGCATAGTTTGTCAGCAATTTCAAGGGTTATGCTGACCAGGATGTGATGGCAGTTTCAGGATTGGAGCAGTCAAGGTTTGCAGAAGCGTTGGAGATTGCAAGTGCAAGTTCATCTCCTGAGCAGGGTTTCCTGAATGCAATAGTAGTGTTGCTTGTAGGGGTGGGGATAGTGGGAGAGGTGAGTGGTGAGTGGTAGGGAGAATTCTATGAGGAAGTGGTCTGACCAGGGTACAGGGGAGCAGGTGGGGGGGGGGGGGGGGGGGGGTGGGAAGGTAGAAAACAGTGGTTAATGAAAATGAGGTCAAGGGAGTGTCCAGCTTGATGAGTTGGGGAGGTGATAATTTGTCTGAGACCTATTGCTTGGAGAGCGGTGAGGAATGTATCGCAAGAGGGGGTGAGGGGGGTGGCATCAACATGGAGATTGAAATCTCCTAGTAAGATGGATGGGATTTCAATGTTGATGTTGGCAGAAATTAATTCAATTAATGGGGAAGGATCCCGTTCGATGGAGCCAGATGGGGCATATATAAGGCAGATCTGTAGCGTGGGGGATTTGAAAAGGCCAATTTCTAGTTTGGGGGGTGAGGTAGAGTGAGTGAGTTTGAGATTGAGATGCTTCTTGAAGGCTAGGAGGATGCCACCTCCTCTTTTTTTTTGGTCTCGGGATGGATAGGATTTCATAAGAATGAGACGGTAGCTGGTTAAGGAGGACTGTATCAGTTTCTCTGAGCCAGGTTGCCGTGATTGCACAGATATCTGGTTTGCAGTCGGTGAGGACGTCGTTTAGAATAGGGGTTTTCTTGGAGAGGGATTGGGCATTGAACAGTATAATTGAGAGGGTTGTGAGTCCTAGAATTTGGTTAAAGGGGGTCGTAAGGATGGGAAGGAGGGACTTGTATGTGGGGGATGGTAGGAGGTGGGGGCGTCTGTTATGAGGGAAGTGAATGGGGTGGATGTGGTGAGTGGTCATGGTGGTCATAGTGGCGAAGGAGTAAGGGAGGGAGAAGGGGGAGAGTTGGGTTGGATGGGGTCCAGTTAAGTGTAAGGATGGGGTCCAGTTAAGTGTAAGGCCTACGCAGGGCAGGGTTTGCAGTTTCAATGTGTCTAGCTGGGAGATTAAACAATGCAGATTAAACAATGCAATTTCAATTTGTCTAGCTGGGAGATAGAGCATAATGCAGGTTATAATACTTACAGTTGGGTGTGAGGGGTGATGCAGATGTTTAGCAGATGGGCAGGGGCGGGATGTTTGTTGGGAGCCAGGATGGTGGATACAGGGAGGAGGGAAACCTGTAGGTAGATGAGGTTTAGGTGAGTGCAGGGAGGAGTAGTCCTATGGATGGGGATGTGTGGCGAGCTCCTGTGAGGGTGGATATAAGTTCTTTTAGGGGACGCCAACTCACTCTACAGTTCCTGGACCCAGATGGGTCTTGGCTGCAGGGCTGGCTGGCAGCGATTCTTCCAGACAAAGGACTGGGTAAGCCCGGTGGGGCGACGGTGTCGTTTGCGTAGGTCTAGTTTAGAAAGCAGTGGTCATCGCTGCTTCACAGCAGGTTGGAATAGAGGTGCTGTTGCGGTTGATTCAGTTGAGTTGTCTTGTATGGATCGATGAAGGAAGTGGCGGTGACTTGGAGAGGTCCTTCAGTGCTGCCCGAAGGGGTGCACAAAGGGGCGGGCCCCTTTGTCACGCTCCTTCGGCGCGCGACGAGCAGCACACGGCGCCGGAGCTTCAGCGGGATTTAAAGAGCCTCAGGGCCCTTCGCGGTTGGCTGCTGGTTTGGGGGGCGGGCCTTCTCGACGGTCAAGGCAGCGGCAGGACGGCGCTGTGTGCCGCATGGATGGGCCCGGACCCAGCGAAGGTAAGAGCGAGATTAATGGCCTTACCCCGATGGGTCTGTGGCGCCGATCGCGCAGGCCTTCGCTCGAGCCGGTTGCCGTGTAGAAGAGGGAGATCGCCGAAGCTTCAGCGGGATTTAAAGAGCCTCAGGGCCCTTCGCGGTTGGCTGCTGGTTTGGGGGGCGGGCCTTCTCAACGGTCGGGGCGGCGGCAGGACGGCGCTGTGTGCCGCGTGGTCGGTCCCAGACCCAGCGAAGGTAAGAGCGAGATTAATGGCCTTACCCCGATGGGTCTGTGGCGCCGATCGCGCAGGCCTTCTTCGAGCCGGTTGCCGTGTAGAAGAGAGAGATCGCCGGAGCTTCAGTGGGATTTAAAGAGCCTCAGGGCCCTTCGCGGTTGGCTGCTGGTTTGGGGGGCGGGCCTTCTCGACGGTCGGGGCAGCAGCAGGACGGCGCTGTGTGCCGCGTGGTCGGGCCGGACCCAGCGAAGGTAAGAGCGAAATTAATGGCCTTAATGAGACCATTGGGACAGTTAATTTGATTGTTGGGCCTGACTGTCTATACTCAGGTGCCTATGTTGTGCCTATTACAAAGAACTATTCTGCTGTGATGGAACCGGTTAATCTGGGCATTAAGGAGATTGCCAGTTGGCACTAAAAGAGCATATTGGTACCTATTGATAAAAAAACAAACAAACAAAACTGACATTTTTAAAATAGGTGGCCCAGATCAGATTGTTCAGCCTCTGTCATGGCTGCCTGAGGATCATGTGGTTCCATGCTCATAGGATGTCAAGAACGTCGGCGTGAATTTGAATTCTAATCTGGAAAGAGAGCATGGAGCTGAGCTGTGGATGTTAGATGCTGAGGGCCTGGCATTCCTGGCAGCCGATCAATCTGTGGACTGAGAATATTTTGTGTTTGTCTTCATCCCTAGTTTGTTTTATTTGTTTCTTGTATTCTGTTTTATTAAATGTATTGTTTTTATGGCAGTTGCTCACCACTTTGGGTGGTCTTTTAATTAGGATCAGAGAAGTAGTGCATACATTTTCAAGTAAATAAAAAATGTATTTTTTTCAAGTTTGTATTCAAGTAATTTTGCTGCTAGGCTGTCCCCTCCTCAGACAATAAGCAAAGCCATTTCCACAGGTAAAATGCTGGTTAACCATGTCAATAGGCTTTTTTGATTATTGCCCACCCTCTACACAGGTAAAAGTACCTGCATATGGCAACAGCTTGGAAACTTTCGCCCATGTATGTTTGAAGGCTTTCTTGGGGCAGAATTCAGTTGGAGGAAGTCACTTATATGAATAATATTGAATAGTCAAAATGAATCCATATATATTTGCCTTCAAAATGTACCCGCACAAAAAGCAGGTGAAAATTTCTGCAGATACTTTTCTATGGGGACAATAATCAAAGCAAAAGTGTTAGGGTTCCTGGCCGCATGAGACCGCGGCCGGGTCCCCTCACCTGGATGGGTAGGAAGCCCATGCCGGCTTCTCCTCCTGGCATGGGCTTCCTGCCAACTCCTCCTGCCCAAACGCCACAGCCGCGGCCTGCTCTCGCGGCACCTCCACACGCTACCAATGCTCAGCTCCTTCTCCGGCCTCCTAGGAGAATTTAAAGGGCCAGCGGCGGGAAAACTCTCCTCATCCCGAGGAGATGACGTCAGACGTGCTGGGTATTTATACCCGGCCCTGCCACCACCACTCCTCAGCAACGGGTGCAGAGTAGAACTAGGACATTCCCCGTACAATTCACCATACAAAAAAGATATTTCTGGTATCATCTCAGTAACAGCAACATAAACTCTCTCTCCTACCAGGCACAATAGCCCTCCTTATGAAAAGACAGTAATTTACCACCAATTCATGTCCTACTGAGATAACACAACAAGTAAGATTGATACAAATGCTTACATGCTAGCAAAATACCTCACCAAGGTCACACACATAGAATCAACCTTCTCCAAGTACAGAAAGACCGCAAATTATAAGTATGGAGACACAAACTGGAATGGAAACCCAAAAAGGCCACTCTGCATGCAGTGCAAAACTGGAAACAGAAATCTAGCATCTAACAGATTTCCCAGGATCTGCAATAATGCACACAAACTAATCCGCACAAAGTTACACCTGCATTATGAAATGCACTCAAACAGTAACAGCCCTACATATCAAAAGGCAATGCTACAAATATTTAACTAGGCCAGGGCTTCCCAAACTGCTGGTGTGAGATATGAAACAGGGTATACTGAAAATTTGTACATAAAAATAGTATGGGCCAGATTTTAGTACCTACGCGCAGGCACAGATTTGTGCACGCAACCCGGCGCGCACAAATCGACGCCTGATTTTATAACAGGCGCGCGCGCCCACGCGTTTGTTATAAAATCCGGGGTCGGCGCGCGCAAGGGGGTGCACACTTGTGCACCTTGCGTGCGCCGAGCCCTAGGGGAGCCCCGATGGCTTTCCCTGTTCCCTCCGAGACTGCTCCGAAATTGGAGCGGCCTCAGAGGGAACTTTCCTTCCATCTCCCCCCACCTCCCCCTCCCTAACCCGCCTCCCAGCCCTACTTAAAACCCCCCCTAACCTTTGTTTGGCAAGTTGCACCTGCCTCCAGGCAGGCATAGGTTACGCGCACCAGCCGAGTGCCAGCGAGCGATCCCCCAGCCTAGAGGCCCTACGGAGGCCTCTGGCCTCTCCCCCGGACCGCCCTAGACTGCCCACGCCCCGCCTCTTTTTTCAAGCCCTGGGACATACGCGCGTCCCGGGGCTTGCGCGCATCGCCGGGCCCTATGCAAAATAGGCTCGGCCCACGTAGGGCTTTTAAAATCTGCCCCTACGTGCACAAATAAGAGCTGCCTGAGACAGCAACCAATGGCAGACGTGACATTGGTCTGAAATGGTCCATCTAACCACTTAACCTCCATCTGTACACTGCATTAGGCTATAGAATGTGTATAGGGATTTGCACCTTTAAGCCTTGATTTTGTCTTGCAGTGTCATTTAATGAGACTTGCTGAGAGTACAGACCTTTTGCTTCCAGTTTTTTGGTTTGCCTGTTGCAGAAAACCATGGAGGCAACATTTATTTCCTTTGGAGAGGGTAAATCTAAAACTTTGCTCCTAGGCTTAAGGCCTTGCTTCTTTTGGAAGTGCCCTTTGGAGGAATCATGAAGACAACAGAAGAACAGCCTGCCTCTTGGAAGTCTCATCATTTATGTTAATTTCAAAGAACTGAGTAAGTGACTATCTTGTTACTGATGAACTGTGCTGGATTTTGCCAGTTATGAATTCCCTGTGCTGAGGGATCTTCTGTGCTTGAGGGCATTTTGCTTTTTGCTACTGACGGCTGGTTTACTCTGGAAGCCTGTAGAAACAGTTGAACTTGTTAAGGATACTCCTGTTTGTTAAATTTTGGTGTGATTGGAGTCATCACTTCATCTCGTGGACTGAGCTCTTTGTTCCAAGGTTTGGGTTCACAAGAGGTAGAAGTGTGCCTGTGAACTTTTACTAGTCAGAAGAAGCAATTTCACTTAGGGGGCTAGCAAGTTCAACCACAGAGGGGATAATTTCCCTATCCAGTAAAGAAAAATCTTTGAGCCAAGTCTACTATATCATCTGTTTGATCATTTTCAAAGAATCCCAGTGAAAGGTTTCTACCCCCTAGCAACCGTTTTTTTTTATGTACCTTAGTCTGGTTTATAGATGTAATAAGAATGACAAGTAAAAGTACTTACACTCCATACGGGATATCCAGCTGACTGCTGGAGTTTGGGAAGGCCATGCAGAGCTGGTATCCCTGTGATGATCTCTGCAAGCTGTGGGGAGACAAAAAGACATGTTAAGGGCTTAGTATCATGAAAAGGTTAAAAGGGTTTAATCACCAACTCTGTCTGAAGACACTGACTTGCACATACATCTGTTTGTTTACTCTAGCCCCATGATCCAACCACAATCTCTCTCACTCTCATCCCTTCAACCAGCATAGGTCGAAGCAGGCCAGCAACTCTCACCCTCTGTGACCAGTCCCATTGAAACACATTCCATACTCTTTGGGGTAGATAGTGAGAGGCCAGTCGGCAAAGTAATTAAGGGGGGTCAGTCTCTAACGCTATCGCACGCGAAAAGGGATAGCTTGGGGCGGAGTCGGCCCCAGAAGAGGAGGAGTCAGGGCAGCACAAGGGCCGACGCTGCAGATACATCGCTGGCGGCGAAAGGTAAGATTCCTTATCGCCGCCAGTTTTGCGCCAAATAACTATACCTCTTATGGTGTAGTTATTTGGTGTGAAAGCCGGCAGCGATCGCATCGCGGAGGAGGGATCGCTGCCAGCTATCGCAGGACCAACCCCTGCCCTCTGTTACCGCCAGATTCTCTAAGGTCTGTGACCTTAGAGAATTCAGGCCTTAGCTAGATAACACTTTTCTGTCTAAGTAGCACCAGCCTGATCCACTTTTAGCTGGCTATCTAGATAACCATATAATAGGGTCATTTATCAAAATGCTATAAGGTTTTTTCACATGTGAAAAGCACCCTTAACACATGCAATAGCACCATAACATATGGTGTGATACAAACACCAGGAGAGGGAGAGGGAGAGAGCCATAATATCCCAACACTAGATAGGTATTTATATCTCTATGGGAGGCCCACCTAGTAACTTGAGGTGAGGTTTAGGTATTAGTGTAGGGGTTAGGGGCCACTTTGACATTCAAAGTGAGACGTACGAACAGAACAGTGCTTTCTTGTGAAGATTTGATGACCCTCAGAGTGAGGAAAATATCAAAGATGATATTTGTGCAATGTTCTCTCAACCTAGCTTGATGGACTCTACCTGGGTAACATCAAGCTAGGTTGAGTGAACACTGCACAAATCTCATCTTTGAGTGAGTTTCCTCACTCCGATGGTCATCAAATCTTCACAAGAGAACACTGTTCTGTTTGTATGTCTCACTTTGAATGTCAAAGTGGCCCCTAACCCCTACACTAATACCTAAACCTCACCTTGAGTTACTAGTTGGGCCTCCCATAGAGATATAAATGCCTATCTAGTGTTGGGCCATTCTGGCACTCTCTCTCTCTCCCTCCCCTCAGTGGCTCTGATAGTAAACATGGTCCCCCCAGTGGTTGTATGTAGGAAATGCCACACTTATCTCAAAGTGCAAAAACATTATTGCAATTTGTGGTAACTTAGCTCTTTGCATAGGTATTAGCGCAAATTGCGATAAACTGCCTATTACCATAAAACACACCCCTTTTTCTATTGCATGCGGTATTTAGTGCATTTTGATAAATCCAGGCCCAAGTGACTTATCCGGCTATCTAGCAGCCTCTGAACTTGAGCAGATATTCAGTGGCCGCTAGATAGCTAGTTAAGTCCTACTTATCCAGATAATTGCCGATTGAAATATTGGTCCCTTTACTGTACAAACTCAGCTTGAGCAGTGATTTAGACCCACTCCCATGACATCACTGCAGGTCCACATATGGAGCTACATTCTGAGAGTGACATCACTCCAGATCCATTCATGGAGCCACATTCCAAGAGTGACGACACTGCATTTTCAAGACAGATAAAAACTGAATATTGTTATAGCAGATGCTTGGGGAGATTATTATTCTTAAATGTGGTGACAGGCCCAGGGAGAAAAAGTGGCAGAACTCAGTCCACCATGTTTAACACTTCAGACTGCTCAGACCTGACCCTGTATTCTGACATTTCCTCATAATGTCAAAGCCCACAGAGCAAATAAAGAAGCAAATTGTTTCATATAGAGATTTATACTACAAGAAAGTTTTGACAATTTTTCCCAGGAAAAGTGTGCACCAGGGTTTTGATGGAAGTAGATTTAGAATCTGAAATCAGATTTAGATTTTTCAAATACTAAGGTAACTTTAAAAATGGGAGTCAGCATCTGGTTAGCTTTGCATTTCCTCTTGTTATCGATGTTTTGTGAAACCACTACCACCACCTCTATCTAAACCCAACAAAAAAGAAAATCAGATACAAGAATCTGATGCTCTGACAGAATGGGTAAGATGGATCCTCCTGACATTGCTACAAATGTAAAGACTGATTCAGTTCCATAGAGCAAGTAAAGAACTGCCCTCCGATGAAGGAACACAGACTATCTTAATGCATTAATAAAGCTCCGTGAGTCTCTTATATTGTTACTAAGAGCTGCTGTTGGTGCATTTCTTATTCTTTAGAAGTCAGTGTTTTGCTGCCATGAGTCATAAACAGGAAAACACAGCGGAGACCAATTTCAAACTGTCGGCATTGCTGCGGAGTCTGCGAGTACTTTTTACCTACGCCTTTGCACCAATTTGCAAGGGGAATGCACGCAAGTACTTTGACATCGGCACCTGCTTTTTTTTCCGGGTCCACTTTCCATGGATTAGAACACAAGCAGATTTGAAAATGCAGTCTGTGCACTTTATTTTCCTCCCCCAAGCTAAATACACCCCCATTATGTGGAAGTCCACGCATACTTTTAGCCAGGTTAAGGCTGGGCAGTGTTTCAGACTGTCCTTTTACCTGGGTAAATGGCTTTAGAAAAATGCCCTCAGTGGTAGCAACACTTATATCTCATCATAAAGCACCATGGATTTTATATTTGTAAATAGTATTTTTTTTTTAAATGTCTACAAGTATCACGCAGTAAGTTCAGCCACAAATCTCCATGTACTCTCTTACCGAAATGGCCTTCATGTTCACATGGTCCTCTTCTTGAAGCGGTTGGCTCCTGGTTTCATGGTGGAGTAGTCTTTGAAAACTAAACATACTGCAAACAAAGGTGTTATTTTTTTGCAAATGAAAGTTAAAAAAAAATTAAAGGGACTATAAAGGTTTAATTCAAAGTCCAAAAGGTTATTATACACTGAAAGTTCAGACATGAGGTGTTATCCGTGTGCTGATACTTTCACTTTTAGTTAATAATAAAAAAAATCTCACAACTTTGGGAACACAAAGATGTAATGAAAGTGATTCCAAAGTATTAGAATTCACTGGGAAAATAGACTGAAAAGGGTGGGATGCACCCCACAAAGAGGCAAAATTCTTCCCTGACACGATGTTCTTTGTCTTCCCAGTGACTAGATGGTAATTTGCCTCTTAAGTGAAAAAAACAAAACACAAAAACCTTTTGGAGTGTAAAGATCTTGGGAAAAAAAACCCTCCAAAGCTACATCAACAGCAGCAGCTAAGATACAGCCTCAAAAGGCTAAAATCCAAGAGAGGACAACAATCCTCAGGGACCAGGATGTTTGTGTCCTCCAGAGAATGTGATCTTATGCTGCCTCTCTTCCAAAACAAAATAATTGGCTGGAAAATCCAGCAAAAGCTGCGTCTGCCTGGAAATCCTAAAAAAAAACTTTGAAGAAGCTCCTATAGGCTGCTCCTTCAAGCGTCGCCAACCTCCCACAGAGCCTCGAAGGCTTTCGAACAGCAGAAAACATCCACAGAGCTGTGACATCATAGAGGCAGCGACATCATTCCTGATGATATCACAGTCAAAAGGGGAGGGGCCATAGCCAGGGAAACCAGAAAGCCAAGCCATATGTCAAACATGATTACCCTTTAACCAGCAGTTGGTTCTGGTAGGGTTCTGAGGTTCCATGGCTGGTGCTATAGATTCTTTCCTTTAGATTCTGCTTTCCATGGAGGGGAAAAGCCTGTCTCTGTGGCCCCATTACACAAGGCTGACAGTCTATGTTGATGGCATAAATCATTTATAATGGGGCCCAGGGTTGTTAAGGTCCAGGAACCATATAAGGGGCCTGAAATAATAAGGTGCATTCATGCATGCAGTTTTACCTGCAGTTGTGCACACACTTTTTGTGCACAAACTGTACTCTTGATGCACAGTGACGGATTTAGGATTTTGGCACCTCTAGGCACTGTGGGTGCTCTCACCCCTCTCTTCCCCCCCCTCCCTACCTGAGGCTGGACAACAGGGAGCAGAAGGTCTACCGCACAGTCCCCTGGTTTCCTGTGGCAGCTCAAGGGTAGATCCTGTGGCATAAATTAAAAAAAAATAAATCTGAAGCAAAGTAGCAAATATTTCCATCTTTTATATTACATTATAAAAATCAAGTCGTTCTACACTATAATTAATATAATTTTTTATTGAGTGAAGAAACCTGATCTCAAGTTTCAATATAAGGAGGAGTCCTAAGGGATGGGGAGAGGAAGGGAGGAGATTCAGGAATGGGGTAAGCAGAAAGGGGGGAGGAGTGTAAGAAGAAAAGAGAACTAGGGGTGGGGAGGATGGGAGATGGGGACGATTAGGAATCTTGGATGGGGACAAGGAGAGAGAGGGAGGTTCTTGAATTGAGGAGGGATTAGGAAGAGTTGGGCAGTGGGTTCCAGGATCTAAGGAGAAGGGAGCTTCTAGGATCTGGGCAAGAGAATCCAAGATCAAGGGAGGGAGGATTTGAATTGCAGTGGGTGAGGAGCGGAGGGAGATGTCCCTATCATACATACACAGACACACATACGGCACCAATCCTTTCTCTCTCGTACACATAAACACTGCCCCCTACCCTTGTTCCCCTATCTCTCACACACAGGCATTCACTTCCCAGCCAATTCCCCTCTAATCTCCCAGCCTCTTTTCCCAGCCTCCAAAAATCTCTACTCTGTCACTCCTAATCTATCCAAAATGATCTCCCTTTCTTTTATCTGCTGCAGGTTCTCCTGTTCCTCACATGCTGCCTGGACAGGAGAGGCTAGATCAGGAAACAGAGGGCTGTTCTCTGCTGACTGAGATTCAGCGCAGCTGAAATTAAACAAACCTTCAGCCAGCCCGCTGCCCTCCAGATTTCTAATGCCCTAAGCACGGGCCTAGTGGCCTGTTGACAAATCCAGACCTGTCGATGCAGCTAAGAGTTGTGCACACAAAAAATGTGCGTGTAAAACTGTGCCTACTGTTGAGCACCCTCGTATGAAAATTCTATGCTAACGAAGGCATTCGCTATTAGTCCTCAATGCAGAGAGCTGCGCTGGCTTAACTCATGTTTTCTTAGTACTGGAAATTTTACTTCTGGTCAGAGGTGGAGTAAAGTTTTGAAACTATGCTGTTAGTCTATGGGCAGAACCAGGAGTTCTGGTGCTGGTACCTGTAGTGAGGATTTATGTGCAGAAAACATAAATCATATTTTGTTTTCTGCATTTAACATAAACAAACAAGCATAAATCATGTTTTATGCACATAAAAATCTTTTGTGCACACATAAGTGAGCATAAGTCCTGTCTAAGTGACTTCGCCCGCCACCCAAGTTAAAATGCGATTTGCGTGTGCTGAGTGTAAACTTTTGTGTTCGCGCGTATTTTTAACTCCTGATGCACTGGCAGACTATTTACTTACTGCAGTGTTTCTCAACCCTCTCTTAGAGACACAGCAACCAGATGGAGTTTCAGGATATCCATACTGAATATGGATGAGATAGATTTGCATACACTGGCGACCCAGGGTATACAAATCTCTCATGCATATTCATTGTGGGAATCCTGAAAAGTGACTAGTAGGTGTGCTTCCAGGAGAGGGTTGGGGAACACTGGTTTACTGTTTTGGGGGTTAAATTGTTTTTAGCCCTTGCAATAAGAAACCATGTGTTGAATTTCAGCACTCAGTCCCAGCACTTATTACATTGGCCCCAAGAATGAAGGTGCAGGGTGTTTTGTTATTTAATTATTGCCCTGACACAGATCTACTGGCATTATTATACTGGTGAAATAAATACACTGTACTAGTGGTCCCTCAGCGGTGGAAGGTAGTTCAGTGGGCGCAGGTCAGTTGGCCCCTTGTCTTGGCATGCATCCTGCTGTCTTTTCTTGGGTAGAATTTTTTCAACATGCCTGGTGCTGTGGGTAAGCACTAGGGTACGCCTGGATCCGGCCTTCTTCATAGGCACCCAGATGACACAGATGATGAGACCGATCCTTACTCCCTGGAGGATGGGGAAATCCCTCTGGGACTGGAGCTGTATAGAACTATGTTGAGGTTCTTTCATAGAGATGAGTTACTGGCTCTGATTTCCCAGACATTAAAGATGCTGGGAGTGCCTGGGGCTGACTCCATGTCTGAGCCAAAGAAGAATCCTATTTTTATTTCCTTGCATAAAGCCTCATGCTTCTTTCCTATTATGGAAGCCATTCAAGTATTAATGTTAATTTATGAATGTTTTAGTGTAAAGCCTGTTGCTTTTGTTAGTTCTCTCAGGTGTTTCTTGTAAAGCCCATTGCTGCATTATGTTCTATTGAAAACCGAGGTGATGTTCCAAACGTGCCTCGGCATATAAAAACTCTTAAATAAATAAATAATTGATCTTGAATGGGGCGCCCTATAAGCTAATTTTAAAGGGGGAAGAGTCTTGGATGGACTGTACCCCCTGGATCCAGCTGCGAGAGAGCTCTTACATTTTCCGAAGATGGATGCAGTTGTGTGTGCTGTTGCAAAGTGGACAACTATTCCTGTAAAAGGGGGAGTGGCCTTGAAGGATGCTCAGGATAGGAGAATTGAGGCTATCCTTAAGCAGGCCTTTGAAGCAATGGTGAAGAATTTGCAGATAGCTTCCTGTTGTTCCCTGGTGGCTTGCTCTTGTTTACTTCTCCCTCAGGAGGTCAATGAATCTGGAGTGATTTCCAGGGTAGTGATGGAACCAGCAGCTACTTTTTTTGGCAGATATCCTTCTATTCTCCGAAAGAGTAAATAACGGATTCACATTTACCCATTCTAGACCTCTCATGATTTTAAAGACCTTAATCATATCCCCCCCTCAACCATCTCTTCTCCAAACTGAACAGCCCCAACCTCTTTAGTCTTTCCTCACAGGGGAGCTATTCCATCCCCTTTATCATCGCAACAATATCTTTTTTGAGATGCGGCGACCAGAATTGTACACAGTACTCAAGGTGCAATTTCACCATGGAGTGATACAGAGGCATTATGAAATTTTCCGTTTTATTTACCATTCCCTTCCTGCCGCAGCACACTGAGCCAACGATTTCAATGCATTATCTACTGTGACACCTAGATCTTTTTCCTGGGTGGTAGCTCCTAATATGGAACCTAAAATTTTGTAACTACAGCTTGGATTATTTTTCCCTATATGCATCACCTTGTACTTATCCACATTAAATTTCATCTGCCATTTGGATGCCCAATCTTCCAGTCTCGCAAGGTCCTCCTGCAATTTATCACAATCCACTTGTGATTTAACTACTCTGAAATTTGATTAACTCATTCGTTGTATTCCTTTCCAGATCATTTATAAATATATTGAAAAGCACCAGTCTAAGTACAGATCCCTGAGGCACTCCACTATTTACCCTTTTCCACTGAAAAAATTGACCATTTAATCCTAGTCTCTGTTTCCTGTCTTTTAGCCAGTTTGTAATCCACAAAAGGACACCACCTCCTATGCCCATGACTTTTTAGTTTCCTTAGAAGCCTCTCATGATGGACTTTGTCAAATGCTTTCTGAAAATCCAAATACACTGCATCTACTGGCTCACCTTTATCCACATCTTTATTAACCCCTTCAAAAAAATGAAGCAGATTTGTGAGGCAAGACTTACCTTGGGTAAATCCATGGTGACTGTGTTCCTTTATTGCACCATTGTTGGAGATGGATTAGGATTTAGGATAATCTTCTCTGGAGCTGACATCATTTAATGCCTTTGGAGGGTTATTATTTTAAATAATTCTATTCATTTTAACTGGCAGCTGAATTCTCTGTAAAACTTTGCTAGTAGTGCTACTTCCATTCTCTCATTTGTGTAAAATTTGCAGGGGTTGTTTACATTAATTAAATGTATTGCTTTCCTCACCCAATCCCTTTTACGCATTGACTATCTGACTTCCATTCAAGCAATTTCTTTTTTGCAACATCCTAAACAATTTAATGTTGAGACTCTTTGGGAGACTGTAGCTGCTATTGGGAAGTCTCTTTCTGGACCAATACAGAACATTTCTTTCAAAATGGAAGAAATATTAGGTAAAGTTAACAATCTTGAAGTTGAGATTAAAACTATTAAAGTTAGATTGGATAAAAGTGAAAATAATTTTGAAGAAGTTGAAAATGTTGAAGGGATTTTGTTTGAGACAATTTTCTATTAGCTAACAAGGTGGAATTTTTTAGAGAATGCAGTCAGATGCTGAAATTTCAGTTTTAGCAAATTTCCCCCAACTCCCTTCTTTTTCCTCAATTGATATGTTTAAAAGATATCTGATAGAAATTCTAAGGATACGCACTGGGAATATTCCACTGTTTTCTGTCAATAAGCAGGGCTTAGTTAGCCATGACATGTGGGTGATGTCATCTGGCAACACCAAATAGACTCATCGCACCTAACTAGTAGAACTTTTAGCTCTACTGAGCATGCATGGGAATTGCTGCGCGGGTGCTATCTCGTGAGCCTTCTTAGTCATTTTGTCCAAGCACAGCACAAATGTGTACGCAGTCTCTCTTTATATTATCTCACATCCTTTACTTTTGTTCTTTAATTCAATCTACTTTCACTTCTCAGTTGTCTCTCTGCCTGAGGAATATAGAAACATAGAAATGACAGCAGAAAAGGACCAAATGATCCATCCAGTCTGCCCAGCAAGCTTATGGTTGTAACTACTGGTCATACAAGCCACCTTTATAATTATCAGTTTCCCAGACTGTCAAAGTCAGGGCCCTTGTTGGTTGCTGTTTGAGTACAATTCCCCATTACCTTTTGACATTGAAGCAGAGATCAATGTTAGAGTTGCATCAAAAGCATAAAGGCTTATTGGTTAAGGATAGCAATCACCATATCAGAAAGTTACTCCCATGCTTATTCGTTTTCCCAGACTGTGTAATTCAATGTCCTTTACCTCTTTTTCCCCTGCATCATTGAAGCAGAGAACAATTATGGAGTTGCATCCTTAACCAATAAAGGCTTATTGGTTAAGGATAGTACTGCCACACCAGCAAGTTACCCCCATGCACTCTTTTCTTCATTCACATCCTCTAGCCTTAAGGGATCCACAGGGTTTATCCCATGCCCCTTTGAAATCTTTTAATGTTTTTGTCTTCACCACTTACTCCAGAAGGGCATTCCAGGCATCCACCACCCCTTCTGTGAAGAAATATTTCCTGACATTGGTTCTGAGTCATCCTCCCTGGAGTTTCATTTCATGACCCCTAGTTCTGCTGAATATTTTCCAACAGAAAACATTTGTCATTGATTGTGCATCATTAAAACCTTTCAGGTATCTGAAGGGTTGTATCATATCTCCTCTGTACCTCTTCTCCTCCAGGATATACATATTTAGGACCTTCAACCTCTCCTCATAAGCTATTTGATGGAGACCCACCACCATTTTGATCGCTCTTCTCTGGACCGCCTCCATCCTGTCTCCAGAACTGAACACAGTACTCTAGGTGAGGCTTCACCAAGGACCTATGCAAGGGGATTATCACCTCATTTTTCTTACTGGTTATACCTCTCTCAAAACAGCCCAGCATTCTTCTGGCTTCTGCTTTCACCTTGTCACGTTGCTTTGCCATCTTCAGATCGCTAGACACTATCACCCCAAGGTCTCTTTCTTTTTCCATGCCCAACAGCACCTCACCCCCCATCACATACAACTCTTTAGGATTACCACACCCCACATGCATGACTCTGTACTTCTTGGCATTGAATCCCAGCTGCCAGCTGCCTTAAATCATGGCTCATACTTTCTACTCCTTCTGGCATGTCCATTCTGTTGCAGATCTTAGTATCATCTGCAAACAGACAAACTTTACTGTCTATCCCTTCTGCAATGTCGCTCACAAAGATATTGAATTGAACCAGTCCCAACACTGATCCCTGTGGGCACTCCACTTAACACCATTTTCTCTTCAGAGCTGGTTCCATTTACCATCACACGCTGCCTTCTATCCATCAACCCATTTAAGAACATAAGATGCTTTACAAAGGATCACTTCAAGTACCTCCGGCCAAAACTACCAGACACATCACACTTAGAGATCGGGCACTCTCCACTGCCGGTCCAACTTTATGGAACTCCATTCCCCCGGATCTTAGAATGGAACCCAGCATCTCAACATTCAAGAAAAGACTCAAGACGTGGCTGTTCACGCAGGCCTTTCCTAACTCCAACATTATGTAACTTCTCATCAATCAACACGCTCCGCTAGTAATAGCGTTAATAGCCATCCCTTACAATGTTATTTATACATATATATAATTATCTGATCTTCATTTTCCTTCTCACTCCAAGTTATTGATTTCCTTGTTATATGTAACTGCTTTTCTGCACTATTGTTCAAATTGTAAAGTTTGTTATAATTGCACCCCTGTTTCTTGTGAACCAGCATGATGGGACTTCTGTCTTGAATGTTGGTATATAAAAAACTTAAATAAATAAATAAATAAATAAGAACATAAGAAATTGCCATGCTGGGTCAGACCAAGGGTCCATCAAGCCCAGCATCCTGTTTTCAACAGAGGCCAAACCAGGCCACAAGAACTTGGCAATTACCCAAACACTAAGAAGATCCCATGCCACAGATGCAATTAATAGCAGTGGCTATTCCATAAGTAAATTTGATTAATAGCCGTTAATGGATTTCTCCTCCAAGAACTTATCCAAACCTTTTTTGAACCCAGCTACACTAACTGCACTAACCACATCCTCTGGCAACAGATTCCAGAGCTTTATTGTGCGTTGAGTGAAAAATAATTTTCTCCAATTAGTCTTAAATGTGCTACTTGCCAACTTCATGGAATGCCCCCTAGTCCTTCTATTATTCGAAAGTGTAAATAACCGAGTCACATCTACTCGTTCAAGACCTCTCATGATCTTAAAGACCTCTATCATATCCCCCCTCAGCCGTCTCTTCTCCAAGCTTAACAGCCCTAACCTCTTCAGTCTTTCATCATAGGGAGCTGTTCCATCCCCTTTATCATTTTGGTTGCCCTTATCTGTACCTTCTCCATCGCAACTATATCTTTTTTGAGATGCGGTGACCAGAATTGTACACAGTATTCCAGGTGCGGTCTCACCTTGGAGCTATATAGAGGCATTATGACATTTTTCGTTTTATTAACCATTCCCTTCCTAATAATTCCTAACATTCTGTTTGCTTTTTTGACTGCTGCAGCACACTGAGCTGACGATTTTAAAGTATTAACCACTATGATGCCTAGATCCATCCAAAAGACTCTCAATCAATAATCCATCCAAAGACTCTCAATCAAGCCCGAAACATAACACTTCACATTCAAAGATAATTTTAAGTTTCCCATTCTTCCTTTATGTTTTAAGTTATTTTACCCATGTATTCTGTTCCAAGTTTTTAAGTCCCTGTTCTATGTAACTTGCATTCTACATGCATGTCTTGTTCAGTTATAATGTAAACCGAGCTGATATGCAATCCTGCATGAAGCCCGGTATATAAAAATGTTAAATAAATAAATAAATAAATAGATCTTTTTCCTGGGAGATAGCTCCTAATATGGAACCTAACATCGTATAACTACAGCAAGGGTTATTTTTCCCTATATGCAACACCTTGCTCTTGTCCACAATAAATTTCATCTGCCATTTGGATACCCAATCTTCTAGTCTTGCAAGGTCCTCCTGTAATGTATCACAATCTGTTTGTAATCCATACCACCACCTTGGCGCTCACTCCCAAGCTTCTTATTTTATTCATGAGTCTTCTTTGTGGGACCGTACCAAAAGCTTTACTAAAATCCAAGTAAATCACATTGAGCGTTCTTCCCTGATCCAATTCTCGAGTCACCCAATCAAAAAAATCAATCAGATTCATCTGACAGAACCTTCCCCTGGTGAATCCATGCTGTCTTGGATCGAGCAACCCACCTGATTGTAGATGGTTCACTATTCTTTCCTTCAGCAGAGTCTCCATTAATTTTCCCACCACCGAGGTGAGGCTAACCGGCCTCTTCTCTGCTCCCACTCATGTGAAATGGGACCACCATCACTCTTCTCCACTCTGTCAGCCCCACTCCTGTTTCCAAGAATCTACTGAACAGGTCACATAGTAGACCTGCCAGCACATCTCTGAGCTCCCTCAGTATCCTGGGGTGAACCTCATCAGATCCCACGGCTTTGTCCACTTTCAGTTTTCCTAGCTCTTTCCATACATTCTCTTCTGTAAACGGAGTTTCGTCTGCTCCACCCCCTTCCACAGTCTTGTTACCTAGTGATAGTTCTTCTCCAGGGTCTTCTTTAGTGAACACCGAACTGAAGTATTTGTTTAATATTTCCGCCATTTCTTCATCTCTCGCCACACATTGATTCTGGTCACCTTTCAATTTCACTACACCTCTTTGGACGTTTCTACTTTTCCTGACGTATCTCAACAATGTTTTGTCACCTCGCCTTACCTCTCTGGCAATGCTTTCTTCTGCCAGACTTTTTGCTTTCTTGATTACTTTTTTGTCTCCCTCAGTTTTATCAGGTATTCTCTGTATTCCTCTTTTTGGGATCCTTTATAATTCTTGAATGCTGCTTTTTTTGCTTTTTTATGTCAGCCACCTCCTTTGAGAAACAGATCAGTTTCTTATTTCTCTTACTTTTGTTTACTTTTCTAACATATAGATTTGTTGCTTTTGTGATTGCTCCCTTTAATTTGGTTCACTGTTGTTCCACCTCTTCCATTTCCATCCAGTCTTCTAGTTCTACTTCCAGGTATGTCCCCATTTCGACAAAGTCTGTATTTTTGAAAGTCAGAACTCCAGGTTTTGTGTGACTTCTCCATATCCTGTTTGATGATCATTGCTACTGAGATGGGCACCTACCTGGACATTTGAAGCATTATCCCTGTTAGTGAGCACTAGGTCGCGTATAACTCCCTCCCTCGTGGGTTCCATTACCATTTGTTTGAAGAGAGCCCCTTGCAAGCCATCCACTATCTCTCTACTTCTGGTCTATTCCGCGGAAGGGATTTTCAAATCTACATCTGGCATATTAAAGTCTCCAACAATCAACACTTCTCCCTTCTTTCCTATCTTTTGGATGTCTTCGATCAGATCTCTGTCTAGTTCTTCCATTTGAGTCAGAGGCCTGTAAACCATGCCAGTAAAAATGGGTGCACCATCATCTTTTTTTAGGACAGCCCAAAATGCTTCTTTTCTACCCCACATTCCTTGCAGTTTAGTAGCTTGATATTGGTTTTGACATAAAGAGCTACTCCGCCCCCTTTTTTGTCCTCTCTGTACTTCCTTAACAAGTTATAGTCCAGTATGGCCATATCCCAATCATGAGAATCCATAAATCATGTCTCTGTAACAGCACAATGTCCAAGTTTGCTTCCACCATTATGGCCTGCAGGTCAGAGATTTTATTCTCCAAACTACGAGCATTTGGAGTCATAGCTTTCCAATTTTTCTCCCTTGATTTGTAGCAATTCCTAGGCACCTTTTCTGCTTTTTTGAGCTGATTGATTTTATTTTCTCCTGCCATGTTCTGCATTGCTTGGGGGTGACATGCCAATTTCATTGGCCATTTCCTTCCACCCCCATTCTTTAGTTTAAATGCTATATAAGATAGCAAGAACATTTAGGGGTACATTTTAAGAAACAGCGCGCACGCGAACAAAAGTACGCTGGATTTTATAAGATATGCGCGTAGCCGCACATATCTTATAAAATCCGGGGTTGGCGCGCGCAAGGGGGTGCACATTTGTGCACCCCCTTGCGCGCGCCGAGCCCTGTGCGCGCTGCCCGTTCCCTCTGAGGCCGCTCCGAAATTGGAGCGTCCTTGGAGGGAACTTTCCTTCCACCCACCCGCACCTTCCCCTCCCTTACCCCCCCCCCCCCACCTTTATTCTAAAAGTTACGCCTCCCTCCGGCAAGCGTAACTCGCGTGTGCCAGCGGGCTGCTGGCGCGCCATCTCCCGACCCAGGGGCTGTTCCGGAGACCTCAGCCGTGCCCCTGGAATGCCCCCGGGCCGGCACCACGCCCCCGGGAACGCCCCAATCATTGCGCCGCCCACCCGACACCCCCCCCCAACATGCCCCCCCTTGCAAAGCCCCGGGACTTACGCGTGTCCCGGGGTTTGCGCGCACCACCGAGCCTATGCAAAATAGACTCGGCGCGCACAAGGGGGTTTTAAAAGGGTTACGCGCATACCTTATGCGAGTAACCCTTTTAAAATCCGGCCCTTAATATTTGGCAATTTGGGGTTGTTGGCCCCAACATATACATCCTATAGAAGGGACCTCTTGCGTTCCTGCTTAATCAAGTATTATTATTCCCTTTTTTTTTTCCAAGTCTCATCCATGTGAATAGATGGAACTGGGCTGGTAGGCAGAGTAGCCTGAGGGGGTCCACTGTATCTAAACCATCTCCTTTGCTTCGCTGAGCGGTCCCCTCCACTGAAAGGTCCATGCCAGCGCTGGGTCCACACCCTCCTAAGTGACCCAACTCCACCTCCAGGTCTGTCGCTGGGGTCCATGCCCTCCTGGGGGACCAGACTACCTTCTGGACTGCCGCTGGGGCCCATGCCCTCCTGGGGGACCCAACTCCGCCTCCTGGTCTGTGCACACAGCACTTTTCAGTATTATAAAATAAATAATTAATTTTGTCTGAAATTATACCTGTGGCTGTGCTTGGATCCACATACTGAGGAGGACTTTGTATGCAGATTATTTAGCTTTGATTTTGCTATTTTCTTTGTAACTGATTTTTTCTTTCCCACTTGTATTTCTGCTTGCAAATTCAAGTTTGTTGCTTGAAATGTAATTTGAAAATTCATAAATAAAAAATATAAACAAACAAACAAACAAATAAATAAATAAATAAATAGAAAAAAAGAAGTTCCATGCCTCCTCAAGATGTCTGGCAAAAAGAAGGCAGCAGCGAGAGGTTGTAAGAACTGCATTTGTGACAAGATAACTTCCATTACAGATGGGCATGACCTATGCTACCATTGCCTTGGCCCAGACCACGACCAGTCAAACTGCTATAATTGCGGATAGAGGTCCCCATGTACTCAATACGCCAGGGCACATAAAATGGATGAAATGTGTAAATCTCTTAGAAGGTGGAGTCAGTCCTCCTCCTTTTTCCCTGGAGCATTGTCTGCCTTGCAGGAAAAAGAGATTGGGGGAGCTCCTCAAAAACTCCCCTGTCTACAACTAGGTGAAGCATCAGGGTCAAATAGGTCTGACCATCCTACATCGAAGAAGTAGCATTACTCTGCAGAGCTATTGGTGCAGCCAGCATCGAAGATGCATCAGGCTTTCTTGTCTTCAACTCCAATACATAGGCCTTCCATCCACCCTGCATGGGCCCCATCGATGCCCGCTATAAAGACACATCAATGTCAGTATAGACAGTGCATTAGTGCTAATGGTGCACAGTACATGGACACCAGTGATGCATAGCACTACATCTCACAGTGCACTGATGCATGCAACTCTGGTGCCATCTGTGTATGTGCCTTTGACACATTCCCATGTCTCTTACCTTTAGTCCAGTTGCTTCAAACATTACTCCTCTTCTTTCATCAGTTGATACCTGGATGTTTCTCATCACTCCTTTCTTCATCATCTGGTCATGTGTATGTCATTTACATTGGATGGGTGCCACACGTCTTTGCAAGCTCCTTCTTCCCAAGAGTAGATGCAGATTCATTCTTCTCCAGGACTGATGGTATTCCACAGGAACTTTCTGGATGATAAAGTCACCACTCCTCTTAGACAGAACACACTGAGCCTCTCGGCCCTAGGATATTCAGGCATGTTGTAAAATTAAAATAACTCATAGAAGAGAAAGTCTACAATAATAATAATCTTCTGTGCTGGTATCATACTTGGTGCAAAGCAGCCATTAGAGTTCAACAAATGCACAATGTTTTATCATTTACCAGACTTTTATGCTGTAAATTTTGCTCTCACCGTGAAGAGTACACTATGGCAAGACCAGATCTTGCAAAATTACTTGACCACATTTTTTGTTAGTCTTTGAGATGTTATTAAAACAGTAGTGGGACATAAAGACGTGAATGGAAGACTAAGTTGCAGCTTTGTAGATATGTAAAGTATATTCAAAGTTGCCATACTGGGTCAGACAGAGAGTACAAGCCCAGAATTCTGTTTCCAACAATGGCCAATCCAGGATACAAGTACCTGACAAATACCCAAACAGCAAATAAATCCCATGCCAGTAATAAGCAGTGGCTATTCTTTAAGTCAATTTGATTAATAGCAGTTTATGGACTTCTCAAGGAACTTATAAAAACCTTTTTTAAACCCAGCTACTCTAACTACCTTAACCACATCCTCTGGCAATGAATTCTAGAGCTTAATTGTACGTTGAGTGAAAGAATTTTTCTCAGACTTGTTTTAAATGTGCTATTTGCTAACTTCATGGAGTACCCCCTAACCATGTCTAGCTAAATGTTCTGTGATTTGTTCTTTAGAATAGTTTCCATGATTTTTTTACAGCACTGAAGTCAGGCTTACTGGTCTGTAATTTAGTTTCCCAGATCACATCTGGAGCCCTTTTTAAATATCAGGGTTACATTGGCCATCCTCCAGTCTTCAGGCACAATGGATGATTTTAATGATAGGTTAAAAATGACTAGCAATAGATCTGATATTTTATTTTTGAGTTGTTTCAGAACCCTGGGTTCTGATCCAGGCCATTTGCTATTCTTCATTTTGTTAATCTGGCCTACTACACCTTCCAGGTTTACCATGATTTGATTCAATTGAAAACTGTTTCCAGATCGGGTATCTCCTGTTAAGATGTGCTCCTGCCGCAGACTTACCCGAAGCGGGGTCAGAGGTTCCCGGGCACGGGGGATCGCGCACCAGCAGGCAGGCGCAAAAGGTAGGACAAAAGTCGGGGGGTCTAAGTTAAGGCTAGGGGGGCGGGAGGGTTAAGGGAAGGGAGGTTAGTTTAGGGGGTTGGGAAGTTCCCTCCCAGGCCGCTCCAAAATCGGAGCGGCCTGGGAGGGAATGGGGGAAGGCCGCGGGCGTTGGCCCCGCAAGTTGCACTAATGTGCATCCCTTTGCGTGGGCCGACTCCTGATTTTATAACATGCGCGCACCGGAGCACACATGTAATAACATCGGAAGTCCATGTGTACGCGCCGGGTAGTGCGAGCACATGGATGCCCGCGCGTACTTTTTAAAAATTTACCCCAAAGTATAACAACTCTGAATTAGTATAATGAAAATACACTCAGACAGCTAAATTTCAATTTAGCCATCACTCTCTTATAGGAACTCCTTGACGAGACATTTCTAGAGAGCACAGTCTGACGATTTTTGATTTTGAGACTAAAGCCCCTGAAGCAGTTCTCTTGAAACATGTTACCATGTCAAATGGGCGAAATTGGATTTAAGACATGAGTGAGCACTCATTTTTTGTTACATTTTTGATAAATCTACACAATTTTTATGAGCAAAGAACTAAAATATACAAACAAAAATGTTTAATTTCAATGTTTCTAGCAGACTGATGATTATACATGACCATTTAAGCGGAGAGAAGTTGTTATTAACCAAATAACTGCTTTGGCAATATGATGATCCTTAAGAATAAAATTTCTAAGCTTCTGTGTTTGTAGAAAATTAAAATGTATTATTATTTGTGGTTTTTATATACCGATAATCGTTCGGAACATCTAATCTGTTTACAGCGAAACAGTAAATTCAGCAACAGGCTTTACATATAACTTACAGGCCGATACAGTACAGTGTGCTCCGACGGAGCTCACTGTTAGCCTGCTATTGGACGCGCGTTTTCCCTTACCCCTTATTCAGTAAGGGGAGGAAAACGCGCGTCCAACCCGCGGCACCTAATAGGGCCATATTTCTCTGCATATTTATTTATTTTGTGCTTTTCTATACCGGCATTCACGGAGGGTCGTATCATGTCGGTTTACATTAAACAAGGGGTGAACAATAGTATACAGTACAAAACTATAACATGTGCAAAGAAAACTGAAAGTTACAATAAAACAGGGATGATTCGAACTGGGAATAGAAGAAGAAGACGATAGCAATTTAACAATAAAACAGGGATAAAAATAAGTTACAATAAAACAGGGATGATTCGAACTGGGAATAGAAGAAGACGACGATAGCAATTTAACATAAGTGGTAGTAAGTTGCAGTAACTAGTGATGTCTGGATATGGTTGATGGAGAATAAATCATTAAGGGTCCGGAAAGGCTTGCTTAAACAACCATGTTTTGAGTCTTTTTCTGAAGGTTAGAAGGCAAGGTTCCTGTCGTAATTCTAGGGGGATGGAGTTCCATAGCAGGGGGTCCTGCTGTGGAGAAGGCCCGATCTCTCAATGTTATATGTTGGGTGGCTTTGGCGTGTGGTACTTGTAGATATTCTCTGTAAGCTTCTCTAATGGGTCTGGAGGAGGAGAGTTTTTTGAGAGTTATTTGTAGATAGAGTGGAGCAAGTCCATGGATAGATTTGTAGATTGTGGTGAGGGACTTGTGGATTATTCTGTAGTGGATTGGCAACCAATGTAGGTCTTTGAGGACGGGAGAAATGTGGTCTCTTCTCCTCTTGTTAGTATTCTGGCTGCAGTGTTCTGGATCATTTGGAGAGGTTTAGTATGAGATGATGGGAGACCTAGTAAGATAGCGTTACAGTAGTCTATCTTAGAGAAGATTATTGCTTGCAGAACTGTTCTATAATCATGAAAATGAAAGAGGGGTTTTATTCTTTTTAGTACATGTAGTTTGTGGAAACAGTCTTTAGTTGTTTGGTTAATAAATGATTTTAGGTTTAGCCGGTTATCTATAATAATGTTGAAGAGACATCAGATGGGAAAATCCTACCACTTGCAGCCCTTAGTTTACAACACGGCTGGATTTAAGAGCATGGTGCCTATAAGCAGAGGACCGGAGGCATGGGAGGGGTTTTTTGCCTTGAAATCAAAGCGTTACTGGAAGAGTCACAGTTTGTGTGAGCCTTCAGAATCTGGCACCCTAGGCATGTGCTTATACCTAAATCTGGTCCTGGATTACAATAGTTCATGTTTCAGAGCAAAAACATCAAGCTAATCTCATGGAGGGGGTGGAAATAGATGTGTTGTGATCCCCTCTAAGAAACTGGATGCTTCAACATTGTTTGAGTTCTTCCTCGAAGATTCTAGTATTAAATTCATTTTAGCTGCTTCTTTTGCTTTTGATCCAAATTTGGTTCTTAATCTGTTTTTAAAAAATGGAAATGGTATTTGTAAATCACAATATGATGTTTTTTCTTTAATACAAATAGCGATTGAATGAGCACAAGTTTGAAACTTGTGAAAAGTAGCGCCAATTATCTGATTTTTCTTTTATATGGATGATGTTTTTCCTTGCATTTGGTTGAGTCATGTTGCAAACATGTTCTTTTGAAATTCCATTTTTTTAAAAATATCTGATAATGGAAATGATGATAAAGAAAAAAAAGAAATAAAGAGTCAACACACAACTTATAAGGAATACTTTTTTATTATGTAGAAATCAAAGCAAACACTATTAGATGGCGAATGAAATACTGATGCACCACATAGCAATCTGATAATGCCCACTATCAAACAATTTGCGAGAGCAGGGCCGAGAACCAGAAGAATGCTAGGATGCATACAGACAAATTACCAGTAGAAAAAAGATGATGTCTTCTTAGAAACATGACGGCAGAAAAAGACTACATGGCCCATGTAGCCTGCCCCATCACACAGCTGCTCAGCTCTACAATCCCGACCACTCCCTCAGAGATGCTCTGTGCTTGTCCTATACACTCTTGAATTCATATACTGTCCATGACTCCACCACCTACACTGAGAGGCTGTTCTATGTATCCACAACCCTTTCTGTAAAGAAATTCTTCCTTAGATTACTCCTCAGTACACCTCCTTTCACCTTTATCCCATGACCCCTCATTCCAGTTTCCTTTCCATTGAAAGACATCCACCTCCTGTGCATCGATACTTCTGAGGTATTTAGATGTCTGTATCATATCTCCTCTATCTTGCCTTTCCTCTAGGGTACACATTTAGATCTTTTGAGTTACATCTCTTTATTGACAAGAGTGTGCAAAACAAGGACAAAAACTGAAACATACAAAGCATACAATGTCAACAAATTACATCCCCTATGCTTTACAATGAAGATCAATGACCATTTTAGCAGCCACTCGCAGGACTGATTTGATCCTGTTTATTCCCTTTTGAAGGTGCAATTTCTAGATCTGTACATGTGTTCCACATGGGGGCTCACCAGAGATTTATACAAGGGCAATATCACTTTTTTCTGAAGACCATTCCTCTCCCTATGCACCAAATTATCTTTCTGGCTTTTACCACCACCTAATTCACCTGTTTGGCCACATGGGTCTCATCAGATACAATCCCCTAGAAGATCCTGCTCTTGTTTCTTGCATAGAAGAATTTCACCCCTAACCTGCAGCCCAAATGCATGATTCTGCATTTTTTAGCATTAAATCTTAGCTGCCATAATCTAGATTATTCCTCAAACTATGCTAGATCCTCATGTTTTCCTCACCTTCCTGGGCATTTACCCTGTTGCACATTTTTGTATCACCTACAAAAAGACAAACCTTTCCTGATAGTTCTTCTGCATTACTGCATACAAAAATGTTGAAAAGAACTAATCCAAGGACGATCCCTGCAACACATCACTGGTAAAGTCCCTTTCCTCTAAGTGAGTTCCATTTACCACTAGCCTTTGTCACCTTCTACTTTCTTACAGGCCATATGGAGAATTTTGTCTACTTCTGGAGGCCATATTTCCAAAACATTTGTAGACAAGTTAGACAGTCCAGGGAAAGGCTACCAAAACAGTACACAGTCTGTGCTGTAAACTCTATGAAATGAGACCTAAAGACCTACACAGTGGCTCTCAAGCTGTCTTTGTGACACACCCAGCCAGCCTGGTTTTCAGGTTATCCACAATGAATATGTATAAATTTGTATGCACCGCTTCTATCATATGCAAACCTCTCTCATGCATATTCATTATGGATAGCCTGAAAACCAGACTGGCTGCATGTGTCCCAAGGACTGGGTTAAGAACAACTGTCCTAGAAGAGAGGCAGGAGAGGGGACATGATAGACAGTCAAATACCTCAAAGATATTAATGCCAAAAAAGCAGGCATTTTTCATTGGAACGGAAACCTGCAGGCTACATCTGATTTCTAGTTGCTTGCATCTGATCTGCAGCAGTAAAATGTATCTCAGCCTGCAGGAATGACAGTACGGACTTCTAGCTAGAAGTAACATTGGTGGGCTGGAAGCGCTCTTGCTTCTTGCTGTTGGGCCTGTCTGTGCATTTCTAGATCTCCACAGGGACCTCCTCGCTGCTTCTCAGCTGGGCCTCAAGAGGGGGAGAGGAAGAGGAGAGTACTCCTTCCAGATACCTCACTAGCCCACTAAAGTGGCCCTTGGGTTGAAAAGTTTAACAACCAGATCAAGAGGTTATGATAAGGCTCAAAGTGAGTAAACTTGGGAATTTTTGTCACAGAAAGAATAGTGGTTACACAGAACAGCTTCCAAGGGTAAGTGGTGGAGTTTTAACTAAATTCAAGAGAGCATGGGATAAGCACAGAGAAGCCTTAGTTATGAGGATGTGAGATCAGGTAAATTATGTGGTATTGCATCACAAACGGACAGATTAGATGGGCCTGTGCTCCTTATCTGCCATGACTGTAAGTTTCTATGTTTCTCCTGATTTCTCATTTGTGTTTTAAACAGCCGGCTGGAAACAGTTCCTTTGCAGTAGAATGGTCCAACTGCCATTCTCATGTGGCTACACAAAAAGGAATATTGGGAAGTTTATTTTACAACTTAGAAAGCTCTTTCCTGCTGCGTGTTGTGTAAGAGTCACACTTTGCCACTGACAACACCTAAGTACTGTAAATGTTTACCCTGTAGTTCAACTACAAAATATCAAAAGAATCAAATTCATAGCTGTGTCATAACAAAGCACGGTAAAATGAGAGTTGAAGAAATGGGACTATTTTTTTCATGAAAGAAAAGTGTCACTTACCAGAAAAGAAAAGGGACAAGTTTCACAAAGCAAGATAGTCAATTTCAGGCTCTCTTAGTGCAGCCAAACTGCATGTCAAGGTATCTGCTACACGCTAGGAAAACTCACTTTTTGCCTTAACATCCCTATTGGATTGAGCTGTTTCCTGCACCCAGCCCTCCATTGGACCCTCTCCTCCTCCTCCACCTCGTGGCTGTTGACCCCTCCCCCAGCTGGAAGACTGCCCTGCTTCTAACGAATGTGCTTTTAAATCCTCCTCCTCCGTACAGGTACTTGCCTTTCTTTTCTCTGCTCTGCAAGCCAGGATCCAGGGCTTGGATTGAGCTGTTTCCTGCACCCAGCCCTCCATTGGACCCTCTCCTCCTCCTCCACCTCGTGGCTGTTGACCCCTCCCCCAGCTGGAAGACTGCCCTGCTTCTAACGAATGTGCTTTTAAATCCTCCTCCTCCGTACAGGTACTTGCCTTTCTTTTCTCTGCAAGCCAGGATCCAGGGCTTGGATTGAGCTGTTTCCTGCACCCAGCCCTCCATTGGACCCTCTCCTCCTCCTCCACCTCGTGGCTGTTGACCCCTCCCCCAGCTGGAAGACTGCCCTGCTTCTAACGACTCCGCTTTTAAATCTCTGTGCTGGATGCTAAGACCCATATTGATGACATCACTTTTGAGCGACACAAAAAAGAGTCATCTATAAAAATCTAACCTGGTCAAGCGTCACGCGCCTAGCGTCACGTGCCGAAGGAGCGCGACAAAGGGGCCTGCCCCTTTGTTTCGCCCCTTCGTGTCGCCCCTCGCTCTCCCCGAGCAGTACCCCACAAGCACCGTACCAGTGCTAACCCAGCGCTCATCCTGCAACAACCACCCAGCGCTCATCCTGCAGCAACCACCCAGCGCTCATCCTGCAACAACCATCCAGCGCTCATCCTGCAACAACCATCCAGCGCTCATCCTGCAGCAACCACCCAGCGCTCATCCTGCAACAACCATCCAGCGCTCATCCTGCAGCAACCATCCAGCGCTCATCCTGCAGCAACCACCCAGCGCTCATCCTGCAACAACCATCCAGCGCTCATCCTGCAGCAACCACCCAGCGCTCATCCTGCAACAACCACCCAGCGCTCATCCTGCAACAACCATCCAGCGCTCATCCTGCAGCAACCACCCAGCGCTCATCCTGCTAGCAACCACCCAGCTAACCATCCAAAATGTATCCAGCTCTTCCAATACCAATTTTGCAACACCACCTCCTACCTAAAAGACCATCTGCCAGACAAGCCCTTCACTACAACTTGAAAACACTCACCCCTATTCTGATTGCACCAATCACCCAGCTTTTAGGCCTCACCCTCTTTTCACTTTCACTCTTCAATGCACAATCCCTAACAAAAAAATCTCTAATTTTCAATGATTACCTCACCGACGCCAAGCCAGATATTTGCGCTGTAACCGAAACATGGCTCAAGCCCTCAGATACAGCTTTAATAAACCAACTCCCTACGCTGACCTATGACTTCTTCTCACTCCCAAGACTGAAAAAAAGAGGAGGGGGAATCCTTCTGGCTACCAAAAAAAGCCTTAACTTCTCCCAACACCCATTCAGTTCTAACACAAAACTGGAAGTCGGTCTCTTCACATCACAACATCTTCAAATCCTTCTTGTCTACGCCCCCCCAGGGCTCCTAGAATCCGATGTCTCCCCCATCCTTGAAATCACCACTACGCTCATCAACCTGGATTCTCCAGCAATCATCTTAGGAGATTTCAATCTGCACATAGACAATCCTTCACCTTCTAACAGCTGCGTAACCCTCCTCACAGCCCTGTCAGCAATGGGATTCCAACAATTAGTCAACGAACCCACACACAAAGCGGGTCACACTCTGGACTTGATTTTCATCAACAAAGGCATTACTACTACATCCAATTTGAAGAACATAAAGGTCCCATGGTCGGATCACACTCTCATCTCTACCTCTTTCGCTCTGAAAGAAACCAACTCTCCTAATATCCGCTCACCTTCATTCCAATACAGGAGGCGATGCCCCCCAGAAGACCTTCACAACCAGCTGGATTCACAGCTCCCTCTATTAGATTTCACCGACCCGAACACTGCCATTCGTTCCTGGAACAACATAACAGAAAACATAGCTAACAAGCTCTGCCCTTCAACTATAAAAAAATCTCACACCAACGCCTCCAACAGACAGCCTTGGTTCACCAATGAACTTAGAAAACTAAAACAAAGCTTAAGAAAGAAAGAAGCGACTTGGCGTAAAACCCCTTGTGACAGCACCATTTCTTCATACAAATCCACACTATATCAGTACAAAGCCCTCACCTCAAAATCAAAAAAAGATTATTTTGCATCTAAGATTCACAACCTGGTCTTTGATGCTAAAGCTCTCTTCGCTTATGTCTCCAGCCTCACTCAAACCATACCGCGAGAAATCCCCTGCGACATGGCACAGTCTAAAGCTGATGAACTCGCTCAGTTTTTCCAAAATAAAATCAACAATCTTTTAACTCAACTGCCTTCCAATACCGCTGACGCCTTTCCATTATATCAACACCCAACCTTCAAAAACTCCAGCCTAAACACTTTTGAGCCCGTCTCTTCCACTGAGATACATGCCATCTTGAGAAGAATGAAACCTTCGTCTCACCCCGCAGACCACATCCCTACCAAACTACTTCTATCTATTCCAGACACAATAGCCACATCATTGACAAACATCATTAACTGCTCTCTAGCCCAAGGATCCTTCCCAGATGATCTCAAAATGGCTTCAATCTCACCACTCCTAAAGAAACCCAACCTTGATCCGAAGGACCCTAACAACTTCCGCCCCATAGCTAACCTTCCATTCATCGCCAAGATCATGGAAAGACTAGTCAACTCTCAACTTTCAAACTACATCGAAGACAACAATCTTCTCTTCGCCCCACAACACGGATTCCGAAAAAATCGAGGCACAGAATCCCTCCTTATCTCTTTGACAGACCATATCCTACTGGGCCTTGACAAAGGAAATTCATACCTATTGATCTTGCTGGACCTGTCCGCAGCGTTCGACACGGTCAACCACGCTATCCTCCTTAACCAGTTGTCATCCATAGGAATCAGCGGCACCGTCCTTTCCTGGTTTAAAACCTTTCTCAACAATAGAGGTTACAAAGTTAAACTCCAAAACAAGGAATCCTCAAGATTCAACTCTGCCATAGGAGTCCCACAAGGTTCGTCTTTATCTCCGACTCTATTCAATATTTACCTTCTTCCTCTCTGCCAACTTCTCACCGACCTCAATCTAAAGTTTTTCCTATACGCAGATGATATTCAAATCATCATCCCTATCAAAGACTCATACTCTAATACTCTTGACTACTGGGAATCATGCCACAAAAAAATCAAACAACTACTCAACAGCCTACACCTCATCTTAAATTCCTCTAAGACTGAAATCCTACTCATCTCTCCTGAGAACAACACCTCCAACAGTTCTCTTCCTACCAATCTGCCTACCACACAAGCTAGAGACCTAGGAGTAATAATAGACAACCGGCTAAACTTCAAGGCACACATCAACAAAACAACCAAAGACTGCTTCTATAAACTTCAGGTCCTGAAAAGGATAAGACCTCTTTTCCACGCTCAAGACTTCAGAACGATCATCCAAGCAGTCATTTTTTCGAAACTAGACTATTGCAATTCCCTATTGCTAGGTCTACCATCATCATACTCCAAACCCCTACAGATGGTTCAAAATTCAGCAGCCCGAATCTTGACAGGCGCAAGGAAAAGAGACCACATATCCCCCGTCCTGAAAGAGCTTCACTGGTTACCAGTCTACTTCCGCATCATGTACAAAGCCATAACCATCACCTACAAAACTATACATCAACTTACCACTCTCGATCTTCAATTCCCTCTCCAAACACATAATTCTACCAGACCTACTAGAGATGCTTATAGAGGCTCCCTCCAAGTTCCCCCAGCGAAAACGACCAGACACATCACCATAAGAGATCGCGCCACCTCCACAGCTGGCCCTCTTTTGTGGAATTCCATTCCTACAGACCTCAGACAGGAGCCCTGCCTCCCAACTTTTAGGAAAAAACTTAAGACTTGGTTATTCAAACAAGCATTTCCGGACACAACCCAATGACACATTCCAATGACTCCTAAAACACCACTCCTCTTGTATATAACATTTATTCTGTATACTATATTTAAATTGTATATTGTTTAACCATCTCTTTTCTCTCCTCTCTTCTTCCTTCTCCAAGTTCGGCTACCCTTGTTAAATGTAACTGTACTTTCGGACACCACAGTTCTAGTTTTTGTTTATAATGCACTCCTGTTCGATGTAAACCAGCAAGATATGTTTTCATGATTGCCGGTATATAAAAACTCTAAATAAATAAAATAAATAAGGGTCAGAGCCACATCAACAATTCTAAGGATCTGATTTGACTACATTGGTGCTGGTTGCCCTTTGAGACAAGCACCAGATTGAACCTGGAGGGTTAGCTACAATTTTACTTTCAATTGGTCTTGCAAAACGTTGCTCTTTTGCACACACTGGGAGGACTCTTCTACCTTCTTTCATCCCTGGTATGAGGATGTCCTAATCTTTTTTTTCACAAAAGCTTTCTCCCAGTTGAAAAAATTTTTTCTTGTTAAATGTATTTTGTTAAACAGAAAAGGAGAGAGAGGAGAGCTACACTCATCTCAAACAATTCAGGAGAAAAATATTTGATGAAATGTGTGCATTTGGTTAAAAAAACAGCAAGGCTTTTAAACACACAGAAAAAGAAAACTGAATGATAGGATCAGACAGTCAAAAAGTTAATAAATGTTATTAATTCTTCTAACATTTTGGTTCCTGACAGAACCAATTTCACCATTCAGTTTATTTAAATATAATATCTTGCCTTTGGTAGAAAGCTCGCTACATGCCATAGTAAAGTCCACTTGTCTACTTGCAAAAAAAAGAATACTGCCAGGCTGTTTCATGTGATGTCGCACAATGAATATGCTACTTCGCTGTTAAACAATATCTCTACCTGCCTACCAACAAAAAAGAGCCTGAAAAATTGGGCCAAGTGAAATGGAACTCATTCAACCCAGTTTCTAAATTTGAAATAAATCAAATCATCACAAAAATGAAGCCTGCTCCCCATTCACTGGACCCTATCCCTGCAAATACCCTAAAAAAAGTAAACAGCGTAAAGATTCCAATATTCAAAACAATAACAAACCATTCCCTAGCAGAAGGATTGGTCCCTGATAGGACAAAACAAGCTGTGATTGTTGGGTCCGTCGGTCTCAGACTGCTTCGACCTCTGTGCCACACCTTTCTTCCTTTTCTCTCCTCAAGCCTTGGGAAGATGGCTGCTGCCGCGTCTTCATGCTGTTTTCTCCGGCGTCCCCAGAACGGCAACGGCGACAGTGTTCGCCATGATTTTCCTGAGGGCCTCCCTAGGGTGCACCCGAGCACGCCACCCACGTCTTTATCCACGTCATGGCAGGAACCTCGGGAGCGTCCCCTCCGAGTGACATCATTACATCCTGGTATTTAGCCTGCCCTTCGTTTGCCAACAAACTGAGTTAGCAAGGATTGGAATGCCTCCGGTCTAAGCTGCTCTGCCGCTTCCCAGCTGCCGCAGGAAGCTCTCTCTCTGCCCTTCAGGGTAATTCTTCACTAACCTGGGTACCCGCTCCTCGGGGGCCCTTCTGCTCTATTTCAGGAACCTATCTTGGGATACCGGGTACTTGCTCCTCGAGGGCCTGCTCTCCCTAATCTGGTGCCTGCCACTGAACAACTTCTGCCTGCCAGGACCTTCAACTATACAGCTTTCTACCTCAGTGAGTACTAACCCTTTCAGTCTGTCTCATCTTCAGCGCTCTGGATCTACATCCGGGACCTGTCCCTGCTACGCCGCGCTGCCTATCCTACTCGAGTGTGAGCCCGGTCTCCTCTGCTGAGGACCCCTGGACTACTTCACTGGGTTACCTTCACTGCTGCCCGCTCTCCGGGCAGTACCATCGAACTGTACAATAAATACAACTTCTCTGTGTCTGCGTGTATAGAGTCTAGCCTAGTACTGTGGTTCCTCACGGGGCTCCTCCCCGTGGGAGTGGCCATCACAGCAGTACCCCAAAATCCACTCCAACACCTCATAACCATAACAGTGATTAAACCAAACCGTAAAAAATAAAACTGGCAGAATCAATGATTGGGACAATTACTGACCAATATCCAAAGTCCTAGAAAAAGCAGTGTTAACAATTAGAGAACCACCGAGAAGACATTAATATATTATACTGAATTTGGATTCAGAAAAAAATCACTCAACAGAAATCCTACTCGTTTCCTTGGCCGACCCTGTCCTACAGGAGTTTGACAACAATGAATCATATATCCTGGTACTAACTGACCTAACAGCAGCAATCAACACAGTTGACCATACCCTGCTATGCCACCAGCTGAGAGAAATTGGAATTGACAGAAATGTTAACAAATGGTTCTCTTCCTTCCTAAAAGATAGGACATTCCAAGTCAAACTGGGAAATGAAATTTCTGACACATTCCCAATCAATACAGGTGTCCCCCATGGTTCAGCACTCTCAGCCACACTATTCAACATTTATTTACTTCCCATATGTGCACTACTAGCAAATCTAGGAATCAACTTCTTCCTTTATGCAGACGACATACAATTCTACATCCCTTTCGACACATTGAAAAAACTGCGTCATCTCTATCAATATACATGAAGGCTATATAACAAAAACGCTTTCAACTGAAACAAACACTAAACCCAAAAAAAACTGAAATAGTGTGGTTAAGGAGACACCTCAATAATCAAACCGCCAACCATAGATCTAGGAATTATTAATATCACTCCCTCACATCAAGTAAGAGACCCAGGAATACAGGGCGATGAGAACTTCACTATGAAAAAGCATATAAGCAAATTAATCAAAACAGGATACTCCAAGCTAAGAATATTACATCGACTGAAACCTTTATTAACAATACAGGGCTTCCGCACTGTCTTACAAACACTAATATTTTCAAACTTAGACTACTGCAACTCCCTATTACTAGGCCTACCCTCAGGACTACTAAAACCACTTCAACTACTCAAAAATGCCTCTGCTAGACTATTACTAGGGACAAGGACATTTGACCTCATCACCCCCTCACTGATAGCACTGCACTGGCTTCCTGTACAATCCAGAATGCATTATAAAAGTACTAACTATAATTTCCAGTATCATCAACAATTATTAACCCATGCTTATTAGGAGTGACACTACAACATTACACACCACAGAGAGCACTAAGATCACAAAACAAAGGACTTCTAATGGTGCCTTCTACTGGTACACACACCTAACGCAAATAAGAGACCGAATGTTTTCCATAGCAGGCCCCAAGTTGTGAAACTCTCTTCCAGAATCACTACATCAGAGAACTGAAAACATGGCTCTTTAGAAATGAATACTATTTAATGTAAAATGCTAATATGCCAATAGCTTCAATGTCAGTACTAGAGACAATGTTAGTGGAGAGAGCAAAAAGCAATGAATGATATATAGTGATTGTAAGTAGAATTAGAATTTGTATTGGCAGTTGTGTTGACCTAGAAATTGTATGAATATGAACTAGGATATGTATCTGCTGTAGTGTTGACCTGGAATATGGATGTTGACATAGTGTGGGAATGTTGACTAAGAATATTGATGCTGATTTTGTAAACTGTAGTGATCTTCTTTTAGAACAACGGTATATAAAATTCCTAAATAAATAAACAAACAAACAAATGTCATCATGTCTCAGAGTAACACAGTGCACTGGTGCTTAACAAACCCCTGCCAATATATTAAGAACCTAAAACCTCTATTATGGCTGATAAATGTTACCACTATTTGTCCAAAGGGCAATGATATGGGTTGATGTATACCAAGATCTTCAGTCAGCCACGATTCCACTGCTGCAAAATTGGGCTCAACTGACACGCTTTTTTTTTTTTTTTAATTCTCCTATTTTGGTTCCTCTGTCTTAATATCACAATGATATTAAATTAGAGGAAACGAAAAAAGGAACTGAAAAGCAGTATTTCTTGATTTTTTGTAATTTGTTTGGGCTCCTCAAGAATTAACATCTGCTCCAGGTAGGTGTTAATTTTTGCGGGTTAAAATGTGCGTGTCAGCCGCACTTTTTTTTTTTTTTGAATCGGGGGAAACAGGTAATAGCGCTCATCACATGTAAATTCATGTTGATGAGCGCTATTACCTATGAGCTCAATTGGACATGCATTTTGGACGCGCTGACCCCCATTTTGTATCGGGCTTGTTTGTGTCTATGAGGCAAATGTTTAGTAAATAAGGTCCTTAGATTGTAAATCTGACTGTAATCTGCTCTAAAGAATCAAAATGAAGAATAAAAATCAAATCAAATGATTTGTACATCATAAGAAAATTATTCTTTGAAGAGTTATTATACAGTAACCTGTATAAAGATTTTTAAACAGCTGAAAGCTTTCTTATTCAGAAAAGCTTTTAACCTGCTGCCAGGAGACTGATTAGTTTGAAAAGAGATCCATGAACAAAATTTAGGACTGCAGTACATCATAGCATGCAACCGATTGTTCAGATTATGTCTAGTTGAACTCTTGTATTTTGTCCCATGATCAGTCATTTTAATGTTTTTATTATGTAAGTAGTACTAGAATCCGCATAGAACCAAGGATATAGCGGCATACAAATATCAAATAAATAAATGGTAAAGCAGATATAGAAATCAAGTAATGCTGTTTAGTTTCTGGCCTTTTTCCTCCTATTACTAAATATCACTTCCCTACAAATCAGCTGATTTAATATCTACCTACTCATTCTACAGGACAGCTATAACCTGAAAGTAATCTACAGTCTCTGTTGTATATTTCTATATGGCACGCATACATAACTACACTACAATTTCTTTGTACAGTATAACACTTTAAAAGCTAAAAAGGTACAGATACAAGACACTGCTTAGAGAGTCCTTGTCCCACTATAATTTCCATTTCCAACACATCTGAGAAAGCAGTCAGCAACCACATTTCCACACACAAGCCACTCGGACAGAAAACTCAAAAGTCCCAATTTACTGAGTAATCAAGCATACAAAGGAAAAAAATAATTTAGAAAAAAAAAAAAACCTTATAAGAAAATCATCTTTAAAATGTTTCCCCCCTTTCTCAAATCCCCCATCTCTCCCTGAAGAAAACTATACCCCTATGAAAAGGCAAAAGCTTCAGAGGGAATTCTCTGCCAGGCAAGGATGTGGCTCAGGATGGCTCCTCTCTTTTTTTTTTGGTGCTTGTTGGTGCTTCTCCCTCCAAGATGGTAGGAGAGTTGTCGTTTCGCAGCTCTCTGGTGTTATGTCCTCTCAGTGCCTGTAGTGGTGCTGTGGGAGGCTGCGAGCGTCTCTCTGCAGCCCTGCCTTCTTTGCCGGGGAATATATTCAGGGATTCCCTTTACCATCACCGATCCCCCACTCCCCCCCCCCTTCTTTATTATTATTATTATTATAATAATACCCGGGACTCGGGCGCATGCAGAGATCCCGGAGCTGAGGGAGGGAGCGCAGCCGCCCGTTCGCCGGGGAGGAAACTGCGATCCGGCAGCCGCCCGAAGCTGAGGGGGAGGGCGGAGCGAGAGGGAAAAAAACACACACACATCTACAGCTAAAGAGGTAAGCGGAACACAGGCCTGCAGCCTCGGCCTGGAGTGCTGCGCTCTGCCCCGCCAGCTGCGCAGGGTGGGTGAGTCTAGGCAACTACACGAGGTCGGGAATCGAAGGGGCCCGCTAGGAAATGGGAGGAGGGGTATTACGGATTGGCGATATGTAGAAGATGTATTGGCATAGGGGGAGTACTACAAGGAAGGTGGGTTGGCGCTTGGATTTTCTAGTTTCTCGGCGGAGGCGAGCTCCGGGGTCACCTTCAGAGTCTGGCTGAAGGCTCCAGCTTGCAGCAGAAGACCATGCGGTTGCCGATGTAAATATTTAGACTGGCGGGCAGGGATTTGACCTGGGCACAACATTCTCCCACTCCCCGAAGCCGCTGCCCCCGAACCCCGGCAGGAGCCTTTCTCTCCTGCCGACGCTCGGTCGCTCACGGTTGCTTTTTTTTGTCGCGGTATTCCGTCCAGGGATCCCGGTGAAGTCTCTTGTCTTCCTCTTTTATTTTTTGTTCACTGGTATATGGTGAAGTTTTTTGGAATCCATCCCCACTCCTAGCGCCTTTCTCTTTTCAGTGGAGGTCACCCCGGATAGTGGCGTTGCTGCAAAGACGCAGGTCCTCTCCCTTCTGATCTTGTCCTGGTATTTCGAAAGGAAGGAGCTGTAATGTTTGTTCATGTTCCTTTGGGTTGATTTTTTTGCAGACTCTACACAACTTCCTTCCTTGGAAAAATAAAAGCTGCGATGAAACCAGGGGTGCGCCTGTACACCACCTGTGAATTATTGTTACAGTCCCAGGGTGGAATGTGGTTAAAGATCTGTTTGCCTTTGTATACGGGATAGTGTTAAAAAAAAAAACCAAGAATAAAAACAAGGCAGTGTTTGTAAATAGGTTTAGGTGAGCTTGAAGTCAGCTATTTAGGGAACTGGTTTCTATTGCTTTTCTAAAATAATTCTCATATTCCCATTTTCACCATGGATAGAATTGTTAAAGGATAGCATTAATAAATAGTGGAAACTGAGAGATGCAGACTCTACCACAGTACAGTGCTAGTTCCAATTGGGCATGCATAGGAAATTGTAAGAGTTATCTCACACTGAATGGTGATGGTAATATGATTATTATCTGTGCCTGAATCCTGCTTTTAAATGTGCAACAATATTAGAACATCCCTTTTCTAGGCTAGTTTGCTGCATTGCCATCAGGAGTCCTTGGTCAGGTGCAGATGACATACTCATGGTGCCATTGCACCATTGTGGCCAGTTTTGATGGGAGAAGGAGAAAAACTCCTGAACCTAAAATAAAATCTCTGTATGCAAGTCTGTACCAGATTTGAGAAATTGCTTCACTTCAGCATCTCACTATTTTCACATTTGTAGTTTCAAACTGTATGATGGAGTTGTTCCGGAGGATGGCTACTAAAATGCTCGGTGGTCTTTGTTATACCGCATATGGTGACAGACTTAAAGATTTAAATATGTATACCATATAGGAAAGGCGAGAGAGGGAATATATGATAGAGACATTTAAATAAATCCAAGGTTTCCATGCATTGGAGGTGAGCCTCTTTCAATGGCAAGGAGAGGCTCTGGAATGAGGGGTCATGGGATGAGAGTGAAAGGAGGTAGACTCAAGAATAATCTAAAGAAGTATTTCTTTACAGAGAGGGTGGTGAATGCATGGAACAGCCTCTCAGTGGGCGTGGTGAAGACAAGGACAGTATCTGAATTCAAGAAAGCATGGGATAAACACAGGGAATCTCAGGAGTGATAAATATTGTACATCTGAGCAGTTGATGTGGATAGACAGGCTAGATAGGCTGCTTAATTTTTTTTTTCTGCCATTTTTCTACTTCTCTTCAGCTTTGTGGAGAAGACTCTGTTAATGTGTACATTTTTGTCTCCTTTTGGACAATGTGTGCTCATGACTGTAATCCACTTTGAAGTGCCGAAAAGTGGAAAAAAGTTTTGTCTGTACTCAGCTTTCATGTTTCCAGATCATGGCCATTTTCTGATGTTGTTGCTCCAGACTGCTCTCTGCTTTCCTCTCATCTGTTTTGCCCTCTCTCATGCCCTCCAGTACTAGATTAGCTGATTTGCCACCAGAACCTCTGGATATATTACCAGCAAATTCAGTTTGAAGCCCAGTATGGGAAACCGGGAAATTGTACAGCTCTAGTACCCATCAGTAAGACGTTTGAGTAAATGGAAAGTGATGATACAGTTTAACATTGACCTTTTTTGTTTTACAACTTCTGATATTAATTTATAATATGCTTCATGCCAGAACTGGATCCCTGCTCCCATTCCTGTTTGTGGGATCATGGACAAAGACTTAGTCATTTGATTAGTTTATTTCTTAACATACCACATTCCAACCAGATATCATAGTGATGTACAATAAAAACATTATAAATACAATAAATAAAATCAATGCATTATAAATGCAATAAAATAGTAACCCTACAAGCTATAATTATATTTCAAGAACAGTAAAATAAATTAGACATAATATAAATGTATCATACTAGGGCAAAAAGTTTGAGATCCTTTCACTCCCACATTGTCTAAGACCTTGGGGGTTCTCTTTTTTTGAGACAATGTTACTATGAGAACTGGAGCCTATGATGCTTACATTTCCAGATGTGCTGGAGCTGCTTACTGAGTGGTCTCTCCTGTTTTCTTTCAGCACCATGCTGCGGCTTCCTGCAATCCGCAGAGCTTTAGCAGGGGTCACTCATTCCACCAGTGAATGCATTTCTACAAAGAACAATGGTGAGAACCTGCAAAATGTAAAAGGAATAATATATATGTATAGTATGATTGTATATACATAGCATTATAAAGCTTGGCAGGATGTCATATGTGAGTACTCAATAAATAGAACCTTTATATGTAAGAAAAAATAATGATATAAACCCAAAAAAATGATTTCTTACGTTTTGTGTTGAACATAAAATAAATGTTGTATTTAATTAATAGCAACCATCATATAGCCCTGAGTCCCGGATAACAAACCAAGTGACCCTAAGAGCAAAATGCTTCAATGTGCTAAAGTATAATCATCAGTTGCTATTGTAGACTCAAAACATGAATCTCATTGAATAAGCAGATTTGGTGCTTTTGGATGGTGCTTGTCTGCATTGAAAATAATGAACAGACAGGCCCTCAGATTAAATGTTCTTTTGTCAAAGATACATAATCTGCTGGTAAGTAGCTGAGAGGCAAGAGGTCTCTGCCAAAAAATGTTTTTGTGCCAAAGCTATGTTAGTCTGCTATTAAGACGCTGTTTAAAATACTGTGTTAGCTTGCTGTTGAAACGCCTGACTCTGCAGGGTTTCGGAGGAATCTTCTTCTTCAGATGTCCAGCTGGCTTTTAAAGACTATTGCATGCTCCTAGCACAAGTGTCTATTTGCGGCTCAGCTCCTCAGTCTCGAGAATGGTCAGTGCTGTTAGACGTTTTACCGTCTTTTCTTGACAGAAGATCAGACACTGTCAAACCTATTTTATTTTATGTTCAACACAAAAAGTAAGAAATCATTTTTTTGGGTTTTTTTGTGAGTATGGACATCCTTCAGTGGTGAAAGGCTGAAAGATTTGTGCAAATTATATTTCTGTCTCCATACATCTGTTCCAATGTTGTCAAATTTTGTGTAATATTGTCCATTCTATCATAAATGTTCATATATTTATAGAGTGCATAATAATACCTGCCAGGTCATCCCTTTTGTGTGATACTGAAGGCTGTTGTGCTTAGAAGACAGGCTAGCAACCAAACCAAATAATACAATTAATACTGATTCCCATGGAATCCAAGATGGCAGAGGGCTGAGGTAGTAATGCTCTCTTGCTGCTCTTCCTTTTTGTATATTTGCCTTTTGTTTAGTCTCAGGTCATATTACCAGCAGGCTCTGCTGATCCGTTGCACAGCTTCTCTCTAAGACTTTGTTTTCACAAATGTCTAACTTAGTCTTAGATTGCTTTTGGACTGTTCTCAACAATTCTCTGCATCCAAAAGAGATCATTTCCTTGATTTCTCTTTGCATGGTGCTCCTGCTAACTCAACCTTAACTGACAGCATTTCCATTCTAGGAATTTTTTCAAGTAAACAACTGCAGAATGAGCTGGAATGCCAGACATTTGGGGAATTTTAAATTGACTTCCTTTTGCATTTTGCAGTACGGACAACAGCCACAGCAGCCAGCAACCTGATTGAAGTGTTTGTTGATGGCCAACCAGTTATGGTGCCACCAGGAACTACAGTGCTTCAGGTAAGGGAAACACTGACCTGCAAGGACCTGCCATCAGCCTAACGAGGGTTTGTACACTTAATGCGAGTATTTGTCTTATCTGACATCAAGAATGCCAAGTGCTTGCATAATATGTTGCACGTCTGTGGCAGAGATTCTTTCATGCCCTCCTGTCATCTGCATGGTGCCCCATAGTTCAATACCAACAGTAGCTTTTCAGTTGGTATTTGATTTAGTTTTTATTAAAGTAGCAATGGAAATATGGTGACAGCACAACTTGGTAGCACTATTCACACATTTTGGCTGAATAATGTTTCCTGTTAATGCTGACTTGCTTTGGCTAAAATCAATTTGAGCTTCTGGCATAGGAGGTTCAGTTAGAAATACTGTAAAAGCAATATGTCACACAGTGGGCAGACTGCGATCTTTTACAACTAGTAAAGTTGACATGATCTGCAGGGATTTTGTGAAATCTCTGTTTTTAAAGAGTTATTTTTTTTCTATTTCTTATTTAATTGCTCAAAAATATACATTTTGTTTGGTGAGAAAACAAATTAAGCACAGATACAAATACTTGAAAATAAAGCACAGCAAATTGACTTTGTGGAAGATTTAATAGCGCTTTTCATATCCAGCATCAATCTTGTGCCTCAGGCTTGTAGCAGACCTGCTCCTCCCAACATGGTTAAACTGGGACTGACTCACACAGGGCATATGGCTTACAGCTGGCTGTACTAGAGTATAATTTAACTATACAGGTAACAGTGGTATCCCTCGTATTTGTAGAAATGTAAACCTACAAAACTGAATATTCCTTGGGTGCAGTCTCAACTCCACTTGTCCTATACAGTTTTTAAACAAAGTAGAATCTATGCTTTTGTGTTCTTAACTAATGCTTGTGCAGTGGTGCAATGGCTCCTGCAGTTTGGATAGGCAAAGTAAGGGTTTTATGTGCCAATCCATGCAAAAAGTCAAAGGAAACTAAATTTCTGGCAGTGAAAAAGAAAAAAACAAGATCCAGCCAGCACGGAGCATATAATATATTCCAACTTGATTGAAAAAAAAAAAGTGGAGGGAATCTGTAATATTTCATTCTCTTGTTTTTTTCTCTTCAGGCCTGTGAGAAGATGGGGATGCAGATTCCCCGCTTTTGCTACCATGAACGGCTTTCTGTGGCTGGAAACTGTCGGATGTGCCTGGTAGAGATTGAGAAAACCCCCAAGGTATCCATCACACTTTTAACTTTTTAAAGGGCTTCACTTTGTAAATAGGAGCAAAAAGGTGTTTCAAATACTTCAAATTTTGCTATTGATTTAAAATAAAAGGGTTTTACATTGTTAATTTAGTGGCAAAGAGCATCAAGTAAGTAAAGCTTTCTACTGGAAAGCAGTACCACTAGCATACATACAGAATGAAGGTAATAGTTAAACATTAAGATTTACCATAATGTTTTTTGTTTTTATTTCTGAGGTGATGGGTTTGAAGTTTTCATAGATCACCATACTTAGTCATGCCCTCATCATGAATTGAAAATCCATAGAAGAGTAGACCTGCCAGAGGGTCTAGGGAAGTTGAACGTAAACATTGAAAGAATTATGAAGGGTTTTGGTGATATACTTTAATACAAATAATTGAAAAATCATACTTGTGTGGTGCAGAAATCCAAGGACAATCTATCATTTTGGAGGGGAACAAGTAGCCACAAAACAGGAAAGTGACCGGGAGAAGAACTGTGAAGAATTTTGCTGATACACTTTTGAAAGTTAAATACTATTGTGGTAGATTTCCTCAAAGGTGAATTTTCAGAATTAAAAATAGTACCTTAAAAATAGTACCTTAAAAATAGTGCCTTAAAAATAGTACTTGAGCGCATACCTCTTCTCTATCGGGATATCCAAGCTTCCCTGTTTTGTTAGTACCCTTCAAGTGTACACTTTCCGAAATCTGTGCTTCTGAGCGATTGTCTGCTTTCCCCCATCATCTAGTTTAAAGGCTGTTTTTTCCTTATTGTCCCCAGACCAATCCAGGTGAATAGATTTTTCTCCCTTACCAGCAGATGGAGACAGAGAAGAAAATCTTTACTATATTTTTATTACATAACACAGAGTGTTACCTGCAGTCTTCCTGTATTCTTGGTCTCCAGCAGTTCCCTGTACGAACCCGGATCAGTCCAGACCATGGGTTATGCCGCTCTTCCAGCGGGTGGAGACAGAGATAAACTTAAAAGGCACCCTACATAACCTGGTGTGCCACCTGCATCCCTTCAGTATTTCTCTGTCTCCAGCAGATGGAGGTGGTGCAAACCCTGCAGACTTGCCCAGTTGCTGGGGTTAGGCTATCCCTTAAAATCTAACAAAAAAGTGAGCTAGCTTAATTTGAATCAAGCAACTTAGAAAAAAAAAAAAAGAAGGAACAAGAAGAGACTCTACTACAGAAGGCAGTGTTCTCCCTATCCTCCCAGAGGGGTGCTAGATCCTGCGGGGTCATCCTCTCTGGTAGCAGGTTATAGGAACTGGGGTTGGTAACCCCATGGAGCTCCTGCAAGGTAAGCAGCCAGGGGATGAGATTATCGATGGTCTGGTCCCTCTCTTCACCCATTGTGATTCTGAGCATTGTGTAAAAAAAAAACTACAAATTTTTCTTTTTTGGTCAGCTGCAATCCAGGACCACCTGAATTGCCGCGTTTTTGGCCAATTTCGCCACGTTTTTTGAGCAGTTTTTTTTTTCCCCCACCATGCTGTGGCCATCCTGGTGTATAACATGTGGGGAATCGGCCGCATGGCTTTCTAGGACTGGGATTTGCTCGAGGTGCCTTCCAGGAGGGGGAGGGCAGCTCTTTTTCAGAGTCTGCAGCAACAGACAAGCCTTGTGGGGCTCAAAAATGTCAGGCTCCGCGGGAGCTCAGGGCTGATCCTTTCTCCCTCAGTGCAGGGACTCTTAATGAACACCTAAGAAAATGGAATAAGGGGGGAGCTCCGCCGCGGAGCAAGTTGGCTGCATGACCTCAAGCTCCCGTCCAGCCCGAGCCTAGCTCCCGCCGAAACCACGATTGAAAATTGAAATACAGAGATCCGGCCTCCCGATATACATAGCGAACCGACCGAGATGGCTCAGAAAAAAAAAGGACCCGAATTTAAGCAATTTGCTTTCTCAAATTCCGCCGGGACAGAAGACGGGCCCGCCGGCATGCTTGAAGCCTTGGACTCCAGCGTACAGGTACCCGAGGGAGAGGGCGAACCGAGGGGAACAACAGCGCCGGCACCCGACCTCCCCACAAGAGACTAATTTCGCCGATGGTTTGGGGATCTCAGGAAAGAGATGAAAGACAATAAAAGGGAACTTTTGTCCACTATGGAGCAATTAAAGGAAGAAATGGCTGATAATGGGAGATGGGTGGATGACTGTGATATGCGCAATCAGTAAAGATGGAGAGCTTACAGAAGGCAGTAAAAAATGTCACACATGACTCAGAAGACTTGCATGCCAAACTGGAAGATTTAGAAAACAGAAGCAGGTGCAATAATCTGAGGTTTAGAGGAATTCCAGACATGGAGGCTTATGCGGACTGCGGGGCAACCATACAGAGATTATGTGCCTTTCTACTACAACAAAAGGACAATAACCCAGAATCAGAACCTGCTTTAAATATAGAGCTAGAACGCGCCCACAGAACTCTGGGCCTCCGGCCCCCTAGGGATATCATAGTAAGTTTTACCAAATATCCTATAAAAGAAAAAATCTATCAAATTGCAAGAAAGCAACCCACATGGAAATGGGAGACCCATAATATACAGATTTATACGGATCTCTCCCCATTGACCTTAAAGAAGAGGATGGAATTCAAGGAGATCACAGCGGTGCTCAGAAGAGAGAACTTTCGATATCGTTGGTTGTTCCCTTTTGGAATTGCAATTACCATTGATGGCAACACCACTAAAGTCCAAAATGTAGAAGACGCAGCGGCCATCTTAAAAACAGCAGGACACCACGTGAAAACGACTTTAGGCAGTCCAACACCATCTGCAACTGTGGACACCCCTAGATGGCAGAGGGTCCGCAACGGTGGCAAAAGACTTCGAAGGAATTCTGGGGACAGTGCATCCGACCAGGATAAAGGGAAAGGATGATAAAAGCTGGGTGGCAATGAAGGAAGTCACCTACACCTAAGCTGGACAAGATTCCCGCATTGATGGTTCCACTTTCTGCTATGTTTCATGTTACTAGTTTGATCGAGGTTTGATCTCTGTTTAAATGTTTAAATATTATATGTGGTGGGCGGCGGGCTGGGCTCGGGATGGGGGTTGGCTCCGTGATCGGTTTCGACCCCCACAGCTGACACAGAAATGCCAAGAGCACAACTCTGTGAGGCACCTACGAAATATGGGGGAGGGAAGAGAAGGGATTCCACAGAAAGATTCACATAATGTACGTATGCAGGATATTGTCAAGAGTAAGTTTGTTATACAGCTTAATGAACGGAAGGCACACTGGAACAGGCATTCTTTACATAGTGGCTGGGGCACAATGGGGAGTGGGCACCAAAAAGGGGAGGAACAGCTCCCACGTTTGGGGAGATGATCGGGGTCTGATTGGACCAATAAAATGTCTATTAAATTATGATCTTTAAATGTGAAAGGCCTAAACAGTCCTCAAAAACAGCAGTTTTTTAGAACTGAGGTTCAACAATCAAAGGCAGACATCATACTTATTCAGGAAACGCATTTGAAAAAAAGATATGAACGATTGCTTCAATGGCTGCTCTACCCACGACAATTTCATGGAACGGCTTCCAAGATGGGGAAGTATACAGGAGTCAGCATACTTTTACATAAAGATTTTCAGGGTACGGTTCTCAAAAACGTAGCAGACCCTATGGGACGTTATCTATTACTACAAATAGATTTAGATAAAGAAATCTATACACTAATGAATATCTATGCTCCGAATAGTGCCCAACAGGAGTTTTTGGATAGAGTGGACCATGTATTGAACACGGTAGAGGAGGGCCACCTGATTATGGCGGAAGATTTTAATCTCACCATCCAACCACGCTTGGATAACTCGTCGGGTGGAGGGAATAGGGGCTTCTGAGGGTTGCAAACGTCTTAAGAAATTTATTAGGGAAAGAGATGCCTTGGATATTTGGTGCCATAGAAATGCTACCATGCAGGATTACACCTTCTTTTCACACCCCCATCACTCTTATTCCCGTATTGATTATTTTTTCGTGGATAAACTGCTCAGTTTGCAACTGAGAGAACCGGGGATTGGCCCCATTATGTGGTCAGATGGGTATCAGTACAGACCCGCAGATCACAGACGGGGTTAAAGTACTGGAAATTAAACGACTCTCTATTGGAAGATGACTCATTTTGCCAGAAAATGCGTTCGGAGATAGATCAGTATCAACAATTTAACAGAACAAATCCGCACTCCAAACCACTACTTTGGGAATGTTTAAAAGTCGTTCTTCAGAGTAAACTCATCTCTCAAGCTTCCTACCAAAAGAAGACAACACAGGCGAAAGTTAGTGTGTTACTTTCAGATATTTCTCCCAGAGTCTATACTCAGCTCCAGAGCGCTCGAGGTGCATTAAAGGCACTGCACGCGAGTGATATAGCCTATAAATTACAATTGATGTGACAAGACTATTTTGAATGGGGCAATAAAGCAGGCAGACTGCTATCAAGAAAACTGAAGAAACAGCACAAAATCAAAAAACTAAGATCAAAGTGGCAGATGGTTCTGTGCTGGACTCTGCAGAGAAGATACAGCAAAGATTTCAACAATTCTATGGCTTGTTATACATCCCACTGGCAAGCATTGAGGCTGATTTCGATACAATCACTTTACTCACACTAACAGAAAATGAAAACCAATATTTTGAAGGCTTTATAACCCCAATTGAGCTCCACCAAGCCATCAAAGCTCTCAAAGTCAACAAAGCACCGGGATTCGATGGGTATACGGGTATGTTCTATAAAAAATTTATGGACCATCTATCACCTTACTTGCTGGAGGCCTTTAATGCTCTCCGAGAAGGGGATAATGTTGCAGGCATCACCATACTGGCGAAACCGGGGAGAGATCCCTTGGAGTGTGGGTCCTGCCGACCCATCTTCCTAATAAATATAGACCTAAAGCTCCTAGCCAAAATTCTAGCTACGCGCCTTAATAGAGTGATGGCTAAACTGACACACCCTGATCAGGCTGGCTTTATTCCAGGATGCAAAGCAGCGGATAATGTTAGGAAAATTATAGACCTCTTATGGAAGACAAAGCAAAACCAAATCCCGGCCATATTGTTAGCTGTCGAAGCTGAAAAAGCATTTGACATGGTCCACTGGCAATTTTTGTTCAAAATACTGGAAAAGATGAACTTTGGCCCTAGATTTTTAAAGTGGATATCCAAACTTTATGAAAATCCGAGGGCTAGGGTTAAGGTAAATGGGGTCTACTCGGATCCATTTCCAATTTCCAGAGGAACAAGTCAGGGATGCCCCTTGTCTCCCTTGCTATTTGCGTTTGTTTCTGGAGCCACTCACCACGAAGATTCGTGAGGAACGGTCCATTACGGGTATTCAGGTGGGGACAGAGGATTATAAACTTTCACTTTTTGCAGACGACGTGCTGTTTACACTAACTAACCCTCAACAGTCTTTACCCAGTCTAGTAGAAAAATTGTTGGAATTCAGCTCGGTGTCAGGTTTTCGTTTAAACCTAGACAAGTCAGAGGTATTAAATATATCCCTTCCCGCAGTACAAGCTGCACCACTGCAACAACAATTTCCCCTGAAATGGGCGGGGACAAAAATAAAATATTTGGGAATCATGATAGGCACAAAATTGGAAGACTTATTTAAACTCAGTTTTATCCCTCTTGCAGCCAAAATCTTCCGGGACTTAGAGAACTGGGCATCCTTGCCCATTTCGTGGACCGGGCGAATCGCGATATTAAAGATGACAGTACTTCCTAAATTTAATTACCTGTTCCAATCCTTACCAGTACATATCCATATTACCAATACATATTACATTGTTTAATGTAATGCATTCTTATGCGATGGTTATCGTTATAATGTAAACCGAAGTGATTTGAAACTTGTTACATGAATATCGGTATAGAAAAGTGCTAAATAAATAAATAACCCCACCGCTATATTGAAAACATGGCAAAAGCGCCTGTTCGCATTTATGTGGAAGCGGAGACCCCCTAGGATAGCGCAAGTTAATCTTTATAGACACAAGCTCTGAGGAGGATCGGGGGTGCCTAAACTCCAATAGGACTATGCAGCAGCTCACTGCTGTCCTTTCTTGGCATAGGAAAGGAGAAACACCACGATGGGTGGACATCGAGCAAGGATCTTTCCTTCTTAAAGCCCTCACCTGGCAACCCAAAGAGACAAGGAAGGTAGAGGGAGAAATCCCTCTACCACTCACAATTACACTACAGACCTGGGACCAGTGGAAATTTCTCCTTGTGGGCACGAGGAAATATTTCTCTAACACATATCTGTTTCATAACACCAAATACTCCCTGGGATGGCATTCCTCGTTATTCTGGGAATGGAAGAACAAGGGAATAATGAGTCTGGGCCAACTCGGGGATAAAGATGGCATAATGACATTCACTTGACTTCAGGACCTTTATCAGCTATCTCCCTCTGTCGCTTTCTCTTACTTGCAAATCAGTCAATTTGGACGGCGGGAAGATTTACAGGGAGAACTAGCTAAAGGAAAGTCTAAATTTGAGGGCTGGTGTGACTGCGCAGATTGCATGAAAGGTGGTTTGTCTAAAATCTATAATATGTTGCAGGGTTCTTTAGTGGGTAGGCCTCGTTATACCCACAAATGGGAGGGAGACCTAGGTATCTCCTTTTCTAATGAGGAATGGGATCAAATATTTCTCCACACTTAAGTGGTGCTCTGTTTCTTCTTCTCTTACTGAAAATGGTTATAAAATCTTATTTCGTTGGCACCTCATACCAAGTCGGCTGTATAAAGCTAAACTTTGCAGAGATGCTTTGTGTTGGAAAGGTTGCGGTCAAATCGGGTCTTACCTACATATGTGGTGGGAATGCCCCAACTTGGGGAGATTGTGGTCAGATGTGAAAGACATCATACAATGCACTTTATAAAGACAGGTGGAGCTGACTCCCGCCCAGGGTCTTTTGAATGTTCCTGTTGATGGTTCCCATTCTGAAAGTGTACTGATCAACCAGTTTTGCTTGGGGACATGATGCCTTCTGGTGGCCACCTGGAAACAGCCTTTGGTGCCCACGAGAGTCTCACTGCTACACAAACTGGATATAATGAAGACGATGTACAAGATAACTGCCTAAAAGCACCATCACTTTCCCAAATTTCATCGAATATGGACACCATATCTATTATGGAGAGAAGGGACACTTGCTGCAGTCCCAAAGACTTTTGCTACCAATGCATCCTCAGAACTACCATAACCACATGAACAGCATGACACGCTTGATCATTGATTTTATAAATTTTACTTTACTCATATCCATTTTCATTTTTCATTCTGTCATTTTCATATTGCTGTCGTGAAATGCATACAATTTGTTACATGCAATACATAATGTATACTATACAGCTGTACATTATTCAGACTGTGTACATTATCACGTACAATTGATCATAGCAATGGAATATTATACCTGCAGATGTATGTTTATTGCATAATGTTTACATATTTGAAAATAACTAATAAACATTACATTAAAAAAAGAAAATGGAATAGGAGAGGCTTTGTCTCAGCTACTGGAGTACCTCTCTCATTTGCAGACTTTGCAGCACAAGAGATTACTAAACAGGCCGATACAATAAAGTCCGTGGGAGAACGGGCGAATGCGATTCAGTATTTAAATTAGGCCTGGCTGTAAAAACGGGCAAAAGGAGATGCTAGGGACACTAGCGCGTCCCTAGCGCCTCTTTTTTGACAGGAGCGGCGGCTGTCAGCGGGTTTGACAGCCGATGTTCAATTTTGCCGGCGTCGGTTCTCGAGCCCACTGTCAGCTACGGGCTTGGAAACCGAACGCAGGCAAAATTGAGCGTCTGGTTTTCGGCCCAATAGCCGCGGGCCGAATTCAAATTTTTTTTTTTTAAAACTTTTTTTTTACTCTTCAGGACCTCCGACTTAATAACGCCATGATATTAAGTCGGATGGTGCACAGAAAAGCAGTTTTTACTGCTTTTCTGTGCACTTTCCCGGTGCCGGAAGAAATTAGCGCTTACCTTTGGGTCGGCGCTAATTTCTGAAAGTAAAATGTGCGGCTTGGCTGCACATTTTACTTTCTGTATCCCGTGCGCAAACCTAATAGGGCCATCAACATGCATTTTACATGTTGAGGGTGCTATTAGGTGCCGCGGATTGGACGCGTGTTTTCCTCCCCTTACTGAATAAGGGGTAAGGGAAAACGCGCGTCCAAGAGCAGGCTAACAGTGCGCTCCATCTTGGTCCACCAAATCATGGAATCTAGATACTGTTTGAATTTCTGATAGGTAACATTCCCTCCACACTGCTCAAATCTTGATTCATATCCGTCTTGCTTGATGCAGTTTTGCTGACAGGTGCAATCACTTTTTCACAAACAAATGATGAAACCAGTTCCTGCATTTCAGCCAGGATAGGGTTTAACTTCCTAAAGTTTCTTCATCTTCAAGAAATCAGGAAGATTTCAACCCATTCTGGACTTGAACAGAAATCTACTTCGGGAGAAATTCAAAATGAATTTCCTCAGTATGATTTATCTTTACATCCAAAAGTTGGAATGAAAGTGCCCCCTTGTTCTAAAGGATGCATATGCTAATCTACCCATCAGTCCTTCTCTTTGTCACTTCAAGGTGGATTTTTCCCGCTAATCAGTACAAGGTACTCGCATTTGCTTAATTGGCAACTCTGAGATTCTTTACCAAATGCCTTGCAGTGGTAGCTGCATGCCTATATCGCCAGGGGATTCAAGTTTTTCCCATTCTTGGACATCTAGCTAATCACAGTGAGCTCTCAAGAATTAGCATTCTTTTCCCTATACAAGATGCTGTCTTCTACAACATTTAGGCTTTTTCTGATCAGTTTTGAAAAGTCAAATCTAGTGCCTGCTCAGAGAATGAAAGCCATTGGAGCATGGATAGATTCGATGCAGGAGAGTGTTTCTGGTGACAGATTGAGCATATTCTGATAATGTTTATATACAAACTGCTAACCTTTAACTGTATGACAGCCAAAGCAATTTTTCTTCCATAAGGTCATATGGCGGTTGCCACTGCAAGTAGTCCCACTGACCAGTCTTTATATCGGTTGGAGTCTCTGCCCTCTGTGGGATCAGCCGACCCAACCATAATCAACTACAATTAAGGCTTCTGAGATGAGACTTACACTGGTGGTAAAACCCCCAGTGTTTCTGGATGGAGCACCACTTTGCATTCTCCTTCATCAACTCTGGCTAGCATCAAACACCACCTTGAAAAGAGTGGGTATTTACATGGGAAAATTCCGATCCCAGGGTACCTAGTCTCATGAACTACTGTTGGAATTAAAGACGGTCAGATATTCTCTATCAGCATTTATACATCTTCAAGGGAAGAGCATCTTAATTCATACCAGATTGCTATGAGTTAGGTCAGCAAACAGGGAGAGATACAATCATGAAGTTACAATTATGGTAAGCAAACAAGAAAGCATTAATCATTTGGCAGTATGCAACCAGACATTATCCTGACCTACAAGTCACCTCCAACACACTGATGGCTTGCCCCAGTACAATATTCTGTCTGCACAAGTGGTCTTTGCGGCAGTCAATAGATGATGGACTATCTGACTTGGCAGTCAGCTGTCGACTGATCTGTTTGTATCGGAAGAGAACAGAAAAGTAGATCAATTTTTCCTTAATTCTACCCAGCGATCTCAGCCTGATTCAGTATGCTTCCTCCTTGATTGGGGCACAAGCCTCATTGATGCTTTTCCACGAATACCACGGATTGTCAGGGCAGTGCAAAAGCTGCTTCAAGATCCTGCTCGCTTGATTCTTATAGGTCCAGCATGGCACAGATAGACAAGGTTTGTATATCTCATACAACTTTCCAGCAGCATCCCCATATATCTAGGGACTAAATCTGTTTTTCATTCAGGATGAAAGCACACTGTCCACACCTTCTATACATAAATCTCATGACTTGGATGTTGAACACTCAGTAATGGTTCATCTCTCTCTGCATAGCAATTGAAGACATTTTGGTTCTAGCTAGAAAGCAATCCACCAGAAAGAGCTATCCCTTCAAAAGATACCAATAGAAAACCTTGGACCCATTTTCTTGCAAGCCCAAGCAAATCTTAATATACTTATTCGTCCTTTCAGACTCAGGTCTTCCCACATAATCAGTGAAAGTATATCTCTGAACCTTAGCAGGCACACGCTAAACCCATTGTTACTCATCCACTGATATTGAGGTCTATGAAAGGCTTGTCCTGCATTAAGCCACCGACACAAAAACCTCCTCTTCCGTGGGACTTGAATGTTGTCCTTTCTCAACTCATGAAGCTACCCTTTGGGCCACTACAGATGGATTCTCGTAAACTTCTTACATGGAAAATAGCATTGCTCATCGCAATTACTTAAGCTACAACAGTCAGCAAGCTTCAGTCTCATGTCCGCTATATGCCATACATGAATTCTTCCATGATCGGGTGATCTTTCCCATTCACCCCAAATTTCTACCAATGTTGTTCGACTTTTCATATCAATCAATCGTACTATTTGCCTTTTTTCAAAGACTACAACGCCTTCATGCCTTATATTATAAAAGAGCCTTCACATAATATAAGAACTCAACCACATCAACAGGCTTCACAACTGTTTATCACATACAGCCCTAACAGACATGGTGTCACAGTCACCAAATATATGATGTTTACCTGGATAGCGGAATGCATTCAGTGCTGCTACATCTTAGCAGGATTGTAGATTATAGACTCTGTCAAAGCTAATCATGTCAACTATGGCTTCTGCTGTTGCTCATTTTAGTGAAATACCTCTTGAGGACATTTGCAAAGCTGTAACTTGGTCATCAGTTCACACCTTTATGTCCCATTATTGTCTGGACAACCTCTCAAGAGCTGACTAACTTTGGACACGCAGTTTTCTGTAACCTGTTCTCTTCATGGGGGGGGGGGGGGGGGGTCCAGGTTGCCTATTCAGTAATCTCTCTGCTGCAACACTGTTTGAGACTCCCCACATGTAATGGCTAATTTAGCAGCTTTTTTGATGGAAAAAGCAAGTTTGCTTATCATAAATAGCGTTTACCGTAGATAGCAGAATGAACAAATTATTTATTTGATTACCTATTTAGCATTTCTTATATTCTGTGACTTCCAAAATGTGTTTAGTGTGGGGTACATAATATCTATAGCCATGGAATACTGGCCCATCTCCCTAGAAAGTCAACTGCCTAGCTAGATTTAACTATGAAATAGACTGAGGATGCTCATGGGGCAACATCCATTCAGGAACTTCCGCACATACTCAGTAGAGTTCAAAGCTCTGTTAGCTAGGAGAGATGAGTCTGTTCGGTGCCACTGGATGATGTCACCTACATGTAATGGCTAATTCATCCTGCTATCTACGGAAAACATCATTTATGGTAAGCAAACTTGCTTTATTTGGTCCTTCTCCTATAAGTGGAAAAGGGTAAACAGTGGAGTGCCTCAGGGATCTGTACTTGGACCGGTGCTTTTCAAAATATATATATATATATATATATATATATATATATATATATATAAATGATCTGGAAAGTAATACGATGAGTGAGGTTATCAGATTTGCGGACGATACAAAATTATTCAGAGTAGTTAAATCACAAGCAGACTGTGATACATTACAGGAGGACCTTGCAAGACTGGAAGATTGGGCATCCAAATGGCAGATGAAATTTAATGTGGACAAGTGCAAGGTGTTGCATATAGGGAAAAATAACCCTTGCTATAGTTACACGATGTTAGGTTCCATATTAGGAGCTACCACCCAGGAAAAATATCTAGGCATCATAGTGGATAATACTTTAAAATCGTCGGCTCAGTGTGCTGCAGCAGTCAAAAACGCAAATAGAATGTTAGGAATTATTAGGAAGGGAATGGTTAATAGAACAGAAAATGTCATAATGCCTCTGTATCACTCCATGGTGAGACTGCACCTTGAATACTGTGTACAATTCTGGTTGCCGCATCTCAAAAAAGATATAGTTGCGATGGAGAAGGTACAGAGAAGGGCAACCAAAATGATAAAGGGGATGGAACAGCTCCCCTATGAGGAAAGGCTGAAGAGGTTAGGGCTGTTCAGCTTGGAGAAGAGACGGCTGAGGGGGGATATGATAGAGGTCTTTAAGATCATGAGAGGTCTTGAACGAGTAGTTCCCTGTACGTACCTGGATCAGTCCAGACAGTGGGTTATGTCCCCAATCCAGCAGATGGAGTCAGCACAAGCTTTGAGGGGGCGTATCCATATATACTACTACCCCCTCTGCAGGAGTTCAGTATCTTCTGACTCCAGCAGATGCGAGTAGGGGAATCAGGCTTCCCCTCCTTTTCCTTCACTTTCTTGCTTGATTATGGCTTGTTGTTGTCTTTTTCTGTGGATCAAGTTTGTATCAAGTTTGTATTAAGTTTAAAAAAAAAAAAAAAAAAAAAAGGCAGAGTTCTTTCAACTTCTGGGGAGTGGCTTATCTTCCTTGTCTCTTCTCTGCGGCCTTGCTGTTTATTTCTCGTTGCAGCCAGGGGTAAGTTTGTTTTTCCTTTGTAGTTTTTTCCTTTACAGCTCAGCCCCCGGTGCCCGCGAAAGCCGGTGGAGCCGGCCTCTTCGCTCTTTACTCCCTCACCCGCGGCCATTTTACAGCTCCTCATGGGCTGCTGAGCCATTTAGGGAAAGATGTCTGGGGCGGGTCGTGTGGCCAGGAAGGCCCCCCCCGCGGCACCTTCCTCTATTTTCAGACAGCGGGCAGTGCGGGCCGACCGGGCCCCCCCGCAGCGGCGCCTTTGTGCGCGTGGCCCCCCCGGTGGCTTTTTCTTTTCTCCTGCAGCGATCCCGATGCCGCGGCCGTCCCGCTGTGCGGCCTGCGGAGACCCGGGGTCCCGGATTTCCCGGGAGGGCATCTGTGCACGATGCCTTCCCGGGGGGGAAGGTACCTCACAGTCCCTGACTGATTTCTCTTTTTTGCCCGGGCGGTGCGGGCCGGCCACTCCGCCATTTTTGGCGGGAACGGCGGCCATTTTACATTCTGAGCGCCCTGAGGCGCAGGATACGAGGGGGAACGGATCCCTGGAGGCCACGAGGGAGAACGGATCCCCGGAGGACTCTACCAGCGGGGGTGTTCCCCCGATTTTGGTGCAGGAACCAAGCACCCAGAGCCAGGGAGCAGGAACCACGCCGCCCCCGAAGCGCACCCGAGCAGGCCGGGGTTCTCTCCGGAGTTTATCTTGCTCATGCATACCGCTTATCTGCAGGGGCTGGAAGCACCTGTGGGACCCCCCCCCCCCTAAGATCCCTCGGATGTCGCCCTCGACGCCGGCCCCCCCCGACCCTCCGGGAGTGGGGGCCTCCCGCCTTCCTACCCGGGTCCGATCCACGCCCGCGGCAGTGGGGGCGGTGCCAGACCCAGCGGGACATGGACTTGACCTCCCGGACGGGGGACAAGGGGACGGCACACAGGAGGGGGATGATCCACGTACCCTACGCCTCTTCCAGAGGGAAGAGCTGGACGACCTCATCCCGCAGATCATCCAAGAATTAGATTTGGATCCGCCACCAGACCCGCCTGCCCCAGTAGCTCCCGCTGTCATCACTTCTTCAAGGAAGGGAGATCCTGTCCTGGCGGCACTCCGGCCGAGGGCTCGGGCTTTTCCCATTCATGACTCGTTTTTACAACTTCTCACCAGGGAATGGGACACCCCGGAGGCCTCCCTGAAGAGCAGCCGGGCTATGGAAAAGCTGTACCCGCTCCCCGAAGATTTTCTGGACCTCATCAAGGTCCCAAAGGTGGACTCCGCAGTGTCGGCGGTCACGAAGAGGACGACTATCCCAGTGACGGGAGGTGCGGCGTTGCGGGACACACAGGATCGTAAGTTGGAAGTTTTCCTTAAGCGGGTTTTCGAGGTCTCCGCTCTGGGTATGCGGGCGGTGATGTGCAGTTCGCTTGCCCAGCGGGCTAGTCTCCTTTGGGTGCAACAACTCCTCACGTCTCAGAACCTGCCGTCCGATGAGGCTGCCTAGGCAGATCGGCTAGAAGCCGCAGTGGCGTATGGGGCGGACGCCTAGAACGACCTTTTTCGGGTCCTCGCAAGATCCATGGTTTCGGTAGTGGCAGCACGACGACTACTGTGGCTACGCAATTGGGCGTCTGATACGTCCTCTAAGTCCAGTCTGGGCTCTCTTCCCTTCAGGGGCAAGTTCCTCTTCGGGGAGGATTTGGACCAGATCATCAAGTCCCTGGGGGAGAACGCTGTTCATCGGCTGCCGGAGGATAGGTTTCGACCATCCAGAGCGTTTTCTTCTTCTCGGACCAGAGCCAGAGCGCAACGGCGCTACAGGGGCTACAGACAGACGGGCTCCCGGCCATCCGCCCCCAGGTCTCAGCCCTGGTTGCGCGCCTTCCGCGGGCATCGGCCCGCACGCACTACTCCCGGAACCGGGAACCCCTATACCAAGTCTTCACAATGATGCCAGTCTCGCCCACTCCCCTGTCCCCAGGATTGGGGACCGACTAACGTATTTCTAAGCGGAGTGGGCACGGATCACCTCGGACCAGTGGGTCCTGGATACCATAAAACACGGCTACGCATTGGAATTTGTCCGCCCCCCGCAGGGAAGGTTCATCTTTTCCCCCTGTGGCTCGGACCTCAAGAGAGGAGCGGTGCAGCTGACTCTGGACAGACTCCGGGAGATAGGCGCTACTGCGCCCGTGCCCTTCGGAGAGGTGGGCTCGGGCCACTATTCCATCTATTTCGTCGTACCAAAGAAGGACGGTTCCTTCCGGCCTATCCTAGTCCTCAAGGAAGTCAACAAATCCCTTCGAGTCGTTCGGTTCCGCATGGAAACGCTCCGGTCAGTGATTGCGGCGGTGCATCGGGGGGAGTTCCTCGCCTCCCTGGACTTAACGGAGGCCTACCTGCACATTCCCATCCGCCCGGACCACCACAGTTTCCTTCGTTTCAAAATTCTGGACCAGCATTTTCAGTTCACGGCTCTCGCGTTTGGATTGGTGCCGGCGCTGCACACCTTCACCAAGATCATGGTAGTTGTGGCGGCAGCTCTCCGGAAGGAGGGCATCCTGGTTCATCCTTATCTGGACGATTGGCTCCTCCGGGCGAAGTCATTCGATCATGGACGCTCAGCGGTGACTCGAGTAGTACGGTTTCTACATTCCCTGGGATGGGTAGTGAACTTCTCCAAGAGCTCCCTCATGCCCTCGCAACGCTTGGGTTTTTTTTGGGGGCAACTTTCGACACCCTACTGGGCAAAGTTTTTCTGCGCCAGGACAAAGCTCAATCCTTGCGGGATCACACACGACGGTTCTCTGCGTTACCAGAGCCCACCTCCTGGGACTACCTGCAACTCCTGGGAGTGATGGGGTCCACCATCGACCTTGTACCTTGGGCTTTTGCGCACCTCAGGACCTTACAGTGGGCGCTCTTCTCCCGTTGGAAACCAGTATTGCAGGACTATCAGATGATTCTCCCGCTCCCACAGAAACCAGAGCGGTCCGGCTAGCTCTGCGACATTTCCTCCCGCTTCTTCGGAACCGAGAAGTCAGAATCCTATCGGACAACGCTACCACCATGGTCTACATCAACCGACAAGGAGGCACGCGCAGCCCGCAGGTCGCGCTCGAGGCGGCGCTGCTGATGCAATGGGCGGAGCGTCATCTCGTCCGGCTAGCGGCCTCGCACGTCGCCGGTGTGGACAACGTCCAGGCGGACTTCCTCAGTCGTCAACTGCTGGACCCGGAGAGTGGTCTCTCTCCGACAAAGCAATGCAACTTCTCGTCCATCGGTGGGGGGCCCCCCACTTGGATCTGATGGCGTCCGCTCTCAACGCCAAGGCTCCACGCTTCTTCAGTCGCCGGAGAGAGCGCGGAGGGAGTGGATGCCCTGGTCCTCCCGTGGCCGCCATATCTTTCTTTTCCACCATGGCCCCTGGTGGGCAGGATGCTCCGCAGAATAGAAAGCCATCAGGGGACCGTGGTTTTCGTCACCCCAGAATGGCCCAGGCGACCCTGGTTTGCGGACCTGCTACAGCTGGTGATCGACGGGCCAATCAGGCTGGGGCACCTCCCCCAGCTCCTACATCAGGGCCCAGTATTTTTCGAGCAGGCAGAATTCTTCTGTCTTGCAGCCTGGCTTTTGAGAGGCGCCGCCTCCGGCGTCGGGGCTACCTGGAGGCGGTAGTATCCACGCTATTGCGGGCACGAAAGACATCGGCCTATGTTCGAGTCTGGAAGGTGTTCGAGCTGTGGTGTACCAGCCAGGCCACGAGACCCGCTAAGGCTTCTGTACCTCAGATCCATCAGTTTCTACAGGCGGGGGTGGAAAAAGGGCTCGCCTATAATTCACTACGGGTTCAGGTGGCCGCCCTTGGTTCACTGTTGAGCGATGGGGGCTCTCTTCTACAGCATCCTGACATTGCTCGTTTTCTCAAGGGTGTCAAGCATATGCGTCCTCCGTTACGGGACCCTTGTCCCTCCTGGAGTCTTAACCTTGTGCTTTGCTCCCTGTCGGGACCACCGTTCGAGCCGCTGCGCAGCGCAACAATAAAGGATCTCACTCTCAAGACTGTATTTCTTGTGACCATCTGTTCCGCTCGACGCATCTCGGAGCTGCAGGCTCTGTCGTGTACAGAGCCCTATCTCCGTTTCTCCGACTCTGGAGTTTCGCTTCGCACCGTTCCCTCCTTCCTTCCGAAGGTGGTTTCTGCATTCCATGTGAACCAGACGGTGGAGTTGCTGTCCTTCTCTTCCTCAGAGCCGAAGTCTCTCCGTCTCTTGAATGTCAAGCGCACTCTGCGCCTCTATCTGGAGGCTACAAATGAGTTCCGAACCTCTGACCATCTCTTTGTACTCTGGGCCGGTCCTAAGAAGGGGTCTCAGGCCTCGAAGACTACCATTGCCAGATTGCTGAAGGCCGGCATTGCTGCTTCCTACATTGGGGCGGGTCGGACTCCCCCACCCGGAATCGTAGCGCATTCTACACGTTCTCAGGCGGCTTCCTGGGCGGAGGTTCGCTCGGTATCCTCGCAGGAAATTTGTAGGGCAGCCACCTGGAAATCGTTACACACGTTCTCGAGGCACTATCGTCTGCACCTCGCCTCTTCGGTCTCTGGACACTTTGGCGAGCAGGTTCTCCGAGCAGGCCTCGCAGGACCCCACCCGATTTAGGGAAGCTTGGGTACATCCCACTGTCTGGACTGATCCAGGTACGTACAGGGAAAAGAAAATTATTATTTACCTGCTAATTTTCGTTCCTGTAGTACCATGGATCAGTCCAGACGCCCACCGCGTTTGGGTTCTTGATCCTGCTCAGCTCTGCGCTGCTTCTTGCTCGCAGTGTTCTGAGTCTTCACAGTTGTTTCTTTTCGCTGTTTTTCACAGCTCCCTACAAGTTGGTAGGATGTTTGCAGTTACTTGTTGCGGTTACAATTGTTTTCATTATCTGTTTCCACAAACTTGATCCTTCGGGGGTTTCTACTCGGGCTTTGATATACTCGATACTGAACTCCTGCAGAGGGGGTAGTAGTATATATGGATACGCCCCCTCAAAGCTTGTGCTGACTCCATCTGCTGGATTGGGGACATAACCCACTGTCTGGACTGATCCATGGTACTACAGGAACGAAAATTAGCAGGTAAATAATAATTTTCTTATGTGACTCGGTTATTTACACTTTCGAATAATAGAAGGACAAGGGGGCATTCCATGAAGTTAGCAAGTAACACATTTAAGACTAATCTGAGAAAATTCTTTTTCACTCAACGCACAATAAAGCTCTGGAATTTGTTGCCAGAGGAGGTGGTTCGTGCAGTTAGTGTAGGTGGGTTCAAAAAAGGTTTGGATAAGTTCTTGGAGGAGAAGTCCATTAATGGCTATTAATCAATTATACTTAGGGAATAGCCACTGCTATTAATTGCATCAGTATTATTCCAACAAAAACCTATAGGGGATTAATTGCTCGGTGATAATCTTGTACGGAGGTAGTTCTATGAGGGTAACCAATTTATGGTTATCCTCTTGTGTACCCCCGTCTATTATTCTTTTATTAATTTTTATTTAATTTACCAACATCTTTTGCTTTTTGTAGTTTTCAGTTTTTCTTAAAATCCCTTCTCCCCTGCTGCTTTTCCGCCCCACTAATGTTTTATTGCATACTTATCGGGACGTCGCCTCTATAATGTCTCATGGGCGCGGAGCTGCTCGTCCGACACGGGCCATGTTTCGGCACGGGGTGCCTGCTTCAGGGACTGTGGGAGAATAAGCTGTGAACCCAGTGTCCAACACTGGGTTCACAGCATGTGGCAAACCTTCAATATATGAAAAAGTCAATCTCAGATAACACAAGCCTTATGAAGCCTTTATAACTTATTTAAGATCACAAGACCCACCTGGCTTTTTTCAAAAAACTTACTGTTATGCCGCTTTCCTTTGTCATACTCGGGACGCCCGTAATGCTTATCTGGGCGTCGGCTTCATTCTAACCGTTTATATAGACCTGCCTGGGAAACCTACCTCCTCCTCTTTGTCAAAACCGAGGCTATCTCAGGTGTGGATGATCACAATAGTGTCTTGAATTTCCGACGTGAGCGGACCTGATTGTCTCTGTGGGCGGCTTCAATTCAACCAGGGGCGTTTTCCAGGCGGGGTTAGTCACTTTCAATTTTTTCTGTTTAGCGGGCGGGTCTGATTCACCCGGGGGCGTTTTACAGGCGGGGCTGATCGCTTTCAATTTACTCTTTTTTTTCTTTTTTTGTTTTTTTGTTTGGCGGGCAGGTCTAATTCAACTGGGTGCGTCTCTCAAGCGAGGCTGACAGCCGCGCTTGTTTATGAATCAAACACCTTTTATATCTTTATGAATTTTTCTTCCACGTTTATCTATCAAATAAATGTTATGGATTTTTTTGTGAAACATTATCTTGTCTTGTCTTATCAATGATATAGCTATGACTCCATTGTCTCTATTCTTAAATGACTCTGTTCAGAAATTCTTTATTGTTTCACATTTAATTACTCTGAGGCTGGTGACGTTCTTGCATCCTGGCATTGTCTGTCATTTCCTTGCGGGCATTAGCTAACCTCCCGGTGTGATATTTGTGATAGGGGATGATGTTATCCTCCATAATCCATGGTGCTGATAACTCAACTTCACCAGAATATTGTCCAATCAATTTCCCGATTTAGTCCTTTTGGGTTCACTGTATCCCATGTATATATGTATTTCTGTTCCATCTGTGTCAATCTTGTGTTGAGATCACCTCCCCTTGGGTGTTCTTGTAATTGAAAAAGGACCGCCACTTTAAAGTCTTCTGGTGGATGCCCCATTAGTTGCCAATGGTCTGTTAGGGGAGCCCCTTCTATTTTATGTCTAAGTCGACTGGCATGTTCTTGAAGTCTGTTTTTAATCTTACGCATTGTCTTGCCAATGTATACCTTGTGGCAGGTGCACCAAAGCGCATAAATGACTTTTGTTGAGTCGCAGGTGTAATTGCCTTTATAGGTGTATTTCCTTCGGCCAGGGATGGAAAATTCCGTGCCTTCATGCATGAACTGACATGCACTGCATTTTCCACATGCTTTTTGCCCTTTTGCTGTATCTTGACTTCGAACTTGTACGGGTAGTAAATTAGAATGTACTATCAAATCTTTCAAATTTTGTGCTTTTGTGAGAGCGAAAGTGGGTTTTTCCTTCAAATTGGAATGAACTTGTAAAATGGGCCAGTATTTTAATATGCTTTTTTTTAACATATAAGTTTGTGGTGTGTGTGGTATATGTTTTTGTTGGAATATTATTGAAAAGGGGAAGAGGTTGGTTAGTGACTAATTAATTGCATCAGTAGCATGGGTTCTTCTTAGTGTTTGGGTATTTGCCAGGTTCTTGTGGCCTGGTTTTGGCCTCTGTTGGAAACAGGATGCTGGGCTTGATGGACCCTTGGTCTGACCCACATGGCAATTTCTTATGTTCTTAATATATTTATAGAAGATACAGGGGTGATGCATGTGCTTTCCCAGTAGCACCCAATGAACACTTGGTGGTTGGTATAACATTGCCTAATAGACTTTGTCACACATGGTGAATTAAAAAAAACTGTTCACTAGGGTATGCTAATCCATTGTTTGATTGGAAGTAGTAAGGTTGCCTATTTTGCCCTAGCCTTCTTACCTTGCTGAAGTATAGTTGTACAACATGTCATTTTAATCTAAAACACTCAGCAGATAACTTAATAGGTATCATGGTAAACAAATACAGTATATTAGGTAGACTGATTATCTAATGGCTGCCACTTTTCTTAACCAATCTAAGAAGAATGTCCCCTATCTAATACTTAGGGCTTGCAGATGTAGTGGCCATATAGTTTTTCATTTATTGTTTTATATGCTGAAAAGTTTAGTTTGAAAATGGATGCTAGTGAGCATGGTGTTGACTGTTCTTCCCTGTGATTGTAGCCTGTAGCTGCATGCGCCATGCCTGTCATGAAGGGCTGGAACATTCTGACAAACTCTGAGAAATCTCGGAAAGCAAGGTAATGTGCTTGGCTTTTGAGTTATAAAACCATATCCTTACTGGACTCTGCTCTGTATAATAAGCATTTGCAGTTGGGTGGATAGGCAGACTAGATGGCCATACAATCTTTTTCTGCCATCATGTTTCTAAGTTCTGACATTGACCAAGTTAGTGCTTTTTTTTTTTTTATATAATAGAACACTTTAGGCACCTTTTGAAATTCAGCAGTAGTTTTGAAGTTACATTTTCTGAACTGTTGAATTTCCAGATTATTGTATATAGGGAATTGCAATTTAAATAGAAATGTTAAAGATGTAAAATTGCCATACTGTGTGGTTTTGATCCTTTATTAGAAAATAGACCACAGGCCGAGAACAAAGATTAGACCAACATATTCCTAGTTTTTGCTGCAGAAAGCTTGGAAGCTACCAAAGCAGCTTTCCTTATCCCCCAGACTATTCCAGTCAAGTGAGTTTTTTTCTTTCTTACATAGAAACAGAAATGACGGCAGAAGAAGACCAAACGGTCCGTCCAGTCTGCCCAGCAAGGTTTTACACTTTTTTTTTTCATACTTTTCTGTTACCCTTCTCCCTTTAAATTATTTTTTTGGTTCTATTTCCCTTCCACCCCCGCCATCGTTGATAGCAGTGCTGGAGCTGCATGTAAGTGAAGTATCCAGCTAATTGGTTTGGAGTAGTAACCACCGTAATAAGCAAGCTACTCCCACGCTTGTTTACCCAGCCTGTGCAATTCAGTCCTTGTTGGTTGTTTGAATATAAATCCTCTTTTCCTCATTCCCCCTGCCGTTGAAGCAGAGAGCTATGCTGGATATGTATTGAAAGTGAAGTATCAGGCATTTTTTATTTTGGGATAGTAACCACCGTAACAAGCAAGCTACTCCCCTGCTTTTATGTAGATGCAAATCCTTTTTTCCACATTTCCTCTTGCCGTTGAAGCATAGAGCAATGTTGGAGTCGCATTAACCGTGTGTATGTTTATTGAATAAGGATATTCATCTCCAGGTAGTAGCCGTCATTCCCGCAAGCTACCCCATGCCTCTTCTCTTCATTCACATCCTCTAGACTTTATGGATCCACAGTATTTATCCCATGCCCCTTTGAAATCCTTCACAGTTTTGGTCTTCACCACTTCCTCTGGAAGGGCGTTCCAGACATTTACCACCCTCTCCGTGAAGAAATACTTCCTGACATTGGTTCTGAGTCTTCCTCCCTGGAGTTTTAAATCATGACCCCTGCTTCTGCTGATTTTTTTTTTTGCAATGGAAAGGGTTTGTCGTTGTCTTTGGATCATTAAAACCTTTCAAGTATCTGAAAGTCTGTATCGCATCACCCCTGCTCCTCCTTTCCTCCAGGGTGTTTGTATTTAGATTCTTCAATCTCTCCTCATAAGTCATTTGATGATGACCCTCCACCTTTTTGGTCGCCCTTCTCTGGAACCGCCTCTATCCTGTCTCTGACCCTTCTGAGATACGGTCTCCAGAACTGAACACAGTACTCCAGGTGAGGCCTCACCAAGGACCTGTACAAGGGGATATAATCACTTCCCTTTTCTTACTCGATATTCGTCTCTCTATGCAGCCCAGCATTCTTCTGGCTTTAGCTATCGCCTTGTCACATTGTTTTGCCAACTTCAGATCATTAGACACGAACACCCCAAGGTCTCTCTCCTGCCCCGTGCACATCAGCCCTTCTCCCCCCATTGAATACAGTTCTTTCAGATTTCCACACCCCATATGCATGACTCTGCACTTCTTGGCATTGAATCTCAGCTGCCCTTAAATCCCGTCTCATTTTTGGCATTGAATCTCAGCTGCCCTTAAATCCCGTCTCATTCTCTGCACTCCTTCCGGCGTGTCCACTCTGTTGCAGATCTTAGTGTCATCTGCAAAAAAACAAACCTTACCTTCTATCCCTTCCGCAATGTCGCTGACAAAGATATTGAACAGGAATGGTCCCAACACCGACCCTTGCGGCACTCTGCTCAACACCGCTCTGTCTTCAGAGTAAGTTCCATTTACCATCACACATTGTCTTCTGTCCGTCAACCAGTTTGCAATCCAGACCACCACCTTGGCACTCACTCCTAAGCTTCTTATTTTATTCACCAGTCTCCTGTGCGGAACCGTATCAAAAGCTTTGCTGAAGTCCAAGTAGATGACATAGAGTGCTCTTCCTTGAGCCAATTCCTTGGTTACCCAGTCAAAAAAAAGTCTATCAAATTTGTCTGACAGGCTCTTTCCCTGGTGAATCCATGCTGCCTCTGGTCCAGCAATTTTTCCCGACTGTAGATAGTTCACTATTCCTTCTTTTAACAGCAACTCCATTATTTTTCTCACCACCGAGGTGAGGCTAACCGGTCTGTAGTTACCAGCCTCTTCTCTGTTTCCACTCTTGTGAAGTGGGATCATCACCGCTCTTCTCCAATCACTCGGCACCACTCCCGTTTCTAGGGATCTATTGAACAGGTCACATAGTGGACTTGCCAGCACATCTCTGAGCTCCCTCAGTATCCTGGGATGAACCTCATCAGGCCCTATAGCTTTGTCCACTTTCAGTTTCTCCAGCATTTCCCATACATTCTCTACTGTAAATGGAGTTAATTCTACTCCATTCCCCTCTAGTTTCTTGTTAACTAATGACTGTCCTTCTCCAGGGTGTTCTTTAGTGAACACCGAACGGAAGTATTCGTTTAATATTTCTGTCATTTCTTCGTCTCTCTCCACACATTGGTCCTTTTCACCTTTCAATTTCACCACTTTGAACTTTTCTCCTTTCACTAATGTATCTGAAAAATGTTTTGTCACCTCTCTTTACCTCTTTGGCAATCCTTTCGTCTACTTGACTTTTTGCCGTCTTGATTACTTTCTTTGTCTCCCTCAGTTCTACCAGACATTCTTCTTTGTGCTCCTCCCTTTGGGATCCTTTATATTTCTTGAACGCTGTTCTTTTAGCCTTTATTTTGTCAGCCACCTCCTTGGAGAACCAGATAGATTTCATTTTTCTTTTGCTTTTCTTTACTTTTCTAACATATATATTAGTTGCCTTGGTAATTGCTCCTTTTAGTTTGGTTCACTGTTGTTCCACATCTCTCTCGTTCTCCCAGCCTACTGGTTCTTCCTCCAGGTACTTCCCCATTTCATCAAAGTCCGTGTTTTTGAACTGCAAAACTCGTGTCCGTGTTCTTCTTTTCTGTATCCTTTTTGTGATATTAAACCATACTGTTCTGATCACTGGTGCTGAGGTGGGCGCCTACCTGGACATCAGAGACATTATCTCCATTAGTGAGCACTAAATCGAGTATAGCTCCCTCTCTTGTGGGTTCCATTACCATTTGTTTGAACAAAGCTCCTTGCAAAGCATCCACTATTTCGCTACTATTGTTAGATTCTGCAGATGGGATTCTCCAGTCTACATCCGGCAAATTAAAGTCGCCAACAATCACCACTTCTCCCTTCTTTCCCATCTTTTGGATGTCTTCAACCAGATCTCTGTCAAGCTCTTCCTTTTGGTTTGGAGGCCTGTAAACCACTCCAATAAAAATGGATGTCCCATCTTTTTTTAGGTTGGCCCATAGTGCTTCTTCATTGCCCCATCTTCCTTGCAGCTCAGATTCTTGGATATTGTTTCTGATATAAAGAGCCACTCCTCCTCCTTTCCTATCCTCTGTCCTTCCTTTACAAGTTATAGCCCGGTATTGCCGTATCCCAATCGTGAGTTGCCGTGAACCACGTCTCCGTGACAGCAACAATGTCCAAGTCCGCCTCCACCATTAGGGCTTGCAGATCTGAGATTTTATTGCCCAAACTACAAGCATTTGTACACATAGCTTTCCAGTTTTCCTCGTTCATGTTACTGCTGTTCCTGGACTCCTTTTGTGACTTTACTTGAGTTTTGTTATCCACTTTTCCCTTTCCCTTTGTGCAAGGGAATAGATTAGTGCCTTTGACAGATTCATCCAGCACAATGAGCTTTTTCCTTTGGTTACTGATCTGGAATTCCTGTATGCATTGGGTTTCTTCTTTCTTTTCAGAAACACTTCAATCTTTTTCTCAAGAACTTCTTCAGTATCTAATACAGAGAAGGCTTTTTGTACTTGTTGCACTTGATACAGTGTGTGTCTCTGCATCAGAGGTTCAAATTCTACCAGAGCCCTCTGTTATCTTGTTGTTTATTGAGTTCCTTAATGCCCTGTGTGAAGGGGGGGGGGGGGGAGACTTGTGGGTTGCACAGCTGTCAAGAACGGGTTCCTGTGGGTCACAGGTCTTATCCTGCCTGAGCCCACTGTAAATCTCTTTATCCTTGACTTTTTTTGGTTTTCTCTGGTAATGGGGAATTAATTCCTGAATATTGTAAAGAGGATGAGCCTTTCTTCATTGAAGCTAATTGAGCTTTAACTTCAGCCAGCTCCTTTTTCAAGGAAGAGAGTTCTGAACAAATGGGGCAAGCCCTAAGTTTCCAGATGATTTCCCTCAGAATAAAGGCTCCACAATAGTTACATTGGATAGTCCTCATTTTGGTAATTTGATGGTTAACACCTAAGGAAATACCAATTTACTAATTTATCTTGTTGCCAATTATGAATGTAGGCAGACTATATCAGAAAAACAACCCGTGGGTGGGTAGAAGGGTAGGCTGGGAGGGAGTCAAACAGTTAACCCTTGGTCACAGATGTTCTCAGGACTCTGTATCTGCAATTGAGTTTAATAAGACCCTCCCCCTGATTGGCTTACTAAGTTTAACTAAGTTAAACCTTTACTTAGCTGGACACAAGAATTTTTAGTGCTTCCTGGCTCCACACTGTGCACTGTCCACAATGGATCTCCTGCTTCTCAAAGTTTACCTCCCCCAAGCTCTGAGACAGCCACACCCAATCCAGGTAGGACACTTCGAGAAGTTTGTTTGTCCTTTTTTGTAAATTTTTTTACTCAGCTCTTTATGCCCCAATATTAATATTTAAACAGAGATTATTAGTTCCAGCTAACTCCAAATAAGAGAGAGATTTTATCAGATTAAAAGCTGGAGTGGTTTTTTTGTTTGTTTGTTTTTTAAATCTTAACTCCATAGCAGAGCAACCAAACAGCAAATTAATATACTAGAATAATATCTGACTATAGGGGTAGATTTTCAGAGCCCTGCTCGCCTAAATCCGCCCAAAACCGGGCGGATTTACGCGAGCAGGGCCCTGCGCGCCGGTGAGCCTATTTTACATAGGCTCACCGGCGCGCGCACAACCCCGGGACTCGCGTAAGTCCCGGGGTTTTCGGAGTGGGCGTGTCGGGAGGCGTGTCGGGGGGCGGGGCCGGATTGCGCGGCGTTTCGGGGGCGTGCCGGCAGCGTTTTGGGGGCGGGTACGGGGGCGTGGCTACGCCCCAGGGCGGTCCGGGGGCGTGGCCTCGCCCTCCGTACCCGCCCCCAGGTCGCGGCCCGGCGCGCAGGGGTCCCGCTCGCGCGCGGGGATTTACGCCTCCCTCTGGGAGGCGTAAATCCCCCGACAAAGGTAGGATCGGGGTTTAGACAGGGCCGGGCGGGTGGGTTAGGTAGGGGAAGGGAGGGGAAGGTGAGGGGAGGGCAAAGGAAAGTTCCCTTCTAGGCCGCTCCGATTTCGGAGCGGCCTAGGAGGGAACGGGGGTAGGCTGCGCGGCTCGGCGCGCGCAGGCTATACGAAATCGATAGCCTTGCGCGCGCCGATCCAGGATTTTAGCCGATACGCGCGACTATGCGCGTATCTACTAAAATCCAGCGTACTTTTGTTTGCGCCTGGAGCGCAAACAAAAGTAGGCTGTTCGCGCTCGTTTGAAAATCTACCCCATAATGAATGAAATCACAGCAGATGGAGACAGAAAACAAAAGCTTCACTGGTCTCTTTGTACTTAAGCTACTGTGCCACCTGCGGACTCGCATTTTATGTCTCCAGCAGATGGTAGGCATGTCTGAATATGCAGTTGGACATTTGTCTGAAGAAATTGCTCCCAGGATTGTTAGGTCCAGTTTTTGGGCTATATCCCTGGAAGAGTAGGGTCAAGCAAGGGGGTTGATGGCCTTTTTAACTTGTGCCCTGAATTTTAGGAGGGTCTGATAGCCATTGGGGCTGGCTCCCTCATACCCTAACCTCTTCCTCCTCTCTGTAGATGTCCCAGACCTGCCTTGTGAAGTATCATTTTTCCTATTTTTGTTTCGCAAATTCAGTATAACTTATGTATGATGGTCTTTAAACTATCAGCCATGATATTGTGCCTTGATCTAATACTTTATTGTCCTACAAAAGTTCTTAGATCCTCTCAAAGTTGAATATTAGACATTCCATCCATCAAGTAAGTTTGCCTCGTAGATACAAGAGACTGTACTTTCTTGATTCCAACACCCACCCTGTAGATTGAACTCCCAGTGGAATTACATCTGTCAGACTGTCTGAAGGCAATCCAGATGATGCTTAAAACGTTTATTTTTAAGCAGGCATATTTTTTAACCTTTTGCTTATTACTGCCATTTCAGCTTGAAATTGTTGACCAGATGGTGCTAGGAAATCTCCAGACAATGTTCTATCCTGACCATGGCGTGATGTAGGCACTTGTTTGTTTTAATTTTTTTATTATGTTCTGCGTGAACATCGCTTAGAGCTAAGGCATTGGCGATTACACATGTTTAATAAAGATTTCATGTTTTCTCCTTTTGGATGCGATTTCTTTTTAAAGAAACTTAAAAAAAAAAAATGTCTCTAGGCAGCTCAGGAGATTTTGCAGTTCATTTCCCTCAGTGCAGAGGTCTGGATAAATGTATTTCTAGCTGCATAGAGGGTGAGTAAATTATTAGGAGCTAAATTTCTTTCTTTTCCGCGCAGCATGTGTGAACATTATGGCTGTGTCTGGGCAGCGTGGGAAGCGCTATGCTGCTTGTGGGGGTCACAGGAATGACTTATTTTTGTCATCTGGTCTCTGTTATGTGCAAGAGCAGCAGAGAGGGTCCTTCAGGGGGCTGCATTACTACTGTCAGGTAGAGATAGTGAGAATGGGAGCAGCAGCTGTTTTATAAGCTACTCCCATGGTGCAGGGAACTACAAGGAGGGATTTCATGGATCCTCCACTTACAATTCCTGTTTCAGAGAGCTCGGACACCACAAAGAAGGCAGGGGTTCCCCTGGACTGTACTTTGAGGAAGAGCCTTTTTCTCTGGAATTTGTCTTGCTTATATACAAGACCTTTTAGGTTTAAAAAAAAAAAAGGGGGTGGCTGCCTCCAGTGGCTCGCTTTCAAAAAGGACTTCTTCCAGGTGTTCTCAAATGGTGTTTTACTCCAAGGAGAGCAGTTTGGAATCTGATCCAGATTTGAGGCTGGATTTAAGGGAAGATTCTCTGACAGAGTTTCCACTAGACCTCCCAAGGGATGAGGATGCAAATGGGGATTCTGTGGAGGAAGGCGAAATCCTGGTAGCAGAATATGATGATCCTAATATTGTTCATCTTTTTAGGTGAGAAGAATTACCAGCCATGATTGCTCAGGTCCTGGCAGAGCTAAAGATCAAGGAAAATAAGGTAGAATCTGAGCAGGAAGGAGAGAATACCATCTTGGAAGAACTTAGGGGTTCTCCCAGGACCTTCCCTTTTGATTGATCAGTTAAAGAATGGAACACTTCAGAGGCTAGCTTGAAGGTTGAGAGAATTTATGGCCATATTGTATCCTCTTCCTATGGAACTGTTTAAGTTTCCCAGCTGGATGCCTTGTTATCAGCTGTGACTAGGAAACCCACTATCCCACTTGAGGATTGTGGGGTGCTCAAGGATTCTAAAAATTGTAAGGCTGACACCTTGTTCAAGATATTGGTCTTGGCACTTAGGGTAGTGGCATGTAGCAGTTATATGGCTTGCACTTGTTTGTGTTGGGTGCAGCAGATTCCAGTGGCTGATTACAAGGAATCTGTGTCTGAGAAGGAGGCAGAGCATCTAGAGTCTTCATTGCAGATGCCTTGTATGATTTGGTTCAAATATCAGCAAAGAATATGATGTTGGCAGTGTCAGTGAGGAGCTTATTGTGACAGCAAAACTGGACTGTGGTCAGTTGGTCCAAGTCGCAACTTGGTAATCTTCCCTTTTGTGGTAAATTATTTTTTGGGAAGGATTTGGAGACATTGGTTAAGCATGTAGGAGAATCTAAGGCTCATAAGTTGCCTGAAGATAAGGCTAAGGGGAACTGAAAATCTTTCCCCAGCAGACAAAAGTTTTGACAAGCCAAGCGTTATCAATCAGGAAAGAGCTCTTTGTTGCAGCGCCAGTATTCAGGCAAATCACAGTCCTTATGGAGAAGCAAGAGGAATACTTGGGAAAGTACCAGTTCTCGAACTGGAGGCCTTAAGAGTCCCCAGTGAAATTTAGGCAGTCCACTCTTTAGTCGAGCACATAGAGGATGCCTGTCCTGATTTTACAAGGAGTGAACCAAGATAACAACTAACCAGTGGGTGAAAGATGGCTTTGCCTTAGAATTTGCTCAGCTGGTATTTGAGGCCTTCATGTTCTCTCTGTGTACCTCGAAAGCAAAAAAGGGAAGTGGTGATATCCACCCTGAATAGTCTTAAGTGCAGTGATCCCTGTCATGGAAAAGGAAAGGGGTCTCTGGCGTTATGCCATTTATTTTGTGGGCTCTATAAAGGAAGGGATGTTTTGGCCGATATTAGATCTAAAGAAGGTCAATGCATGTTTGCAAATCCCTCACTTCTGCATGGAAACTCTTCAGTTCGTAGTAGCGATGGTCAGAAAAGATGAGTTTCTGGTGTCTTTGGATCTTTTGGAAGCTTATCTGTATATCTGGAGAGAATATCGGAGGTTCCTGAGATTTGCGGTTTTAGACATTTCCAGTTTCAAGCCTGGTGACGGCAACTCATATGTTTACCAAAGTGATGGTAGTCATGGCAGCAATTTTGTAGAGAGAGGGAATTCTGGAACACCCGTATTTGGCCTATTGGTTGATTCATGCAAACTCTGAGGAAGATTGTCTTTTACAGAGCCTAAGCTGGGTGATCAGTTTTGCCAAGATCAAAGTGGATCCATCTCAGCACTTAGAGTATTTAGGGGTGTGACAGAGTGCGCTATAGAAACCCTCAGAACACCTTAATAGACCGGACCCAGCAGTCTGGGCCTGGTCCACGTTAAAGCAGAGCATTCTGGGTACAGGGTATCTTCTCTGAGCAAGAATAAAGTGTAGGCTCAAAGGAGAGAAAGACAGGCCCTGGGGAGAAGGAGAAGGCAGCTTCTTATAAACTAACTGACTGAAAGTGTTTTGCTGATGAACTTCAAGGTAAGCAGTTTGAATTCTGTTTATTATGTGAAGGATAAAATTGTGCAAGAGAGAAAAGGAGTCCAGACTGTATTCTGTTCTCCTGCCAGTCATAGACTGCTCATGCTCTGTGACAAGGAGCTTGTTTCAAGATGAGGGTAGGCAAGGTGCTTCTTACCACAAAAAGACAATTGAAGCTTCAGGGATGTGTAGCAGTTGATGCGGATGAGACTCCCCAAAGTTTGGGATTATCTTCGGGCGCTGGATCTGGTACCCTGGGCACCTCCTCATGTGAGACCATTGCAGAGAGCCATCTTCTTGTGCTGGAGCCCTCAGTCACAGAAATTTTGACATCAGGCTTCCTCTTTGGAGCAATGCCAGGTTAAGTCTTTCCTGGAGGCTTTCTCAAGACAGTTTATCAAAGTGAGTATAGTTGGAAATCCCAGATTGGGTGATGGTAACAATGGATGCTAGTCTGAAAGGCTAGGAGGCTATTTCTCAAGGACTCGCAGCTCAGGGTCAGTGGTCTGGGACATAAACTTCCTGATCCATCAGTCACGTGGGGACTTGGGTGTTCAGGAAAGCATTGTTCTTTCAACCTGTAGTCAGAAACAAAGCGGTTAGAGTGCTGTTGGATAGAGGCTTATATAAACAAACAAGGAGGAACAAGAGTCTGGCAGTTTCCTTGGAAGCGGGAAGGTTGCTCTGGACTAAAAGCATTTGAAGGTTCTTTCAGCGACTCATGTCACCAGGGTGGAGAATGTGCAGGCAGATTATTTGAATAGGCATAGGCTGGACCCTGGGGAATGAGAGCTAGCGAAAAGAGCATTCTCTCACATCAAGACTTGGTGAAAAATGCCTAAGTTGGAATTGATGGCATTGAGGCAACATGCCAAAGTGCTGAGGTTCTTCAGTTGAAGGTACGAGTTTAGGTCTGAAGGCCTTGGTGCATTGTCTTAACTATGGCCTCAGGATGCTTTTTTGCATGTGTTTTCCCTTTGGCCTTTAATAGGAAGAGTGATAAGGTGGATAGAGAGGCATTGAGGTCCGGTGATCCTGGTGGCTCCAGAGTGGCCAAGGCAGCTATGGTTTGCAGATCTTGTAACTATCACAGTGGAGTGCCCGTTGTGGTTAGATCATTTCTCCAGGCTGCTGTATCAGAGTCCAGTTTTCTTGGAAGTAGCGGATTGCTTTTGTCTCATGGCCTGGCTCCTGAAAGGAAGAGGTTGAGAATTAATGATTATGCTGAAGAAGTCATTATGATTGTTGCAAGGCAGAAGAGTTCTATAACTTTGGCGTATGTCTGCATTTGGAAGGTCTTTTGAGTCTTGGTGTCTGGAGCAGGGGTTCTTCCTATTTCAGGTATCCATTCTGGTGATTCTATCATTCTTGCAGAAGGGTTTGCAAAACGATTTAGCCTTGAGCTCTCTTAAGATGAAAGTAGCTGCATTATCCCCTGCTTGAAGAAAGTAAGGTTTTTTTTGTTCTAGCTTTGTTACTGATTTACTAAAAGTCTGCAAGTGGCACAGTAGCTTAAGTACCAAGAATGAAGTGAAGCTTTTGTTTTCTGTCTCCATCTGCTGGTAGAGGAGAAAAACCCATGCGTCTTGACTGGTCTAGTGGGACTCAAGGAAAGAAAATTAGCAGGTAGGAACAATTTTTCCTTTAGAAGAACAAGCTGTCAGCATTAAAAATAAGAATAAATGATATAGGTGTGTATCACACTCACTCTTTAAGAATTTCCTTGGGCCAAGTATTGCTAGCATTTATATATAGAATTGTAATTGAATGGAGAGTATAGGTAGAGAGGTGCTTTGTTCCAGAAGTGAGGTTCCTTTATTACTTCTGCAGTAGACCTCACTAAGGAAGTAATTTTCAAAGGCGTTACACGTGTAAATGTAATATACTGTTGTAGCAATTTTCAAAAAGCCTGTTTGCATGCATTTATGCACGTAAAACTTACTGACAATTCAATGGCATATATTGTAGCAATTTTTAAAAGCCCATTTAAAATCCAGTTTTAAGCGAGTAAATCCTTTTGAAAATTACCCCCTGAGGTTACAAAGCAAAACTAAACCTTGTTGGTTTGTTTCTAGTTACATTTTTTGTGGTTGATATATTCAGTTTGTTCTGAAACTGCAGATTCTTTATTCATAACTGAAGAATATTAGAACAAAAGGCTTAAATGATAAATGTCTTTAACAGAGAAGGTGTGATGGAGTTCTTGCTGGCAAACCATCCACTGGATTGTCCTATCTGTGATCAAGGAGGAGAATGTGATCTGCAGGTATTTAATTCTTATTTGTTTACTTGTTTAAAAATATTCTTTGTATCTCCACTTTTACCCCCTAAGTGGTTTCTACTATCTCCACCCTTCCCCAGGTGGGCTGCTTGGGCAGTGCTAGAAATCCTCGCTGACCTGAAACCTGGATGATCACCTCCTCTCGGAGGCATCCTCAGTGCCACTGATTAGCTGGCTAGGAACAACATCATCACCATACCTGCAACCACTTTTTCTCCCTTCCTGGGCCTGTGCATGCAGTAACTTACCATTTTGATTAATGTTTATGGTAAGACTGCACTCTAGTGCCATAAATTTAGCACATTTCTGGTGCTTGCACCCCTAGGACCAGTCTATGATGTTTGGCAGTGACAGAAGCCGGTTTCTGGAGGGAAAACGTGCAGTTGAAGACAAGAACATTGGACCACTAGTGAAGACTATCATGACACGGTGTATCCAGTGTACTCGATGTATCAGGTACAGTCCTAGTGCACTGCATCCTGTCAATATGTGTGTTAACCCCCTGCCCTATAGTTAGAGAATATGCATTGACTGAGGTAGTGTATTCATTATTGGGCTTGGTGGTTCATGTGCACTGCTTGAAAATAATGGCCATACTTTACATCTGCCCTGTCACACATTACAAATATGCCACATTTATATGTTAGGTTGTAGTTGATTTAAAACCATCTCATATACTTTCTAGAAACATGGGGTCACACTGAAATAAAAAGTCCTGTGGTTGGTGTTTTAGGGCTTCTGAAAAGAATTTGTGTGCATCTCATGCCCTGATTATTTTCAGGCACTCTTTTTGTTTCAGATACTCTGAGGAGAAGGAGAAATAATAGTTGGGGGATTATTGTCACAGCAGCACCTTGGCCATGTTGTGTGAAGCCCCTGGTTAAAAATCTCAACAGTACTTATGCTATAGATCCATAGTAAAAGTGGTGGCTTGAGGAAATATTTAATTATTTGCTCATTATTCAAGAATTTTGGATTCATAATTAGTGTACCAGTTTATCAGTTAATGAGATGTTTTGATAAGCCTTGTCTGTCTCATTATTTTGTACATTCTGTAGGATTTGATTGCAAAAGTATGTCTTAAAAACTACACAAATAAGCTTTAGCAATGAATAGTCTAAAAGCTGGAACCCTAAATAAATCAAGAACTCTTAAGTAAAGACTAGAAAAGAGTCTGTCCAAGGAGATCTAAGGCCTTTTAAAATCAATCCCATAAAAACATGTTTCATTTCTGTACTAGATTATGAGGTTGTTACTGTGTCATGCTACACTTTTGTAAGGAGTCCCTAGCGTTTGGTTATTGTTCTGTATCATGACCTTTTGGATATGTAAATTACTGCACCTCATTTCAATAAAAACCTTTTAAATACAAAAAAAAAAATCAATCCCATAAAACATGGGAGACGAGAGAAAAGTGAGAGCTCTGATAGGTTACAACTTTGTTTTGATGCCACTAGTGTGGATGCATCAGGTTGACATATTGAATGATTTTTACATTTTCTAGGTTTGCAAGTGAGATTGCTGGGGTCGATGATCTGGGAACCACAGGCAGAGGTAACGAAATGCAAGTTGGCACCTACGTTGAAAAAATGTTCATGTCCGAGCTCTCAGGGAACATTATCGACATCTGCCCAGTTGGAGCCCTGACGTCCAAGCCTTATGCCTTCACTGCTCGGCCCTGGGAGACAAGGTACACAAAGGTTAAGAGCTGATCCTCTCAGAAAATCAGGAGCTTTTCAGCCTGGCAATGCTACACACTTTAAGGAGAATAGATCATTTTAGATGAAAAACATTTGACTTACATGAACTTATGCTTTTAAATAAATTTATGTGATTGGTGAAATTCATAGAGTTTTATGGTGTTTCCTACTCAGGAGATAGTGACTAATATCATAGAGCAGAGGAGGCCAACTCTGGGCCTGTTTGTGGCTCTTGAAGATTGGGTTTCAGGATACGCACAATAAATATGCATGAGATAAATTTGCATACAGAAATCTATCTCGTGCATATTCATTGTGGATATCCTGAAAACCACACCTGTTTGTGGCTCTCAAGGACTGGAGTTGGCCACCCTGTCATAGAGGGTTGTATAAGGCAGGTAATTGCCTGAGCCAGACTTACAGATCCAGATCTGGGGTACTTAGTGAATAAAGTTAGTAGCATTGTTTATATCTTGGCTCTTTACCCAGACTTAATAAAGTTGTATTGATCCTTGTTTATGAGAATGAGATGGTTTGTGCAAGTTGTATTTTAGGTGAAATTTTCTATAGTTGTTTCATTCTCTCTGTACAGGAAGACCGAGTCCATTGATGTTTTGGACGCTGTAGGAAGTAATATTGTGGTTAGTACAAGGGGTGGAGAGGTGATGAGGATCTTGCCTAAGATGCATGAAGACATCAATGAGGAATGGATCTCTGATAAAACCAGGTTAGCACCAAATATCCACATTATTTTTCTTTTGAGAATAGGGCATCATAGTTAAGAACTCCTTTTTTGTCTCCCAATTCTGCATTCCTGTTTGTACCCCAGATCAGTCCAGAGAAATGGGTTTTGCATCTCTACCAGCAGATGGAGGCAGAGGCACTTCTATTATCCGAGAGTGCCATCTTCAGTCCCTCAGTATTTCTCTGTTTCCAGCAGATGGTAGAGGTGCAGACCTGCAGTCTGAGTGAGATTAAAAAAAAAAATTGGAAGACAGATTGGGAAGAGAGGTGGAGTTGGGCGAGCGGGGGGTTGTCAATCCCTCATTGTCTCTGTCCGTATCTACCCCCGGGGATTGATAACTTGGGGTCCTGGTTCCCTCATCCCTGTGGAAGGCTTCTCCCTGTGTAATAGGCTCCAGCAGGAAAGTATTTCTTTGTCATTTGTTGGATTTTATTGCTTGCTTAATAAAGCAAAAAAAAAAAAAAGAGAGAGAGAAAAAAGACAAGCTGCTGAGGCTAGGCTCAATCTTGAGCAGGCCAGTTAAAGTTAATGAGCCAGGATCGCTTGGGGAGAGGTTTGTAAAAGTGCCTGATGCTGCCAGGGGATTCTGGGTTTGTCGGGGGCACAGTGTGCAGCAGCTGCAGGCTATTTTTGGCTGTCCTTCCCTGCGCGGTGATCAGCTTTTTACCATGAGGCAGCCACATGGTAGGCCACATGGTGCCTACCTTGCAGCATGACAAAGCTTGTCGGGCTTGTGGCTTGTGCCGGATGCACCTAGATTTTTATGCCCTGTGCAGTGAAAGTGTCTCGGGAGGTGAAGGAACCTCCAAGGATGCTGTAGGAGACCAGAGAAGAACCCGGTTTGCGGGACCTGTGTTGGCGGTCCCCGGGAGGGGGGGCGGCTGGAGGTGCTTTCAGAGGCAAGTGTAAAAAAAAGGGACTCCACTCCAGCAGGGCCTAGGGATACCCCTCCTCCCCTTTCTGGAGGAGGATTTGTTAGAGGGGGGATCCGGATGAGTCTGATCCTGAGGAAGAGCAGGATTTTTCTCCGGATTTTGTTCTGTTGATGCATTCTTGGCCAGACATGGAGTAGTGGAAAAGCAGCCCCGGGGAGAAAAGCTGCAGCGTCCTGCAAAAAGGGCCAAGGTGGTCCTGGCAGGAGGATCAGGAGGTCTTCTGCATCACTTGGGACTGGCTTGGACCTCGGGATCAGGGGACCTGGCAGAGGACAGGTAATGTTCTGATCAAGAGGATCCGTTCGAGGCCATTGGTGATCCGGGGGTTGGACATGGGTGATGGCCTTGGAGTGGGCAATCTGGCTGACGATCCAGAGGCACTGGATGGTGTGGTGGATCCAGACGACATACTAGTAACCGAGGGGGTTTGACCCAAGGGTCGTGGTTATTTCGCAAGGAGGAATTGAGGCTTCTCATCGCTCATGTCTTGCATGAGCTGGGTATAAAGGTTACTCAGGAAGATTCAGATATGGTGGATGTGGACCTGGTGTTGGATGACCTGCAAGGTCCGCCAAAGGCTTTTCCAGTGCCCAGGAATTTCAGGAAGCTGGTGAGTTGGATACTCTGGAGGCTGGCTTGAAGGTCAGCAGGGCAATGGCAAAGTTGCGTCCAATGACTGAGGCCACTTTGAAATGCCTAAGGCTGCCTAAGGTGGATACGGCAATGTCAGCCGTCACAAAGAAGACCACTAACCCGGTTGCAGGTTTGGTTGCTTGAAGGATGTGCAGGACCGCAAGCTGGAGATTCAGTTGAAGAGGATGTTTGAGGTGTCGGCCTTGAGCCTCCAGGCAGCGATTTGTGGTAGTCTGATACAGTGGGTCTGTTTGCACTGAGTGCAGGAGACACAGGAGAAGGATGCTTCATCAGAGCATTCTAAGCAGGTGGCTCGGCTGGAAGCTGGGGTGGTCTATGTGACGGTTGCACTTTATGACTTAGTCCGCATATTGGCTAGGAATATGGCTCCTCAGTGGCAGCTAGAAGGCTGCTATGGTTGCGTAACTGGTCGGCAGATATGTGGTCTAAGCCCCAGCTGTGTAATCTCCCTTTTAAGGGGAAGTTACTGTTTAGTGAGGAGCTGGAGCAAGTGATGAAGACCCTGGGGGAATCCAAGAGGAACAAGTTGCCAAAGGATGAAAAGGCTGTCAGGAAGACCTTTCCGCCATGAACCCGTTTTCAGGATATGAGGCGTTTTGGCCGGGCAGGGTGACCTCTAATACAGGGCAGAAGTAGGCCGCTGGTCGATAGCAGTGCTTTCAGGGTTCCTGCAGGACCTCCAAGGAAAGGGCAGGTCAGGGGGCTGGTGGCAGTAAGACTTTGCTATGAAGTCAGGTCGGTCTGCTCTTCGGTTGAAGCTTTAGGAGGAAGATTGTCCCTATTTTACAAGGAGAGGACCAGGATCACTGTGGCCCATTGGGTTTTAGAGGTGATAAGAGAAGATTATGCCTTAAAATTTTTGCGACCGATACAGGACGTCTTCATGGCATCCCTTTTGAATATCTCAAGCCAAACAAAAGGCAGTATGGAACACTTTGCTGCACTTATAAAGCCTGGAAGCTATTTTGCTGGTTCCACCTTTGGAAAGGGGAAAGGAAGGTACTCAATTTATTTTGTGGTTCCCAAGAAAGAAGGTACATTCTGTCCCATTCTGTACCTTCAAAAGTTCAACATGGCGTTGTGGGTCCCATGTTTCCGGATGGAGACGCTGGGGGGGATGGTAATCACTGTAGTTCAGAAAAGACATTTTCTAGTGGCCCTAGAACTAACGGAAGCCTATCTGCATATCCCCATTCGGCCAGTGCACCAGAAGTTTTTGAGGTTCATAATGCTGGGGCAGCATTTTCAATTCCAGGCCTTTCCCTTCGGGTTGGCCATGGCTCCACATACGTTCACAAAGGTGATGGTGGTAGTGGCGACTGGCTAGTGTGAGCAAAGTCTGAAGGGGAATGTTGCCAGGCAGCACATCAAGTAATGGAGTTGTTACAGTCACTCGGATGGGGGAATAAATTTGGAGAAGAGCCATTTGGTGCCGACCCAGTTGCTGGACTCTCTTGGGGCGCGTTTCGATACCTGGGTGAGCAGAGTCTTCCTTACCTTGGAGACAGTTGTGAAGATTCAGGCTCAGATAGGGTATTTCTTAGAGAATGCCAGTTCCCAAGACCTGGGATTATTTACAAGTATTGGGTTCTATGGCATCTATGCTGGATTTGGTGCCATGGGCGTTTGCCTATCTTTGACAACTCCAGCGGGCTCTACTGTCCCGTTGGAGTCTATTGTCAGAGGAGTATCAGTGACCTTTACCACTGCAGGGAGAATCCAGATCCAGTTTCTCATGGTGGTTGTCATGCTGCAATCTGGAGAAGGAGGTGGATCTGGAGACTCTGGATTGGTGGTGGTGAACACAGATGCCAGCCTTAGTGTTTTGGGGGCGGTGTATTTCGGATGGATGGCTCAGGGTCGGTAGTCGCCCACAGAAGCAGCCTGGTCTAGCAATCATTTGGAAACGATGGCAGTTCACAGGTCGTTGGTATTTTTTTTTCCACAGGTCCAAGGATGTGTGGTCAATTTTCTCGGGTAGTGCAACAACAGTGACACATGTCAGTCGGCAGGGTGACATGAAGAGTCATGCCATGGCTCAGAACGCCCAGGAGCTTTTTCTCTGGGTGGAGCGGCATTTGGAGGGGTTAGCAGCTTCACATGTGGCCGGAGTGGACAATGTGCAAGTGGACTGTCTCAGAAGGCAACAGTTGGACCCGGGGGAATGGAAGTAGTCAATAGAGGCCTTCGACCTGATTTGGGTTCTGGAACAACCCTTAGCTGGATCTGATAGTGTTGCAGAGCAATGCCAAAGCAGCATGGTTTTTCAGTTGCAGAAGAGAGGTCAGAGCCGAGGGATTAGACACTCTCTCGTTCTTCCGTAGCTGGCAGGGCTCCTGCTCTACATCTTTCCTCCATAGCTGTTAATAGGCCGTGTGTTGAGACGCATCAAGAGACATCTGGGTTGGGTGTTTCTTGTGGCACGGTTTGCAGATCTGATTCATCTGGCAGTAAACGGGGCCCTCAGATTGCCTTAACAGACCCAGAAGATTAGCCAAAGTTCTATCTTCTCGGATTGGGTGGATCACTTTTGTCTCATGTCTTGGCTTTTGAGAGGCAACGGTTAAGGCAAAAAGGTTACTAGTTATTACTACCTTGCTTTGGGCCAGAAGACTAGCCATGTCTATGGCTTATGTCCGGGTGTGGAGGGTCTTTGAGACTTGCTGTTTGGAGGAAGACCTAGATCCATTACTGGTAGGGATACCATATATTTTGGCCTTTTTACAACAGGGATTTTCCAAGGGCTTAACCTGCAATTCCCTTCGGGTACAGGTAGCGGCCCTAGGGTGTCTCAGGGGTAAAGTACAAAGGAGGTTTTTGGCATCGCATCCGGATGTGGTGTGATTTTTTTAAGGGGGTCAAGCATTTGCAGTGTGTGTGTCCAGAATGGAGTTTGACCTTAGTTCTGTGAGTGCTTTGCGGTCTTCGGTTCGAGCCATTGCGGAAGGTGTCTCTAAAGGATCTCACCCCGAAGGTGTGAGATCCTGGTTGTGATTTGCTCAGCCAGAGGGATTTCGGAGCTGCAGGCTTTGTCCTGTAGGGAGCTGTTTTTTAGAATTAAGGATGATGGAGTGTCTTTGCACATGGTACCCTTGTTCCTATCTATGGTGGTTTCCTCTTTTCACCTCAGACGGTGGAGCTTCCTGCATTTCTGAATTGGTCTTTAGAAACGCCAGAAGCAAGGGAACTGCATTTGTTGGATGTTCGGGTGCTGTTGCGGTAACTTAAGGTCACCAACAGTTTCTGGCAGTCGGATCTTATGTTTGTATTGTTTGGCGAGCCAAAGAAGGGATGTAAGGCTGCAAAGGGCACTACTGCTTGCTGGTTGAAGGGAGCTATTGTTTCGGCTTATCTTTGCAAGGACAGAAAGGTTCCAGAGGGACTTCTACCAGGGCGCAGGCAGCTTCTTGGGCTGAGTATCAGTTGGTGTCAGCACAAGATATTTGTCGGGTAGCTATGTGGTCTTTGCTGCACACTTTCTCTCGGCATTACAGGTTGGATGTTCAGGCGCCAGGAAAGCCCAGTTTTGACGAGAGTGTATTGAGAGCGGGCCTTTCGCATGCCCGCCTAATGTAGGGGTACCTTGGTACATCCTATTTGTCTGGATTGATCTGGGGTATGAAGAGGAAAGGAAAATTGGTTCTTACCTGCTAATTTTTGTTCCTGAAGTACCACAGATCAGTCCAGAGGCCCTGCCCCTGATTTATGAAAGACCAATTTAACTTGTGCTGATAGTATCTGGAGCATTCAGTATGTATATAGTCAGAGCCTAAAAAGTGTTTCCAGGTTTAGCTGTTCCTTGGAATTCATGTAAGAGTTCCAGTTCAGGGAGTTCCAACCCTTGGTTTGATGCAAGTGACCTTTTACCAGCATCACACTGGGGATGGAAAATCTCTATACAAGTAGTCGAGCTGTGCATGTTTTCTACCTTGCAATTTCTAGGTCACCATAGCTCAATTTACTGGTGAAAATGATTTCACGCTTGATGACTACAAAGAGAAGACAGAATGGAAAACTCAGGATGTGTTTTTGCTGATAGCGATGTTCTTGGGCAATTGAACTGATGTCCTTAGCATCTCTTATTTTCGGATGACATCACCACCATAAGGAACACATCTTGTGCTTCATATCCTGTTTTCCTTTGCTGTAAGTCAGTGTTAAAATCCCCAATTTTTTTAAGTAATCAGAACACACACACCCCTTCTTGCAGGTCTCATTTCTACACAGCCTCTTTTATAGCATAAGAGGAACCCCACCATGTATGTTATCTTGATTTATCAGCTGAAACACTATGTTCAAGAATAAATATTTTTTCTTATTTTTGGTTAGTTTCCCAAATTCTAACCTTTCAGTATTATTTCTGAGTATTTTGCTTTAAAATCCAAAAAGTAGCTTACTGCCATTGTTGGTTGTTTTAGTTACATTCAGGAGTTCATTAGAATCCTATGAAATTGCCTCCTTTCAGTGCATAAATAAAATGTACTTAACAGAGACTGTTCTTTGGTGCTATATGTACACATCTCCCATCCTGAAACAGTGCAGATATTTGGGCATGACATAATAGAGGGCCTAGGTACACAGCAGCTGTGCGCGGCAGTTTTTAAACTTTTTGGCCCAGCAGTTTCATCCTGCGCCTTGAGCCTCTATCGGATCGCAGTACTATGTGCCTTCATTCACAACTACTCAAGGTTCCCCCCACCCCCCTATTTTATTTTGACACTGCAGTGACTGACCTCGGCCAGAGGCCTCAAGCCATGGCTCCCTTGGATCTAGCAAACGTGGCTTCTAAGGCTGGCCACTAGGTATCCTCCTTGTGTGAAGCCCGGGACTTCATCCCACCAGGGGCTGTGAACACTGCCCCCCCCCGCAGCATCCCCCCAGCCCTCCGTGACCTAAGGAAAAAAAAAGCCTGGCCTGGAAATTGAACCCAAGTCCTCTACCAAATGGAGCCCAGAACTGCCGCTGTGCCATGGGGCCAGCCCACAATACATTCTGAAGCATTTGCAGGATAGGAAACCTGAGAACTAAAATAGTTACCCTGTCATCCTCCGATAAAATTTGGAGCTGTCAGAAGAAATTGACCTCACTTGTAGTTTTTGGGTTATTTACTCCCACACACAGGATGAACTTCTCTTTTCTAATCATGATGTCACTCACCAGGCCAGCCCTACTTGCTGTACTATTTGATAATGTTTTTGTATGTCCAGGTTTGCCTATGATGGACTGAAACGGCAGAGGCTGACCCAACCCATGATCAAAAATCAGGAGGGGCAGTTGGTCCCGGCCACTTGGGAAGATGTACTGACACGTGTGGCTGGTGTGGTAAGACCTTGATAGCAAAGACATATATTATGTATTTATAGTGCCTTGTAAAAGTCTTCCTACTCTTGCACATGTTCATGTTCTGCCATCTAACAAAAACAATTCAAAATACGTTAAAGTAGGAGTTTTTCGCTGAGCTACACAACATACCCTGCAGTTTCACCATGCAAGACCAATTTTAGAAATATTCCAGCAATAATTAAGATTAAAAAACTAAAAAGGTTTGATTGCATAAGTGTTCACACCCCTTAACTCTTATGCTTTGTGAAAGCCTCTTCTGCAGCAGTAACAGCCAGGAGTCATTTAGGATAAGTGTCTACCAACTTTAACTGAACCACTTGAAGATACTCACTTTCTTCTGGACCTACCTGTACGTCATACCATTTGTCTTTTCCTTAACCGTCACAAGCCTCCCTGTCCCCGCTGCTGCAAAGCATCCTCACGGTTTAATGCTGCCTCCGTCATGCATTAGTGAAGGGATGGTGTTAGCAGAATGATGTGCTGTGTCTGTTCTGCACCACACATATTGAATGCAGTGCCCCATAAATGTGTCTTTGCAAATGCTATGTGGCATGTGATGGCTTTTCTTCAGCTGTGCCACCTTCCCACACAGGCAGGTTGGATGTAGGCATAGGCAACTGCTTTTGGTGCCAAATTTGTACAGGCACTAGCATGACATCACCACTGATGCATGCCTAAATCCATGCCAGTCGCCTCTTATGGCATCCTACCTTGCTACTATCGAGGCGCTGGCCCCACAACAGAAGCAGCAGCAAATGGAGCCAGAAAATTAAGCTTGGGTCCTCAACCCTTGCATGCTCAGCTGCCCTGCGACACCCCTCCCCTCGCATGGTTTTCCATAATAGGAAACCCATATAGGAGGATGGAGCAGGGTGCCCCAGGGACAGTAAGTGCGTGAGGGTTTGGCTCTGCTTGCTGCTGCTGCTGCTTCTGTTGTGCAGCTGGCAGCACAACATAGAGGTGATGGTGAATGCCTAAGAGGGGGGTCAGGGTGAGGAACTGTTCTGTGCCCTGCATTCAGAGATCGCCTATCCTCTAAAGCAGTCCTGATACAGACCGACAACCAAGTGGCAATATGGCACAGCAACAAGCAGGGAGGAACGAGGTGGTTCTTCCTGTGTCAGGAAGCTGTTCACATTTGGTCATGGACTCAATCCCAGGGCATGCTGCTATGAGCCATGTATCTTGCTGAGACAGACAATGTGATGGTGGACTGGCTAAGTTTGAGCATTCTGACCCCACGAGTGGTCTCTGGCTCAGGCAGTGGCAGATCAGATCTTCTGTCTTTGGGAAAACCCGGATGTGGATCTCTCTGCTTCCCCCCCCCTGCAACAGCAAGGTGGAAAAATTCTGCTCCCTGTACAGGAGTGATGGCAAACCAGTTTCGGATGCCTTTACCCACCTTTGGGGCAGGGGACTTCTGTATGCATATCGAACGCTTCTTCTGGTGATGAAGACTCTCCTGAAGCTCCATCAGGATAGGGAGACCATGATCCTCATTGGCCGAGGCAGATCTGGTTCCCGCTCCTATGGAATCTATCAGTCTGGGAGCCGATCATTCTGGGAACTTCCCCAGACCTAGTCATGCAGAATTAGGGCAGGCAGTGCCATCCCAACCTCAGGGTGTTGTCTCTAATGGCCTGGATGTTGAGAGGCTAATTCCGCAGCCTCTTGACCAGTCTGACGATGTGCCTAAGATCCTGGTAGCTTCTAGGAAGCCTTCTTCTAGGAAGTCTTATGGCCTGAAGTGGAGGAGGTTTTCCGTGTGGCGTGAGCATCTCTGCCTAGACCTGTTCTCCTGCTCTACATTGAAATTGCCTTGATTACCTACTACACCTTTCAGATGCTTGCTTGAAGACCATCTCAGTGCCATTGGTGCTTGCCACCAAGATGTGGATGATGCGCCTATCTCTGTGCAACTCATAGTTAGTTGTTTTATGCTGGGTCTGTTTCAATTGAAGCCCCCCCCATGCGGCCTCCTGCTGTGTCCTGGGACCTTAATGTGGTGTTGGCTCAGGAGCCTTTCGAACCACTGCGCTCCTGTGACCTGAAGTACCTGACCTGGAAGGTCATGCTTTTTGTCGCAGTCACTTCAGCGCACAGGGTCAGTGAGCTTCAGGCTTTGGTGATGCACCCACCATACACAAAATTCTTTCATGATAGAGCGGTTCTGCGCACACACCCCAAATTCCTGCCTAAGGTGGTGACGGATTTCCATCTTAACCAGTCGATCGTCCTAACCACCTTTTTTCCCAAGCCTCATTCTCACCAGGGCGAACAGGCTCTGCACAGCTTGGATTGCAAGAGAGCTGTAGCCTTCTACCTGGAACGGACAGCAGGCCACAGTCAGTCCACACAACTCTTCATCTCTTTTGACAGGAATAGACTGGAGTTGCTGTTACTAAGCAGACACTGTCCAACTGGTTGGCAGACTGCATCTCCTTCTGCTATGCTCAGGTGGGACTGCAGCTTGGGGGCCATGTCAGGGTCGAATCAACCAGTCATCCAGATAGGGATGAACTAGAACGCCCGCCCTCCGGAGAGCTGCAGCAACCACGACCATCACCTTGGTGAAAGTCCTGGGTGCCGTAGCTAGACTGAAGGGGAGAGGGCACAGAACTGAAAATGATCGCCCAGAATCCTGAACCTCATATATCGTTGGTGATCCGATTGGATTCCGATGTGCAGGTACGCCTCAGTCAAATCCAGAGGCCAGAAACCCCCCCCTTTGTGCACTGCCACGATCACGGAGTGCAGCAACTCCATCCTGAACCGCAGAACCTTCAGCACCACGTTCACCTTTAAGTCCAGGATTGGGCAGAATGTGCCTTCCTTCTTTGGAACGATGAAGTAAATGGCGTAGTGTCCGGATCCTCGTTTGTCTGGAGGGTCGGGGACAATGACTTCCAACTGACGCAGACGGCTGACAGTGGTCCTCACCTCGAGTTCCTTGCACCGATATGAGCAGTGGGACATGAGAAATCGATCTCTGAGTGGCTGAGCAAACTTTAAAGCGTAACCATGTCTTATCACACTTACGACCCACTGGTTTGATGTGCCTCTCACTACTGTCTGGACAAGGATGGCCAATGCGATGGCAGTTTCAGCCAGTCTGTCCTTTGAAATCTCTTTCAGCTGTAGAATCCAACTTTTCCTGCCTAGGAGCCTGAACCCGAAGAATGGGCATCTCCCTCCTTTACCAACAGCACCAGTGGTGTTGTGCCCATTGGCACATGGTTAGGTGTCTGTTTGTTTGTCTCTTCTTTGTTCAGCAGTAGCCTGTAGCTAGGGATTCACCCATGTGTGAGGACTACCATCCTGCTTGTCCTAGGAAAAAGCAGAGTTGCTTACCTGTAACAGGTGTTCTCCTAGGACAGCAGGATGTTAGTCCTCATGAAACCCGCCCACTACCCCGCAGAGATGGATTTCTCCTATGTTTGTTATTTTATTTTTTCGTAATTTTATGTTCCGAGACTGAAGAGAGACCCCACGTGGATAGTGGCATGCTGGGCATGCTCAGTGTGCCTGGGGGCACATTAAGAAAGCGGGCGCTGACTGTTCAGCGCCTGCTTCCTGTGCCAAAATATTGCATCGGTCCCTTAGTTTGTTCCAAATCCTGAACCCTGAGAGAACAGTCATTAATCTTAAAATGACAGCAATGAATAGACCCTTCTTGGGATTGCATACGTTGAATAGTGTCCTTAGACAGCCCATAAGAGTTACCTCCATTCTGTGCATCAACTGACATAACTCTGCATTGAATACCTTTTTTGGTGGTTTCACCCTGACCTCAGAATCCAAACGTAGATTGAGGAAATGCAACAGGCTTCTTCTAAACAGCAGTCACACTCTCTCCATCTCAATCCAGCTGCTATCCACCTTATTCCATCTTGAACTCTTCACATCTCCAGGACTCGCCACACTTCCCAGAGAAACAAATGATAATCGTACAGCAGGCGTCTGACCTTCAGCCCCGTCTGCTGAGCTTTTCATAGTGCCCTGCTCCAGTATATCTGCCGGACTTCCTCCCATAAACACTGCAGGCGCTAGGGGCTCTGATACCTCTGAAGGTCCAGCAGGTTGTGTGTGTGCTTTCAAGCTCAGGGACGTCCAAGCCCCATTCCCTGCAAGAACTGGAAATGGAAATTGGATCCCTTATTGCCACTGCAGGGTCTGCTCATTCCTCCAGCCACCACCACAAAACTATCCATTGGACCAGCTGGCAAACTCCGCTGCAGCTCAGGGTACGATTTAAGTTTGCCTTTGCATTTAATCGTTTTTCAAAAAAGAAAAGGCAAAGAAAACAAAGAACCTTTCAAGGAGCCAAAAATAAAACATCTTAACACAGCGCCCTCTTGCTCCTCCCCCAGCTAGTCTGCTTCTTAACACCAAAAGTTTCTGGGCATGTCAGGGGGACCAAGAAGAGTCGGACCACAGGTATTTTGTTCCAGAAATTACATTCTATTAGTTCTGTGGGAAAAGGCTAGTGTAGTCTCTGTGCACCATACAACATATGCATTATCTCATTTAAAAAATGTGGAAAGTAGGCTTCATTAGTCCTTCAGAAATCTACTAGTTTTTTTTAAGGGCATTGAAAGTAACAGTTCCTCACCACTCCTCTTTGCCTGTTACTTATACTCTGTTTCATCGTGCAGCTACAAAGTGTACAGGGCAAAGACATAGCTGCCATTGCTGGAGGACTGGTGGATGCAGAAGCTCTGATAGCGCTGAAAGATCTGCTGAACAGATTGAACTCTGATATGCTGTGTACCGAGGAGCACTTCCCTACCGCTGGAGCTGGGTGAGAATTTTGCTGAAAAAAAAAAAAAATGCTGTCTTCTCCTCTAGATTGGTTGGTCTTCTTCTGTATGTGCGAACCTTTTCTGTGTGCAAGATGATCCTGTGTGTGAGCATATGGAAAGAGCAATTTTGAAAAATGAGGAACTTTTTCTTTCCTCTCTGACGTCAGTCTCCAGCCTTCTAGCCTCCCTCTCGGTTCTTTTCACATGACAGTTTTGTTATCTGTCTGTTATAGCACAGACCTGCGTTCCAGCTATCTGCTGAACTCCCGAATTGCTGGTGTGGAAGAGGCAGATGTTCTGCTTCTGGTTGGCACTAACCCACGCTTTGAAGCACCTCTCTTCAATGCTAGGATTCGAAAAAGGTTTGTATTTCATAGCTTTTCATTCCAGCGGTCACTAACAAAGGCTTTCTTAAAAAAAAAAAAAAAAATTCCACCGCATATTAACCAAATTGTTTTGTTTAATTTCCATGAGCCCATCTTTTTGTTGGCTATAGATCTAGCTTTCATTTTGACTATTTGAATTTGAAAATTATCCTTCTGATTCTAAAAGCTATCCTGTAAAACCTAGGACCCTGTGTACCTCAGCTTTGTAACCTTCAGGTCACATTTGCTTAGTTTTTAGGGATGTGCAGGCAAAATGCTTTCAGGTTTTTTTTTGGCTGAATTTCATTTCATGGTTGGGGGGGGAGAGGGACTTTTTAAAATTCATAATAGCACAAGTTATTTGCCAAAACAAATTAATTTCAGGTAAAATTAACGGACACAAAAATGGAAGGTTTTGATTCAAATTACCCATTTGTTTTGAATGAATGTATGTCCCTATCAGTTTTCTTGTTGAAATAATTCTTTATAAACAGTGAAAGTGAAAAACAGAGCTCAGAGTTGTGCATTTCCTGAGCTAAAGTCATCAGAGAATGCATTGGTTCTTATCCAGGTGTTGCTGGCTAATTTTGAATGACATCAGGAAATGCTGCTTCTTGTGCTTCAAGTTCTGTATTTGTGACATGGTGCAAAGATCAAAATGCTTCTTAAGAAGGCTTGTGACACTTTGCTTCTGTCTTGCTGTGTTTCCAGCTGGCTTCACAATGACTTGCGGGTGGCTGTGGTAGGAAGTCAGGTAGAGCTGACTTACACCTACGATCACCTAGGAGATTCCCCACAGATCCTCAAGGACCTTGCTGCTGGAAAGCACCCCTTCAGCAAGGTAATGTCTCAGGAAACGGCCTCTTGTATGTAGAGGATAATCACACCTGTGTCTGGGATAAGGATATCTGCTAAACTGGAAATAAACAAATTAGCTATGCCTCTTCATCCAGTCAGACCAACGAGTTATGCACATCAACCAGCAGATGGAGACAAAGATCAACAGACTCACTGATGTCAATTCTTATAAACCAAAAATTCACAAAAAAGCAAACCACCTCAATATCAATAATCCAAAAATCAAAAAAAGGTCTAATCAAAAACTTAATATGAATAGTTTTAGAGGAATGGTATCAGAGGAAAGTATGTGCTGATTTTATGTAATCTACTGCCTCTTGCCCGCAGTGGGCCACAAGCAGTGGTCAGACACCAGCACAGTTTTATATATGTGTTCTTATGTGTGAATCTATCAAATAACCAAATTCTCAAGATCTATATTTTTCTTTAACTGGTATCTAAGATAAGTATAGATCTTGAGAATTTGCTTATTTGATAGATTCACACATAACACATATATAAAACTGCATATAGGGATTTTAGGAGGTTTGGTAAATGACATTGTATTTCTGTGCTGGAGTCTAAACTCCTTACCAGCCAGTATTTTCTGTCTCCAGCAGATTGTAGACGAATTTCCCGTTAAGGCTATTGTTTTCTCACTCGGATGCCTCTCATTTTTTGGAGAGGTGTTAAAACATATTAGACCTCCACTTTGGATTCCGGTTCTGTCTTGTGATTGGAACTTATTTCTTGCCTTCTTAGCAGAATCAAAGGTTATTTCCTTGAAACTGCTTACTTTGAAGATGGTCTTTGTAGTCGCTATGTGTTAAAGTCTGAGAATATCTTGTAAAGAGCTTTTTTTTTTTTTTTTACTGATTATAAAAGATAGAGTCCTAATTTTTTTGGTTCCTTCCTTTCTGCTGAAAGTAGTTTCATTTAAATCCATCAATTTCCTTGCTGACGTTTATCAGGCAGGCAGATTCGGAAGAATATGCCCTACTTCAACCCTTGGATGTGAGGAGGCACCTCACACGATATCTCAAGGTCATTAGCACCAACCAGAAATATGATCATCTTTTTGTCCTGTTTAGCAGAGTGCAGAAAAGAGAGGCGGCTTCTAAGGCTATAGTGGTGCACTGGATTAAACAGGTCATTTCTGGAGCTTATGTGGACTCCGGTGTTGTACTGCCGAAGCAAATTCAGGCTCATTCCATGAGGGCGCAGGATACTGCATGAGCAAAGTTTCAGTTGGTATCTCCCTTGGAGATCTGTAGAACAGCAACTTGGTCTTCATTGCATACATTTTCTAAGCATTACCATCTGGCTATTAGGCTTAGAGAGGAAACCTCCTTCGCATTGGTGGTTTTGCAAGGGGCTTGAGCAGCATCCTGCCCTATTAGGGAGTAGCTTGGGTATATCCTGTTGGTCTGGACTGGTCTATCTAGATGAAAAGGAAGGTGAAATTCCATATTATCCTGCTACACCAGTCCAGTGAGTCCTTACAGGTAGGTTATGTCCCCCCTACCAGAAGATGGAGGCAGATCACAGACTTTCTTCATGACATCATCACCACTTTGATGCAGCACAGAGAAACTCCAGTGTACTCTGCATTCAGTAGATGGTAGGACACACTGGTGGTGGTGCCACAGGACTTTTTTTTAGAAGGCTCTGACATTGCCATGGGCCAGGTCCCTGGTTCTACCAGGAGAGCAAGCTCAAATTATGGTTCCCAGTCCCAGAGGCTGGGGGGGAGGGGAGCAAGATTTCTCTCTATATGAAAAAAAAAGAGAAAAGAAAGGTGTTCTTTGATTCAGCCTTTTATAGCTGTCCAATATTTTGGAGAGAATCCTTCAGTTGCTCATTCCTCCTATTTCCCACCTGCCTGTCGCTTAAAGTAGAAGTTAAAAAAAAAAAAATTCAGAGTTAACAGCAGATCTGAGCTCTGCTCAGTAAGAGCCTTTCTGGCAGTGTATACAGTTAGTGGCAAGCATATTTGCAGTTTTCAAACCTGTAGAGTAAACATACTGCTATGGGAGGGAGTTGTTGCTTCAGCTTCACTGCAGTGTTGGCAGGGCCGGTGGAACCACTAAGTGAGGTAGGTGGCCACCTAGGATGCTGAGGAGAGGGAGCGAGAGAGAGAGAGAGAGAGACTCACTCGGCGAGGGGCCACATTCAACTCAGGATGGATTTTGGGTTGGGGGGGGGTTCACATTGGTCACGTTGGGAGAATCCAGTTCTAACGAGAAGAAAATAGAGTGCTGCCATCGCAGTGCTGCATGCAGTTGTAGGCACTCATCTTCTTTTTTTTCTAGCATGTGGGCGGAAGCATCCATGACTGTGTGCTCTCAAGGCGGCTTCAGCATGCCTGCACCCCTTCCCCCCCTCCCCCCCCTCCAGTTGGGAAGGCCTCTGTGGACCTATGGTCTGTGGACCATAGGTCTGAGCATGTAGAGGAGCAGGCCTCTACCTCATTAAGTTTGGCAGGAGCATCAGTCATTTTGGGCCAGCTTCCCATGGCTATTTCTGTCCTTATGCAGTCCTGGTTGGGCTCAGGAGGTGATTTTTGGCTATCATTGAGAGTTCTCAGCAATGGAATGCCTTGAAACAATCAGGGGGCCTTGGTTGATTTCTCACCTGAATTTTTCCTTTTTCTCCTTCAGGCCTTCTGTTCTCTAGGGCCTGATGGCAGTGTAAGACTTCCTTTGGGATTACTTCTCCTCCTGTTAATCAGCCTAAGTTCCTGTTCATCAGCTCCAGGGGTCACTTGATTCCCCCCCCCCCCCCCCCTTGTCATATCTGAGCGGAGACTACATTAGACTACAGTAAAACTTGAACCACCTGACTACTAGATTTTTGATGCACTAAATTTGAGAACAATCTGGTACGCATATTGTTCATCTATACACAGCCCCTGAGGCAGCCCCAGGTGGGGCGAAACTCGGCCTGAGTCAGGCACAAACACATATTTATGTCTCCATCTAAATAAAGCTCAAACTTGGACAACCGCCAGGATTATGAAGTGCATCTTCCATTGCTGGTGTCTATGAAGGACAGTCTTTGGTGGCTGCTTCAGTGGAACCTGATCCGGGGTGTCAGCCTGGCAAACTCATTCCTGGATTCTGTTCACAACAGATGCCAGTTATGTAGCTCATTGCCTGGAACAGTTGGCCCAGTGGCGCTGAGCACCATGGCAAGCATCATGGTTCATCAATCGTTTGGAAACCAGAGCAATACAACTGGCTGTCTTGTTATTTCATTTTATACATCTGGGGGAAAGCGGTCAGAATGTTGTCCAACAATGCATTAGAAATCATGTTTGTGGACAGAGAAGGTGGAACCAAAAATTGGGGAGACTCTGAGGAGATGGATTTTCTCTTTCCATGGGCAGAGGAGCATCTGAAGCACTTACTGGCAGCCTGTATTGCCAGCCAAGGAAATGTGCAGGCAGACAATCTAAGCAGAAATCATCTGGATCCAGGAGAATGGGAGCTGGGCCAAGACGTATTTCTCCACATTGTTCACAAATGGTGTTTGCCCCATATAAATCTGATGATTATTCTCAAGAATACCAAGTTTCATGGCTCTTCAGTCATCACAAGGAGTTTGTTTTTGAAGGCATGGATGCTTTGTGCAACCTTGGCCAGTGGAGGGACTATCTTTGTCTTTCCCTCTTGGTCTCTGGTAAGCAGAGGGCTGCACAAGATCAAAGCTGAAAGCAAACCGGGTGATCCTCAGCACCGGGAGACCATGGGATACAGTTTTAATCAGGTTTCAGGTGGATTCTCCCCTTTGCCTGCTGAACGCTTGGGGATTTTCCAAGTACAGGGTTTGTTCATCTGGATAATCTCACTCCATTCTCTCTTACAGCACACCCTGCAGAAAGCTTTTTGAAACTTTGGCCAATTTTCTCTCAAGATAAAGGTTGCAGCTAGTTCTTGTTATATAGGTAAGATTCAGGGGGTTTTGGTAACAGCCCATCCAGATGTGGTTTGTTCCCTGTACGTACCTGGATCAGTCCAGACAGTGGGTTATGTCCCCAATCCAGCAGATGGAGTCAGCACAAGCTTTGAGGGGGCGTCACCATAAGTACTACTACCCCCTCTGCAGGAGTTCAGTATCTTCTGACTCCAGCAGATGCGAGTAGGGGAATCAGGCTTCCCCTCCTTTTCCTTTTTTCTTCACTTTCTTGCTTGATTATGGCTTGTTGTTGTCTTTTTCTGTGGATCAAGTTTGTATCAAGTTTGTATTAAGTTAAAAAAAAAAAAAGGCAGAGTTCTTTCAACTTCTGGGGAGTGGCTTCTCTTCCTTGTCTCTTCTCTGCGGCCTTGCTGTTTATTTCTCGTTGCAGCCAGGGGTAAGTTTGTTTTTCCTTTGTAGTTTTTTCCTTCACAGCTCAGCCCCCGGTGCCCGCGAAAGCCGGTGGAGCCGGCCTCTTCGCTCTTTACTCCCTCACCCGCGGCCATTTTACAGCTCCTCATGGGCTGCTGAGCCATTTAGGGAAAGATGTCTGGGGCGGGTCGTGTGGCCGGGAAGGCCCCCCCCGCGGCACCCTCCTCTATTTTCGGACAGCGGGCAGTGCGGGCCGACCGGGCCCCCCCGCAGCGGCGCTTTTGTGCGCGTGGCCCCCCCCCCCCCGTGGCTTTTTCTTTTCTCCTACAGCGATCCCGATGCTGCGGCCGTCCTGCTGTGCGGCCTGTGGAGACCCGGGGTCCCGGATTTCCCGGGAGGGCATCTGTGCACGATGCCTTCCCGGGGGGGAAGGTACCTCACAGTCCCTGACTGATTTCTCTTTTTTGCCCGGGGCGGCGCGGGCCGGCCACTCCGCCATTTTTGGCGGGAACGGCGGCCATTTTACATTCTGAGCGCCCTGAGGCGCAGGCCACGAGGGGGAACGGATCCCTGGAGGACTCTACCAGCTGGGGTGTTCCCCTGATTTGGTGCAGGAACCAAGCACCCAGAGCCAGGGAGCAGGAACCACGCCGCCCCCAAAGCGCACCCGAGCAGGCCGGGGTTCTCTCCGGAGTTTATCCTGCTCATGCATACCGCTTATCTGCAGGGGCTGGAAGCACCTGTGGGACCCCCCCTCCCTCCTAAGATCCCTCGGATGTCGCCCTCGACGCCGGCCCCCCCCCGACCCTCCGGGAGTGGGGGCCTCCCGCCTTCCTACCCGGGTCCGATCCACGCCCGCGGCAGTGGGGGCGGTGCCAGACCCAGAGGGACATGGACTTGACCTCCCGGACGGGGGACAAGGGGACGGCACGCAGGAGGGGGATGATCCGCGTACCCTACGCCTCTTCCAGAGGGAAGAGCTGGACGACCTCATCCCGCAGATCATCCAAGAATTAGATTTGGACCCGCCACCAGACCCGCCTGCCCCAGTAGCTCCCGCTGTCGTCACTTCTTCAAGGAAGGGAGATCCTGTCCTGGCGGCACTCCGGCCGAGGGCTCGGGCTTTTCCCATTCATGACTCGTTTTTACAACTTCTCACCAGGGAATGGGACACCCCGGAGGCCTCCCTGAAGAGCAGCCGGGCTATGGAAAAGCTGTACCCGCTCCCCGAAGATTTTCTGGACCTCATCAAGGTCCCAAAGGTGGACTCCGCAGTGTCGGCGGTCACGAAGAGGACGACTATCCCAGTGACGGGAGGTGCGGCGTTGCGGGACACACAGGATCGTAAGTTGGAAGTTTTCCTTAAGCGGGTTTTCGAGGTCTCCGCTCTGGGTATGCGGGTGGTGATGTGCAGTTCGCTTGCCCAGCGGGCTAGTCTCCTTTGGGTGCAACAACTCCTCACGTCTCAGAACCTGCCGTCCGATAAGGCTGCCCAGGCAGATCGGCTAGAAGCCGCAGTGGCGTATGGGGCGGGCGCCTCGTACGACCTTTTTCGGGTCCTCGCAAGATCCATGGTTTCGGTAGTGGCAGCACGACGACTACTGTGGCTATGCAATTGGGCGGCTGATACGTCCTCTAAGTCGAGTCTGGGCTCTCTTCCCTTCAGGGGCAAGTTCCTCTTCGGGGAGGATTTGGACCAGATCATCAAGTCCCTGGGGGAGAACGCTGTTCATCGGCTGCCGGAGGATAGGTTTCGACCATCCAGAGCATTTTCTTCTTCTCGGACCAGAGCCAGAGCGCAACGGCGCTACAGGGGATACAGACAGGCGGGCTCCCGGTCATCCGCCCCCAGGTCTCAGCCCTGGTCGCGCTCCTTTTGCGGGCGTCGGCCCGCATGCACTACTCCCGGAACCGGGAACCCCTATACCAAGTCTTCACAATGATGCCAGTCTCGCCCACTCCCCTGTCCCCAGGATTGGGGACCAACTAACGTATTTCTACGCGGAGTGGGCACGGATCACCTCAGACCAGTGGGTCCTGGATACAATAAAACACACATCTTCTGCTCTACGCGGCTACGCATTGGAATTTGTCCGCCCCCCCGCAGGGAAGGTTCATCTTTTCCCCTGTGGCTCGGACCTCAAGAGAGGAGCGGTGCAGCTGACTCTGGACAGACTCCGGGAGATAGGCGCTATTGCGCCCGTGCCCTTCGGAGAGGTGGGCTCGGGCCACTATTCCATCTATTTCGTCGTACCAAAGAAGGACGGTTCCTTCCGGCCTATCCTAGACCTCAAGGAAGTCAACAAATCCCTTCGAGTCGTTCGGTTCCGCATGGAAACGCTCCGGTCAGTGATTGCGGCGGTGCATCGGGGGGAGTTCCTCGCCTCCCTGGACTTAACGGAGGCCTACCTGCACATTCCCATCCACCCGGACCACCACCGTTTCCTTCGTTTCAAAATTCTGGACCAGCATTTTCAGTTCACGGCTCTCCCGTTCAGATTGGCGACTGCGCCGCGCACCTTCACCAAGATCATGGTAGTCGTGGCGGCAGCTCTCCGGAAGGAGGGCATCCTGGTTCATCCTTATCTGGACGATTGACTCCTCCGGGCGAAGTCATTCGATCATGGACGCTCAGCGGTGACTCGAGTAGTACGGTTTCTACATTCCCTGGGATGGGTAGTGAACTTCTCCAAGAGCTCCCTCATGCCCTCGCAACGCTTGGGTTTTTTTTTTTGGGGGCGACCTTCGACACCCTACTGGGCAAAGTTTTTCTGCGCCAGGACAAAGCTCAGTCCTTGCGGGATCACACACGACGGTTCTCTGCGTTACCAGAGCCCACCTCCTGGGACTACCTGCAACTCCTGGGAGTGATGGGGTCCACCATCGACCTTGGGCTTTCGCGCACCTCAGGACCTTACAGTGGGTGCTCCTCTCCCGTTGGAAACCAGTATCGCAGGACTACCAGATGATTCTCCCGCTCCCGCAGAATGCCAGGGACAGTCTGGGCTGGTGGTTGGATCCGCCGAACCTGGCCCGTGGCGTGTCCCTCGATCTGCCAAATTGGGTGGTGGTGACCACCGATGCCAGTCTAGCAGGCTGGGGTGCAGTCTGCGATCGAAGCGCCACGCAGGGGACGTGGTCCACGGTGGAGGCGAAGTGGTCAATCAACCGTCTGGAAACCAGAGCGGTCCGGCTAGCTCTGCGACATTTCCTCCCGCTTCTTCGGAACCGGGAAGTCAGAATCCTATCGGACAACGCTACCACCGTGGCCTACATCAACCGACAAGGAGGCACGCGCAGCCCGCAGGTCGCGCTCGAGGCGGCGCTGCTGATGCATTGGGCGGAGCGTCATCTCGTCCGGCTAGCGGCCTCGCACATCGCCGGTGTGGACAACGTCCAGGCGGACTTCCTCAGTCGTCAACTGCTGGACCCCGGAGAGTGGTCTCTCTCCGACAAAGCGATGCAACTTCTCGTCCATTGGTGGGGGGCCCCCCACTTGGATCTGATGGCGTCCGCTCTCAACGCCAAGGCTCCACGCTTCTTCAGTCGCCGGAGAGAGCGCGGCGCGGAGGGAGTGGATGCCCTGGTCCTCCCGTGGCCGCCACATCTTCTGCTCTACGCTTTTCCACCATGGCCCCTGGTGGGCAGGATGCTCTGCAGAATAGAAAGCCATCAGGGGACCGTGGTTTTCGTCGCCCCAGAATGGCCCAGGCGACCCTGGTTTGCGAACCTGCTACAGCTGGTGATCGACGGGCCAATCAGGCTGGGGCACCTCCCCCAGCTCCTACATCAGGGCCCGGTATTTTTCGAGCAGGCAGAACTCTTCTGTCTTGCGGCCTGGCTTTTGAGAGGCGCCGCCTCCGGCGTCGGGGCTACCCGGAGGCGGTAGTATCCACGCTATTGCGGGCACGAAAGACATCGACGTCGGCGGCCTATGTTCGAGTCTGGAAGGTGTTCGAGCTGTGGTGTACCAGCCAGGCCACGAGACCCGCTAAGGCTTCTATACCTCAGATCCTTCAGTTTCTACAGGCGGGGGTGGAAAAAGGGCTCGCCTATAATTCACTACGGGTTCAGGTGGCAGCCCTTGGTTCGCTGTTGAGCGATGGGGGCTCTCTTCTACAGTATCCTGACATTGCTCGTTTTCTCAAGGGTGTCAAGCATATGCGTCCTCCGTTACGGGTCCCTTGTCCCTCCTGGAGTCTTAACCTTGTGCTTCGCTCCCTGTCGGGACCACCGTTCGAGCCGCTGCGCAGTGCAACGATAAAGGATCTCACTCTCAAGACTGTATTTCTTGTGGCCATCTGTTCCGCTCGACGCATCTCGGAGCTGCAGGCTCTGTCGTGTACAGAGCCCTATCTCCGTTTCTCCGACTCTGGAGTTTCACTTCGCACCGTTCCCTCCTTCCTTCCGAAGGTGGTTTCTGCATTCCATGTGAACCAGACGGTGGAGTTGCCGTCCTTCTCTTCCTCAGAGCCGAAGTCTCTCCGTCTCTTGAATGTCAAGCGCACTCTGCGCCTCTATCTGGAGGCTACAAATGAGTTCCGGACCTCTGACCATCTCTTCGTACTCTGGGCCGGTCCTAAGAAGGTTGTCTCAGGCCTCGAAGACTACCATTGCCAGATGGCTGAAGGCCGGCATTGCTGCTTCCTACATTGGGGCGGGTCGGACTCCCCCACCCGGAATCGTAGCGCATTCTACACGTTCTTAGGCGGCGTCCTGGGCGGAGTCTCGCTCGGTATCCTCGCAAGAAATTTGTAGAGCAGCCACCTGGAAATCGTTACACACGTTCTCGAGGCACTATCGTCTGCACCTCGCCTCTTCGGTCTCTGGACACTTTGGCGAGCAGGTTCTCCGAGCAGGCCTCGCAGGACCCCACCCGATTTAGGGAAGCTTGGGTACATCCCACTGTCTGGACTGATCCAGGTACGTACAGGGAAAAGAAAATTATTACTTACCTGCTAATTTTCGTTCCTGTAGTACCATGGATCAGTCCAGACGCCCACCGCGTTTGGGTTCTTGATCCTGCTCAGCTCTGCGCTACTTCTTGCTCGCAGTGTTCTGTGTCTTCACAGTCGTTTCTTTTCGCTGTTTTTCACAGCTCCCTACAAGTTGGTAGGATGTTTGCAGTTACTTGTTGCGGTTACAATTGTTTTCATTATCTGTTTCCACAAACTTGATCCTTCGGGGGTTTCTACTCTGGCTTTGATATACTCGATACTGAACTCCTGCAGAGGGGGTAGTAGTATATATGGATACGCCCCCTCAAAGCTTGTGCTGACTCCATCTGCTGGATTGGGGACATAACCCACTGTCTGGACTGATCCATGGTACTACAGGAACGAAAATTAGCAGGTAAGTAATAATTTTCTTTTTTGCTTGGGTGTGTTAAAAGATTACATCCTCCTTTGAGACTCTTGATTCCTCAGTGGGATCTCAAGCTGTCTTGAGAGCATTAGTCTCTTCTTCTTTGAGACTCTAAACAGGCTTCTTTGAAGAATCTTACCTTGAAGGTTGTTTTCTGGTAGTGATATGTTTGCATATTTTAGAGATTCCGGTGTTTTTTCTTATTTTTATACTATTATAATTATAGTGAGAAACAATGTGTGGTCATTGAACTATTTGTGTGTCTTGTGGGCTGGGGTCTGGAAACACCCTCTCAGGAGCAGGGCAGGACCACAGGTCAGGAGCTGGCTCTATCTTCTGCCTAGCCAGCCCTCTCCCCCACAGGTTGAATCCTTGGGTTTTGGAGGCCAGTAGGACTTGGCTACAACAGTTGAACATTATGGTTGGAAGCTGGGTTGCTCTTCTGCCTAGCCAGCTCCTTCCCCCACAAGTTGAGTCCTTGGGTACTGGGAGCAGCAGGACTTAACTGGACAAGGCAGGGCAGACACAAACTGGAACTTGAGGTCAGACACAGGCTGGACGTTGTGGGCAGAGACAGATTGGAAGTAGAGGTCTGGGTATAGAACTGGATAGTGGGACAGGAGGGTTCCAGGAAACTGAACAAGGGCAGGAACTGGGTACAAACAAAGGCTGGGCAGGATACAGAACAGGGACTGGAACTGGGTACAAACAAAGGCTGGGCAGGATACTGAGCAGGGACTGGAACTGGATATAAACACAGGCTTGAGCATGGTAAAGCAGGGAATGGATGCAAGGGACTGGACTGAGCAGGGCATGACAAGACCAGACTAGGCCAGGATTAGACGAGGCAGACAAGGCAACAGAGAACTCTGAGGCCTGAAGGCAGACACAGAGAAGGCCCGTAGCCTGCTAAGAATAAGGCTTGGAGACCAGTGGCATAGCCAGAAATGAATTTTGGGGGGCAGGCCAGAGGTTAACATGGGTGGGCAATTGACATACAAGTCTAGGCCCTACTATTTGTACTCATCAATAAATAATGCCTTAGAGTGCATCTGACAATGGATTTCTAAGTAGTTTCATCATGAGTGATGCTTTAAAAATTTTTAATTCTATTATTTCAAGCACTTACCAGCACTAAAAATTCCTTATTTATCTATATTAATTTATTTTATATTTATTGCAGTTTGTAAATACACATCATGTAAAAAGTAATAGAAGTTTAACAGAAACATCAGATCCAATTATGTAATAAAACAAATATAAATTCTAACTACAATAAAACAGCAATAATCATAATAAACCTCATACGAATTTAAGATTTGCAACAGGTGCAGAACAGAACTAGAACATGCAAAAAAAATATATTGAAATTCTGGTGCCACTCAGTGACAGGAAAACAAACTCCCTCCAATGCCAAAACCAAAAAAACACCTAGAACCTTCCCCATGCCATACCATAACAGCAGTAACTCTCAGGACTCAAACAGCAGCAACCTAATCTAAAAAAATACAGCAAAAGCAAACATTCACCAAGCCCGAGAACATTAATACACTACTTAGTGTGCATACAGAACAAGTTGAAGTGTTACAAATCCCTACTGAGAAACTACACACTAGCCAAAATACTGTACTTCTGTCCCACATGTACAACACAGACAGAGCCTTACCTAATACAGAATAAGGGACTGACTTACACATTAGAAACAAACATACAGACAAAACTGAAATGGAAAGCCTGAGAAATCAGCCTCAGCCTCTGTAAACACTGGCATACTGAAGAAATAGCAAAATACAAATTTCCCTGTACGTACCCGGATCTGTCCAGACTCCTGGGTTTTGCCTCCCCTTCAGCAGATGGAGACAGAGAAGTTTGAACATACTCTTCCCTATACCCTGAGTTGCCACCTAGAGTCTGTCAGTATTTCTCTGTCTCCAGCAGATGGTGGAGGTGCAAATCCCTTCAGTCTGTGTGGTGTGAGCAGCTAGGTGGAGCTTGGCAAGGCTGGAGGTGATGCTTGCTGAGGATCCCTGTTGGAGAGGAGACTGCACTATAGGCTGAGTAAGGTGGCCAGTGAGGAGATGGCTTAGGTAGCTCAGACCAGAGCTCACTGGAAGCCTCTGCTGGTGGGGAGGTGTCGTAGCAGATGGGATTAGGGCATAGTGAGGCTGAACAGCAGGCGAAACTGTGACATTGTAGTATTGTTCCTAGGTACTTCTCTCCTGTAAAGTTCGCTAAACTGGTGTAGCAGGATGATTTGAAAGGAGAAATTTTCTTACCTTTTAATTTTCTTTCCATGAATCCTGCTACACCAGTCCAGACCCTTCCCATGAAGTTGGGCCTGCCTGAGTCATTTAAGATATTGATTACTGCATCCTGTATGTACATATTGCTGAACGTTAAACCTTCCTCTCTTTAGAATCCTCATGTTTATCTTATTTGACAATTGTTCAACAGGGGAGTGATCATTGGGGGTTGTGCTCTCCAGACATATTGGAAGTATTTAATTCTAATTTTGAAATTTATTACTGCAATTTTTTTTTCAGTGCTTTATCAGGGATATACTGAGGTTTCTCTGCTGATCCACCTATACATAGTGGCAATGATATCACAAAGAAAGTCTTTGTGCTCTGCCTCCATCTGCTGATAGGGGACATAATCCACCTGTAAGGACTCACTGGACTGGTGTAACAGGATTTATAGAAAGAAAATTAACAGGTAAGAACATTTCTCCTTACTTCTTACCTTATAATTTTCTATCCTTGAATACATTCAGGACCCTCCCGATGCTTCTGGTATCTTCCGTGTTTTCATTCCTTCTCTACATTAGAGGAGATGTTTTTGCAGGTAAATAAGCAGAGTTAGGAAGTACTGTGAGTGTCTATGCTTTACTTCAAGTGAGTGAAGTCTTATTCTACTGTTTGGAAACTCTTTTCATTTCTGCTTCCTGATTCTTCTGGAAGTCCACTGGTTAGAAAAATGGAAAACATAGTTAAATTCTAATAGTATGGCTTGAATGTTTATTTTGATGTTGTCCACAGTTAGCTTATTACAGAAATACTGGCAGGCATAGTGTCAGCATGGAAGTACAGTAAATAAGGAGTGACATCAGCAAGCCTGTTGACCTTTGTCTCCATCTGCTGGCTAGCATATATAACGCATTGGTCTGGACTGGTCTAACTGTATTCAAGGAAAGGAAATTATCAGGCAAGACGTAATACCTGTTCATACCCCAGATCAGTCCAGACAAGTGGGTTTTGCATCCCTACCAGCAGATGGAGGCAGAGAATAAAATCTTTTCAGGCACCGCTACTTAAAGAGTACTACCTGCAGTTCCTCAGTATTTCTCTTGTCTCCAGCAGATGGTAGAGGTGCAAACCTGCAGTCTGGAGTTTAGAAAGTAAAATAAATAAAGGAAGAAGAGAGAGCACATCTGATGTAATGGTGCTCCCTGAGATGTTAGGTTTCTTCGTGGGCCATCCCTCAGGTAGAGCAGGGGGTTGCAGATTCCTGAATTGGCTCGGCCCTCAGCATCCACAGGGGGTGACAACCAGGGGTCCTGGTTCCCTTGCTCCCTCTGAGGTCTTCTTTCCCCCAACCAGCAGCCAGAAGCAGGGAAGTTTTGTTTGTTTTTTTTTGTTTGGCTTCTTGGTTTGCATTGTTGCCTTAGAGCAAAGTGGTGAGCAGGGGTGTTAGTGCGGCTGTTACCAACATCACAGCCGGAATCGGGGGTGAGAGAGGGAGTCGCAGCTCGACAGCAGCACCGGGGGTCCGGAGCAGAGTCGTGGGGGTGTTTGTGTGATGGTGGGAAGGCTCCGTGATCGTGGTACTCAGAGGCATTTTGGTGTTGGCCACGGCAAGCAGGAATGATAGTCACCTGCGGAGTACGAGAAAGTTTGTCAGGCCTGCAGATTGAGGCGATCACACCTCATTGCGGCCTCATTTTGTGCTGTCTGTGTCTCCAGAAGGGAGGGATTCTCCACAAAGACTGCAGGCAGCAAGTGCTCTACCTGGTCAACAGGGCCCGTGAAGGTGAGAAGACGCATGCGACTCCGTGGCAGCTCTGTGGGGGGCGGGACAGCGCAGGCAGGAATGACTCAGTGATCACTACTCTCGGGAAGTTATTTTTCCTGGTGACCATGGCAAAAGCATGGCACCTCCCGCTGAGTGCGGCAAAGTGTGTCTGGTCTGCAGAGTGAGACGATTGCGCCTCAGTGGGGCCTCTTCATGCGCCAGTTATGCCTCCATCTCTGTCTCTGTCTCTGGCAGAGCAATGCCCTGAGGAACCTGGAGAACAAGCAGGGGAGCCCGTTGAGGATGCTGTGGAGAAGGGAGCCAGTGATTCTGAGGAACTTTTTTCCACAGATTGCGTCCTGCTACTCCATGCAGCTTGTTTGACTAAGAGGGAAGCAGTGAGTAATGTTTCGGCCACCCAGAAGTCCCAGCATTCAGCCAAGAGGCCTAGAGCTTCTTCAGCTCCTGGGTCTGGGACACCCGTTGGGTGAAGATGAGTCTTCTGAAGATTCAGAAGGTGAAAGTCTATGGGAGGGGACCCGGACGTTGATCCTGTGGATGCACCGGTGGGTAGTGGGCCTGTTGTGGAGGAGGAAGAATTGCATCTTCTTATTCCCCAGGTGCTGGAGTAACGGGGGCTCAAGGTCATGCAGGAAGATTTGGACAATGAAGGGGTACACCCTGACCTGGATGGGCTAAGTGGGTCACCAAAGGCTTTTCTTTTACTAAAGAAGGTGAAGAAATAGGTTGACTGGGAGTGGGATTCTCCGGAGGCAGACCTGAAGGTAGCCAGGGCTATGGCTACCTTGCCAGAGAAGACCTTGGAGCTTTGGAGACTTCCAAAGGTAGATGATGCTGTGTCTGAGGTGACTTTTTATTATGTTTATGCTTTTATTGATATTAATATTTTATCTTATGTGTTTTTGAATATTTACTTTTATATATTTAATTATCCATGTATTATCTTTTTGTTTTTGTGTACCAAAAATGTTTTTCCTCCATGGGTTCTCAATTTGGTTCTGAAGGTCTTGTGTTCATGTACCTTTGAGCCCATCAGGGAGGCATCTCTGAAGGATCTTACTTTTTCTGGTGGCCATATGCTCCACCAGAAATATGTCAAATGACAGGTCTTGTCATGCAGGGACCCTTGTCTCAAGTTTTCAGAGGGGGCAGTCTTTCGATTTGCATGGTGCCCTCTTTTTTGCCTATGGTAGTTTCTTTCTTCCACTTGGATCAATCTTTCGAATTACTGGCTTTCAAGAAAATGAATACTGGGGTCAGTCTAGAGAGCTACATGTTTTAGATGTTCATAGGATTCTTTTAAGATATTTGAAGGTGATGAATGCTTTCTGGAGATCATATCATCTTTCTGTACTTTTCAGCAGTCGCAGAAAAGGTGTCCAAGCTTCCAAGTTTCAGTTGCCAGATGGATTAAAGAGACTATTGCTTCCACTTACATTTTGAAAACAGTAACAGAAGGTATTCAGGTGCATTCAACAAGAGGCGTAGCAACCTCATGGACTGAGTGTTAGTTGGTATCACTTCAGGAGATTTGAAGACTAAGTTGCTACTCTATGTTGCTTACATTTTCTAAGCATTACAGGTTGGATAACTGGGTCTCAGACTTGGCTGCATTTGGACCAGGCATGTTGAGAGCACAGCTGTGAGGATCCCACCCATATTGAAGGTGGCTTAGGTATATCCCATCCATCTAAACTGGTCTAAGGAAGAGAGGAAACATTTTTTACCTGCTAATTTTCTTTCCTTGAGTCCTATCAGGCCAGTCCAGAGTCCTACCCTATTATTCTGTACTTTATACTGCTGTGTTGAAAATTCAGACTGTAATGACTGTTCTCAGAGGACAAGCAGGATGGTAGTCCTCAAACATTGGTGACATCATCAAATGGATCCCCGACACAGAAAACTGTCAAATTTTCTAGACCTTTGACTTGGTACAATGAGCATGCCCTATATCACATGTCCATGCAGGGTCCCTCTCGTTCCACGGAGCTGCAGCATCGCGGTGTGAGTGAGCTCCCTTTGGTTTTTTGGCCTTTGTGGAAATCTTCTCTTTTCTCTCTTTCATGTTTTCGTGGTTTTTTTCTTTGTGCTTCCCCGTAGTGTTCCTAGTCAGGATTTTTTAAGTTTCGGGTAAGTTTCCTTTCACAGTCTATTCTCTGCGGTGTTGCTAGATGCCTGCCAGCCATCAAGGCCCATCGCCAGTCTAATAAGCTCATAAATCCAGTATTAAGCATGCTGGTCACTGCTTTTTATTTTATTGTACATTTAGCTCATGCCTTTTCATTAGCAGCTCAAGGCAACTTGCATCTAGGTACTGTAAGTATTTTACCTGTCCCCAGAGGGCTTACAATCTAAGGTTTCTACCTTAGGCAATGGAGAGTGATATGACTTGCCTAAGGTCACAAGGAATGGCAGTGAGATTTGGACCCTGGCTTGCCTGGTTCTCAGCCCGCTGTTCTGACCACTAGGCTACTTTGCCATATGTCCTATAATTCCATTTTCTTTTGCTTCTTTGCCATCTCAGGTTCTGAGCCAGGCCAAAAAGCCCATGGTGGTTGTGGGCAGCAGCACGCTTCAGCGCAGAGACGGGGTGGCTGTCCATGCAGCTGTTTCTGCTATTGCACAGAATGCTAGAGCAAGTAGCGGAGTTGCCGGAGACTGGAAGGTCCTAAACATCCTTCACAGGTTTGTAAATGGCAGCTAATTCTGAATTCATTAATTGGCAGTGTGCTTTGCTCTGCTCTGCATTAAACACATTCCAGTAACAGAGTATGTATTTTGCACTGTAGGTGAATTCCAGTGACAATGAGAAAACTTTGTGTACTATTCTGCAGTAAATATACTTGAGTGACTGTAGCCCTGGACAGGGTCATGGTACTCGAGTGATACTTAGGGTCTGTCTCCTGTTCTTCACTGCTGTTGTTCTTTGTTTGTTCCTGCAGAGTAGCGAGCCAGGTGGCAGCTCTGGACTTGGGTTATAAGCCAGGCGTGGATGCCATACGAAAGAACCCTCCTAAAGTGCTCTTCCTCTTAGGGGCTGATGCAGGGTGCATTACACATCAAGATTTACCAAGAGAATGTTTCATCATCTACCAGGGTATAGTAGTTGGGACATAGTTCTTAATGAGTAGTCATCAAGAATTTAATTGCAAGTTACCATGTATATTTTCTTGTTGTAGCACAACATTGACACTGAGTGTATATCATTCCCCTGGATAAAAAATAGTTTGGGCCATAGTTTTGAACAGCTTCTTATGTAGTTTTTTTTTTAGCCCTTTTCTTAGACTGCACATGAAATCTATCTGAGCTGGTAGCTGCATGCAAAGCTGAATTCAGAAACATACACCTTTGCTCCCAGTGCAGAGCTACCATTGCTGTGGTCAAATGATAACTAAGTTATTTTAGTGCCAGTTCACTTCTGATTTCTGTATTATTCTCATGTACTTTTGTGACATCTTTCAAGTATATCTTAGAAAAGTTGTAATAGTCCTCCCATTGGTTTGCAGCCTTCAGAAGTCACTCTGGTTATTGTAATGGAATAATTGCTTATGTCAGTTTAATGCTTTATCAAAAGTTGTTCTTCAGCTTTAGATTGTCTTTTGGTTGTGTGGCATTGATTTGCTCTTCCATCTCAGGGCATCATGGTGATTTAGGAGCTCCAATGGCCGATGTTGTTCTCCCTGGAGCTGCTTACACCGAGAAATCTGCTACTTACGTCAACACAGAGGGCAGATCCCAGCAGACTCTGGTAGCAGTGACACCCCCAGGCTTAGCAAGAGAGGACTGGAGAATTATCCGTGCCATCTCGGAGGTACTGCTTTTTTAGCATAAATGATTGTCTTGTTGAGGGATCAAGTGTCCTTGAGTATGTTTGGAAACTATGAAAATTATGGTAGATTAGGTGAGCAAGGTTAGACAGGTTTGGTGTTAGAGATGCAGATTGTGTTCCTGGGGAAAACACATATTGCTGGAAAGCAAAGAAGAATGCTAACACAGAAATGGCTGTTTAAATGTACATAGTATTTTCGATATACAAACCCCCCCTGCCAAGAGACAGTTAAGCTGAAACTGAAGGTAGGATCTGATATTGAGAGACCTGTGAAGCAGCACTGCCTTTCTAGCTTCTCATTGTGATAATTTAGGGTTCTCATTCTGTCCTTGACCATATTAGACCTAACCTTGTGTCTGGCAGGACTTTTGAAAGGTATCTGAGTAGATTAAAAAAACAAAGAAATTTCACATGATGCCTAGCATAAGTTTCAGAAAACAAAACATGTGAATCTGTTCTTGAAGGATGACAGAAAATTCAAATAATTATCTCCAAAATGAAAGGGAAAAATCTCATAGCAGCAATAAACAACCATGTCCATTGTCCTCAAAAGGGATTCTAGTAACCAAACTTTGCATTTTATAGGTATGGCTTTACCTTATCTAAGAAATTCATGGTACTTTCTCCTGACAGATTTCTAGTCTTAGTTTGTTGGGGGTTGTAACCAAGGCGCTTAATGCCAGAGTTGTAACTCTATAATCCACAGCAATGCTTATGAATTTGCTAATACTCTTTCAGTAAAATATCACCTGGAAACTTTTCTGTCAGCAGTGAGGAATTTCCAGACTGGGCTCTTAGTTAATCTGACATTTTTACATAATGTCAGGAATGGAATTCCTAATTTAAAGCAGTACTTCAACCTTGGATGTCTTCCTTCTCTGACATGCTTTCTTGGTGGAATATAGTGTGTTTGAACTATAAAAGGGAAACTGTAACAGAAAATCTGTAAACTTGTAAACCATTAGGTACCCAAAGTCTTTTTCTGTTGTATCATGAGATACAATTTATTGTACTTTATGGTAGAATCCTTCCATACAAGTTAAAATTTCTGTTTAATGGACTTAAGATTATTTTAAAAGTCTTGTTTTCCTAGCGTGTAGACAGATGGACTCAGGATCAGTGGGTTTGTGCTCCCCTGCCAGCAGTTGGAGACAGAGCAAGCTGACGTTGCAGTCTATATAGCCTTGCAGTGACCCCAGCCTGCCAAAATTCTCTGTCTCCAGAAAATGGTGGTTGTGCATTTCCCTATGGGGATTACTTTGAATTTTTTGGAAGGAGAAATCTGAAATCTAAATTAAGGATAAGAAAGCCCCGCTCTCCTGCTGTGTCCCTCCCCCAGTTGAGAATTCTTGAGGTGATTTCCATGGCCCCTCAGAGGTGTGCCTTGGTCCGGTAGATGGTTTTGCCAGCGTGGACTTTGCTGCTTGAACAGCTAAAAGGTAGAGGTGCAGAAAGCCAAGAGTGGCGGTGACGACAATTGCCCTCTCCCCCCGCAGCTGGAGACCATCTCTGTGCTCAGCCAGGTTAAGGCTGAGTTCCAGTAAGTTTAAAAAAAAACAAACCAGATATATACAGAGACTTGGCGGGAAGTTTTACTGTAAAGGGTTTCGTTCTCCCACCCAGTCTCCGAGCTTGGCACACTGTTCCGACGCAAGCATTGGCTTGCAATTGTTGCACCCAGCGAAGACCTTCTCTCATTGCAAAGTTGCTGCACATAGCTGCCCTGACACCCAGGAGACCTAAAAAATCCTCTTAAGCTGGACCTCTAACTTCAGTCCTGCAGGTCCTTGAGTGCAGTCGCTCCCGTAACAGGGATCGTGGTCTTCTTGGTAACAGCGGCAACTGCCGCGTCTACCTTGGGCACTCGCAGCATCTCCAAGCATCCTCTGGCAGAGGATATAGCCTATCCATGGCCTTTCCCACCTTCAAACTGAGATCCGGAGTATCCCATTCCCGGAACAACAAGTCCGTAGCTGAAAAATGAAAAGGGAAGGCTGTTGCCGGACCTCTCAGGCCCAACAAGACAGGATCCATAGAACCTAACTTATCCTCAGGGGGGACTTTCAATGCCCAGCTCAGCCAGGATAGAAGGAATAAGGCCCAAGCTCGTCTTTACGAAACAGGCGAACCCCTTTGGGGTCATCACCCTCTGCAGCCTGCGAGCCTCTTGCTGCCCCTAGCTGCTGGAGATCAGGATCCACATCCTGTGGGAGCGGAGGCTGAGGGTCCGGGTCCTCTGGGTCTGTATCCTGCCCAGAAGTATCCGTATCCGGCTGAGGAACCCCAGTACGAAGAGGATGCTTAGGCTGAGACGGTCCCTTCTCGCCGCGAGGCTTAGCATGCTTCCTGGCATGAGACCTAGCCGCCCCCCCCCCCCCCCAATCAGCAAATTTTTCTCCAGCACGCCTTTTTCCTGACTTCTGTGCTTTAAACGCCTTATGGAGTAATAAGGCAAACTCAGACAAAAAGGAGGAAGAGGAGGAGGAGTCCGAGGCCCCCTCAGGGCCATCCTCCGTAGCAGGGGTATCAGGCTGCAAAGGTTCCCTATCAGCAGGAAACCTCCACTGAGGAGAAGAAGAAGGTGGTAGCAACCCCTTCCCCATGGCTGCCTGAGTAGCAGACCTGAAGGACTGCAAAATGGCCTCCGTTCCCGCGCTGAGCGGGAATGGATCGATTCCAGCCTGCACAGGAGCAGCTGTAACTGCTGAAGCGCGGGCAGATCTAATATTCACTATTTTTTTAATTTTTGAAACTCCGGAGGAACCTTCCTCCCCCGGCAAACATGCCGAACAAAGTCCCTCACGCGAGAGGCACGAGTGGGCCGAGCCGCATGCGTGGCACGAGGCAGCCCGCAGTATCGAGAGAGAGAAAAGAAACCCTGGCGATCACAAAAATAGCCAAAAAACGACAAACGACAAACACCCCCCCCCCCCCCCCCATACTCCAAATGCGGCGAAAATACAGGGAGGAAAGAGAGAGCTGACCTGCTATTGAAAATGAAAGTAAAATAAAACTCAGAATTTTTTTTTTCAAACCTTGCCCGGCTGTGGTCCAAGGTGCTGATTCGCAGGGTGGAGTGAGCCGGGCTCCCGAATGTTGCACCCGAGCTGCCAAAGAATAATAGTAGGGTCGTCAACCCTGGCTTGCAGCTACCTCAATACCAGCAGGTGATGGTCCTCTCAGGACCTCCCGGCCCCCTGGGAGGCTGACCACACTGCTCCTAATTAGTAATCCTAATTTATTTTTTTTTTTAAACCAGCAAAGTTAAGGAAATCAGAAAGACCCAAATACCCCCTAACTCTGACTAACTTTCCTAAGAAAAACTATTTTCACAGACCTGACTGTGTAGGTTTTGCACTTCCACCATCTGCTGGAGACAGATGAATACTGCCGGACTGTAGGTGGCACCATCCTATGTAAGGCGGAGTTTGTTTTAAAAACATCTCTGTCTCCATCTGCTAGGGGGGGGGGGGGGGGGCGAAACCCAGGACTGATCAGAGTATGTACAAGGAAGGGTTCTTAATTTATTTATAAATCGCCAATGCAGAACCTTGTGAAAGCCTTACTAAAATCCAGGTACACTACATGTAGCACTGTCCCCTCATTCAACTCCCTGGTCACTCATTACAACCTCCTCTGGGAACGAGCAAAGAGCTGTGCCATCAACAAGAAAGCTTGTTTTTATTTTGTGTTTGAGCTACAACTTTTTTCTCTCTGATTCAATACATGTTTTCAGCTTATTAGTGTAATGGCTACAACAAAATGTAACCCAGATTGAATCCCTCATATTACAATTATGACCTTTTACTGAGTGTCCCAGCTTTTTTTTTTTACATTAGCTAGGCTATTTTGCTTTTATGTCATGTTTTTTCCTCCCAGTAGAGAACCTGACTGTGTTGTGTTTCTCCCCGCACCCCACTCTCTTTGCTGCTTTGGGATGTTTTAGCTGGCCGGTGTGACCCTTCCCTATGATGAACTGGATCAAGTGAGGAATAGATTGCAAGAAGTGTCCCCTAACCTGGTTCGATATGATGATGTTGAGGAAGCCAACTACTTCAAGCAGGCCAATGAGCTGTCCATGGTACTATTCAGTATAAATTCCCATTCCATCCAATTTAGAGCTAGGTTTTGTATGGTTTTTATTCCTTATGCTCTCTTTTTCCTTCTTTAGGTTGTGAATCAGCAGCTTCTTACAGACCCTCTCACTCCCCCTCAGCTCACAATTAAAGATTTCTACAGGACAGGTTGGTAATCTGAATCTGTATAGAGGGGGTGAAATTTATCACTACTGCTTTGTGCTGCTCCTCACTTATTCTCTAATAAAATAAGATTAATTTGAATATGTTATTACAAATTTTGTTATGTTTCCATCAGACCTTTCTCCTCAAGTGATTAATGCTCTGTTCTGTCAGTTTGGAGGGTTTTACAGTACTTTAAATATCTCAGTGAAGGAAAATAGAAAATGCACAAACTAGGCCAGCATCAAGATTTGTTTTAACTGCTCAAAAAGTCTGAGTGGTTTCCATTTTACTTTATATCCTGCACAGCTGCTTTGGAATGTCATCAAGATTTGTGACAACTGACTTGTTGTTAGTTAGTGTCTAAACAGATAAACACATTGGTATAAAGAGCCAAATGTCAGCCTGTAGACTGTATTAACACTATAAATGTATAAAACTTAAGTGTTACTATGATTTTAAGTGAGCAGTTGTCAGTCATCTTTGATTTAGGATCAAAGTTATTTCAGATCACTGTGCCCTTGAAGAAATGCATAAAAGTTAACAACCAATAACATTCTACCATAAATATTCAACAGTAGTTTTCCTAGCATGTAGCCAGATGGACTCAGTGCCAATGATTTATGCTCCCATGCCAGCAGATGGAGACGGTCAGGTTTCAAAGTTGAAGTCACCCTAGATACACCCCTGCAATGACCTTAGCCATTCAGTATTTCTCCGTCTCCAGCAGATGCGGACATGCTTTCCCTATGGGAATCGCTTTACCTTTTGGAAGAAGAAAGCACTCTTAACCATTCCTTCAGTAAAGACAGCAAGACTAACCCAAGTGAGAGAAAGGGCCTTATCTTTAGCAGGCCCCACACTTTGGAATACAGTGCCTCTAGAGATCAGATTACAAAGAGATCTCAAAACCTTTAAGAAAAGTTTAAAAACATGGCTTTTTAAACAAGCATTTTATAAAGAGACTGGAGAATAGAAAATATACAAGAATAGGCAGAAGAGCACCAACACACAGCACTATTCTAAGAATGTGCATTAAAATAGTCTATGAACTCTTTCTCACAGGACAAACAGGATGGTAGTCCTCACATATGGGTGACATCACAGAATGGAGCCCAATAACAGAACACTTTTGTCAAAGTTTCTAGAATTTTGACTGGCACCTACTGGGCATGCCCAGCATGGCACTAAACCTGCAACCAGCAGGGGTCCCTCTTCAGTCTTCTTTTTTCCATGCAGCAGTAGCCAAGCGGGTTAAGGAGCTCCCCAGAGATTCCTGACAGGAATTTTCCTCACGGAATTATTAAAAACTTTCATACCCCACAGGGGTCCCTCCTTCGAATTTTTGACTCCGCAGTACTCCAGTAAGTTTTTTACCTGGTTTCGATCGATTCCCGTCAAGTTTGGCCTTCGCGGCCTACTGGCCGTTGACTGTACCGCGGCTAAATTTTTCAAAGGCCATGGCGTCAGGGTTCCGTCGGTGCCCGGACAGTACTCGCACCATGTCCATTACAGACCCGCATAAAGTCTGTGTAATGTGTCTCTGTTGCAAGCATGATGTCCTGACTTGCACCAAATGTGCCTTAGTGACACCAAAAGGTCGCAAGGCCAGAATGGAGAAAATGGAACTTCTCTTCCGTTCTTAAACTCCAGCGCAGTCTATTGCATCAACGTCATCTGAACCGGCACTGTCCACTTCGCACCAGTATCTGCCACCAGCCGGTGACCGTCCGGCGTCGACGACTTCTCGGCCTTCAACTATCTCTGCTCCCCCTCAGGACCGAGGGGATCGTAGAGAGAAGCATCGGCATTGACACCGCAAGTCTCGGACTATCGAGGAAGGAAATTCTTCGACCTCGCCATCATCCGAGCTGTCATTGAAGAAACCCCGTCCAGAAAAGGCACCGACCCTTTCTGCGACCGGGTCACCGAGGCAGCCCTCACCCGGACGGGTATCGGGAGCCACGACTCCGCCTTTAATGGTGGTCCCTCCGGCTATGCCTCTGCCTCCTTCCTCCCTTCCGGAGCCAGGACTGCTTGTTCCAGGTCTCCGTGACGAACTGGACCGGATGGTTCAGGAGGCCATCGATAAGGCGATGCACAGACTCCAAGTTCCTCCGACACCGAAACTGGTGCCGATGATTGAACCGACCACCGATCCGATTCTGGCAGCACTGGCACCGCTGCTCTCAAAGATGGAAGCGCTTATAGCCGCTTTTCCACTGATGGATCCTGGGTCACTGATGGCTCCGATGCCCTCCCTGCTTACCCTGTCATTGGGAGGGGAAACACCGTTCCGCATTCCTCAATCGGGAGTCCTGCCAATGCCGCAACCATCAATGCCGATGCGCCCATCAGCGCCACCGATCCATCCATCGATGCCTTCATCTGTGCCTTCGGAGCCTAGACCGGGACCTTCAGGAATACCATCGTCCCGTCCTTCTCAGGCTCTTAGAAGGGCAGGTCCTGATCCCTATGACACCTGGACCGACGATTCTTCTCAAGACACCGATGACTTGCCATCACCACATTCTCCTACTGAAAGCAGGAAGCGTTCTCCTCCAGAGGATCTATCCTTCATAAACTTTGTGAAGGAAATGTCTGAATTGGTTCCCTTCCAATTGCAGACTGAACAATATGACAGACATCAAATGATGGAGCTGTTACAATTCCTGGATGCTCCCAAGGAAATAACCTCCATCCCTATTCACCAAGTTCTTTTAGATCACCTCAAAAAGAACTGGGAACACCCTGGTTCTGTTGCCCCAGTCAATAGAAAAGCTGATACCACTTATTTGATCCAGTCAGCCCCAGGTTTCCAGAAACCTCAGCTGGATCACCAATCTGTGGTTGTAGAATCTGCCCAAAAAAGGGCAAAAGATCAAAACCCCACTCTTCCTTTCCCCCAGGTAAGGAACAGAAATTCCTGGATGCCATTGGCCGGCGTGTCTTCCAGGGATCGATGCTTATCTCTCGGATCGCTTCCTACCAGCTATATATGACCCAGTACAACAGATCTTATTTAAGCAGATACAGGACTTTGCAGAGTCCCTGCTTCAGCAATTCCAGGAACAACTTCTAACCCTAGTACACAACGGTTTTGAGGCAGGGAAGCATGAAATAAGATCTTCTTATGATATCTTTGACACTGCTTCCAGGGTATCTGCAACTGCTATTTCGGCAAGAAGATGGGCCTGGCTTAAGTCTTTGGATTTGCGCCCTGAAGTACAAGACAGATTATCTGATCTGCCCTGCATAGGAGACAATGTGTTTGGGGAACAGATTCAGCGGACGGTGGCAGAACTAGAGGACCATCATGAGACCCTTCGCCAGCTCTCTCTGATGCCCTCTGAGTATTCCTCCAAACAGCCTTTCAGGAAGGATACTAAAAAGTTATTCTTCCGTCCAAAGAAGTCCTATCCACCACAGTCTATGACTCATTCCACGAGACCTTTCCAAAAGGCCCAGTCTCGTCAACCTTGTAAACAAAAGCCGCAAGCAGCTCCTCAGCTGGGCCCTGCTTCCGGTTTTTGACTCCTGCATAGAGAGCAGCAGCCAATTTCCACTGCCTCAAATACCAGTGGGAGGTTGATTATGCCATTTCAACAACAGGTGGCACACAATCACCTCAGACCAGTGGGTCCTTACCATAATCTCTCAAGGTTATCGCCTGAACTTTCTCTCCATTCCACTGGACTCCCCACCTCTACCGGCATGGGGAACATCCGGCCACTCACTACTCCTGGAGCAGGAAGTCTCCCTCCTCCAGTCCAGAACAATAGAACCAGTACCTTACACTCAACAAGGCCTAGGATTCTATTCCCGGTACTTTCTAATCCCCAAAAACAAGTACCTCCAACGAGAAAGTTCAAGATGGTAACCTTGGGTTCCCTCCTTCCTCTTCTGCAAAGAGGAGACTGGCTCTGCTCTCTCGATCTCCAAGATGCGTACACGCACATTGCGATAAATCCATCTCATCGCAGGTTCCTGAGATTTCTAGTAGGCCCCAAGCACTACCAATACCAAGTGCTCCCATTCAGCCTGGCATCTGCACCATGAGTCTTCACCAAGTGCCTCGTAGTAGTAGCAGCCTTTCTCAGGACTCAAGGTGTTCACGTCTACCCCTATCTAGACGATTGGTTGATCAGGGCTCCCACTCAGCAAGCTACTCTGTGGTCCCTACATCTTACTTTACACAATCTGATTTCGCTAGGATTTCTTGTCAACCACACAAAATCCTACTTAGTCCCATTTCAAACTTTATCATTCATAGGGGCAGACTTGGACACTTTGCAGGCAAAGGCATTTCTACCTCGACAGAGAGCTCTCACTAATCTCTCTCGCACACCAGCTGCAGTCTGAGCAACGCACGACTTCACGCCACTTCCTCATCCTACTGGGACACATGGCATCCTCAGTATAGGTTACCCCAATGGCCTGCTTGGCCATGAGCATCATGCAGTGGATTCTAAGGTCACAATGGACTCAGTCCATCCAACCTCTATCAACCACTGTCCACATCACCGACTCACTCCATCAGTCTCTAGCCTGGTGGAAAAATCAGATCAGTCTCCTCCCAAGGCCTGCCCTTCCAGGCTCCAGCCCCTCAAATAATTCTCACCACCGATGCTTCCAACCTCTGCTGGGGAGCCCATGTGGCCGATTTGTAAACACAAGGAACTTGGTCTCCAGAGGAAGCCAAACACCAAATCAATTTCCTGGAGCTTCGAGCAATCAGATATGCTCTCAGGGTATTTCAGGATCGCCTTTCCAATCAGGTCATCCTGATTCAGACAGACAACCAGGTGGCCATGTGGTACATCAACAAGCAGGGAGGGACGGGCTCCTTCCTACTGTGTCAGGAAGCTGCGCAGATATGGGCGGAGGCCCTCTCCCACTCGATCTACCTCAGGGCCACCTATTTGCCGGGAGTGGACAATGTGTTGGCGGACATCCTAAGTCGTGCTTTCCATCTGCACTGGTGGTCCCTCAACCCTTCAGTAGCGGACGCAATATTCCAACATTGGGGTCATCCTCGCATAGACCTTTTTGCGTCACCTCAAAACCGCAAGGTAGAGAACTTTTGCTCTCTCACTTACAGCCAAGAGATGCGTTCTCCCTCTCATGGGCAACCGGTCTCTTATATGCATTTCCTCCACTTCCACTTCTCTCGAAGACTCTCGTGAAGTTACATCAGGACAAGGGACGCATGATCCTGATAGCACCTCACTGGCCTCGCCAAGTGTGGTATCCAGTACTTCAGGATCTCTCCATTTGCAGGCACATTCCCTTGGGAATGGACCCGCTTCTGATCACCCAGAACGGCGGGTGCCTACTCCACCCCAATCTTCAAGCTTTGACCCTGACTGCCTGGATGTTGAAAGGTTAATTCTTCAGCCACTTAACCTTTCGGAGCCAGTTTCCCGTGTCCTGATTGCTTCATGGAAGCCTTCCACGAGAAAGTCTTACCTCTACAAATGGAAAGGTTTAAGTCATGGTGTTCTTCTCAAGCCCTTGATCCCTTTACTTGTTCAACCATGAAGTTTCTAGACTATCTCTGGCACTTGTCAGAATCAGGTCTAAAAACTTCCTCCATCAGAATGCATGTCAGTGCAGTGGCCACCTTCCATAAAGGTGTCGGGGATGTTCCTATTTCAGTGCAACCCCTCGTAACACGTTTTCTGAAAGGCTTGCTTCACCTCAAGCCTCCACTATGCCCTCCGGCCCCTTCTTGGGACCTCAGTCTGGTTTTGGGTCGGCTCATGAAACCATTGGAGCCTCTCCAATCCTGTGATCTTCGCTATCTCACATGGAAAGAGATTTTTCTTTTGGCAATCACATCTGCTCGCAGAGTTAGTGAGTTACAGGCCCTAGTTACCTATCCGCCTTACACTAAACTTCTGCAGGACCGGGCAGTACTCTGCACTCACCCTAAGTTCTTACCTAAGGTAGTATCGGAGTTTCACATTAATCAATCCATTATGTTATCTACCTTCTTTCCCAGGTCTCACTCCAATCCAGGAGAACAGGCTCTGCATATCCTTGACTGTAAACAGGCTCTAACCTTCTATCTAGACCGTACAGCTGCCCACAGGAAAAGCACTCAATTGTTTGTCTCTTTCCATTCCACCACTTGGAGTGGTCTTAGTGTTGATTGTGGTAATCCAAGGAAGAGTGTGTTACAATAGTCTGTGCTAGCGAAAATAAGTGCTTGAAGAACAGTTTGAAAGTGCGCTTGGGTTAGTAGTGGTTTTAGCTTTCTAAGGACCATTAGTTTCGCGTATCCCTCTCTGACTTTCAATGATATGTGTTGTTTGAGGTTGATTTCATTGTCAATTATTACTCCTAGGTTTCGAGTTTTTTCGGTTAGTTCCACTATCTGATTGTTTCTGAGTTTGATGGGATTCTTGATTAATTCAGTTGTTTTTCGTTCAAGGTGTATGAATTCTGTTTTTTCAATATTAATTACTAGTTCCATTTGGCACACCTACGAGGGGTCAATCCAGGGGGCTCCCAATGCTTTCACCCCTACAGACACTCGGCATTTGGGAGGTATCAAGTCCTTTTGGAGTCAGCAGCCCAAGAGAGTCAGGCTCAGGTTCAGGTTCGTCCCGAACCCCCCAGAGACGTTTTGCCAACCCACCCTCGGAACAAGGAGATAGGGAGGTTGACTGTCCCTCTTCTACCAACAGTGGGTCGAGATTACTTCAGACAAATGGGTACTGGAGGTCATACGAAAAGGATATGCGCTGGAATTTTACAGCACTCCTCAGGACATATTCATGATACCTCCTTGCCACTCACTGCCAGCACAAGAAGCAGGCAGTGGAGGCTACCCTATTAAGGCTCCTCAGGATGAGGGCTATAATCCCAGTACCTGTGCCCCAGGAAAATACAGGGCATTATTCCATCTATTTCATTGTACCCAAGAAGGAAGGTTTCTTTTGCCACATCCTGGACCTCAAGAGCATCAACCGACATCTACGAGTGATTCATTTCCGCATGGAAACCCTACACTCCGTGATAATGGCTGTATAATCAGGAAATTTCTTAACCTCTCTAGACCTATCCAAGGCCTACTTACATATTCCAATCCGGCAAGAACATCAATGTTTCCTATGCTTTACGGTACTGAGTCATCGTTCTCAGTTCAGGGCACTGCCCTTTGGGCTGGCCACTGCCCCCAGAACATTTTCCAAGATTACGGTGGTCATAGCGGCAGCGTTGAGAAAAGAGGGAATCCTGGTGCCACCAGTACTTGGATGACTGGTTAATCTGGGCATAGTCTGTGGAACAGAGTTGCCGGGTGACCAATAGGGTGACTTCCTTGCTTCAGGAACTCGGTTGGGTCGTAAATCTGGACAAAAGCAGTCTCAAACTCTCCCAGTCCTTGGAGTATGTGAGAGTCTGGTTTGACACAAAGCAGGGCCAAGATCTTCCTCCCAACCATGTGGATAAGGAAGTTGATGTCCCAAGTGCATCTGTTGATGAACACGATATGCCCAACAGTGTGGAGCTATCTTCAAGTCCTCGGTTTGATGGCGGCAACCCTGGAAGTAATGCTGTGGATGAAGGCACACATGCGACCACTTGAACGCTCCTTGTTGTCACATTGGAACCCACTATCTCAAGACTATTCGATTCGCAACTTACCGATGGAAGTATGCTCTCTGCTCCAGTGGTGGCTGCAGGAAGCTCATCTGGACAGGGATGTACCCCTGTCCCCTCCGAACTGGCTGGTCCTCACAAGAGATGCAAGCCTCCAGGGCTGGGGAGTTCACTCTCAGGAACGGACAACCCAGGGGTGTTGGACCAAGGAAGAGGCCCTCTGGAACATACACCACCTGGGAGCCCAGGCAGTCAGATTGATGTCTCTACAATTCAGCCACATACTCCAGGGTCAAGCTGTCTGTGTCAGACAACGCAACAACGGTAGCCTACATCAACCACCAGGGTGGCACCAAAAGCCAGCAATTGTCAAAGAAGATAGATCTCCTTATGGAATGGGCAGAAATACATCTCCAGATGATCTCAGCCTCCCACATCACAGGAAAAGACGTCATCAGAGCAGACATTTTAAGCAGGAAGAGTGTGGATCCAGGAGAGTGGGTGTTGGCCAAAGCCTTTCATCTGGCATTAGATCGTGGGGGTCTCCCGTCCATCGACCTGCTGGCTGCATCTCACAATGCGAAGGTTCCCTGATTCTTCAGTCACAAAAGAGATCAGTTAACCCTGGAGATTGACACTCTCGTTCAGATCTGGCTGGAAGAGGAGCTGCTATACACCTTCCCTCCGTGGCCCCTCTTGGGCAGGGTCATTCGCAGAATCGAGCAGCACAGAGGATTAGTCCTACTAGTAGCTCCAGATTGGTCCAGGCGTCCATGGTATGCGGACATGCGGAGACCCCCCTGTTCCTCCCACCACACAGGGACCTGCTACAGCAGGGACTGGTCCTTCACAAGGATCCGACTCTATTCTGATTTACGGTCTGGCCCTTGAGAGGGCTTGCCTGATGAACCGATGATATTTGGCGGCAGTAATTGCCACCTTATTCCACGCGTGGAAGTGCTCTACATCCTTAGAGTATGTGCGGGTCTGGAAAGTATTTGAGGCCTGGTGTGAGGGATGTGGTGTTTCCCCTCGGACGGTCAAAATCCCACTAATTCTGGAACTGTTGCAGGATGGCTTGAATAAAGTTTTGACCCTTAACTCTTTGAAGGTCCAGGTAGTGGCCGTGTCTGTTTCAGGGGCGAGGTGAATGGAACCCGCCTGTCAGCTCATCCGGACATGGCACGTTTTCTGAAAGGGTGAAGCATCTCCGGCTACTCCTATGGTGACCGGTTCACTTGTGGAATCTTAATCTAGTATTGGATTTTTTGGCAGGGTTCTCCTTTTGGCTGCTGCGCAGTCTTTCCTTGTGTTTATTAACTCTGTAAATGGTGTTTCTGGTGGCTATATGCTTGGCACATCGCATCTCTGAACATAAAGGCATTGTCGTGTTGGGAATCGTTCCTCCGGATGACTCCAGGAGCATTACAGCTTCGTTCTGTTCCATCATTCTTGCCCAAGGTAGTCTCTGATTTTCATTTAAATCAGTCCATTTCGTTGCCATCCCTAGATAGCACAAGGACGTGGAAGAATACCACTTCCTCTGCCATTTGAATGTCAGTAGGCTTTTGGTGCGGTATCCGGAAGTTTTAGAACCGGTTTCCTTCATGGTGGAAGGAAGCAGGGAGAACCAGCTTTGCGGGCTACCACAGCTCGCTGGAGTAAGGAGGTGGTCACAGGAGCCCATGTGGAGGCAGGAAAGCCATTACCCCTTCAGGTTAAAGCTCATTCCACTAGGGCTCAGGCAGTCTCATGGGCGGAAGCTAGACTGCTGTTTCCTGTTGACCTCTGCCAAGTGGCGACGTGGTCCTCCTTGCACGCCTTCTCCAGGTTCTATCGCCTGGACGTTCAGGCCCAGGATACGCAGCCTTTTGCAAGGGCAGTTTAACCGGACCGTGGGCAGCCTCCTGCCCCGATCGGGAGTAGCTTTTCTACATCCTATTGGTCCTGAGTCCATCTGGCTATACGCTAGGAAATGGAGAAATTACGTACCTGATAATTTTGATTTCCTTAGTGTAGACAGATGGACTCGGCATCTCGCCCACGGCTGCCCAAGAATGGTGCCAAGGATTCTCCCGTGGAGTGGATATCGATTCTAAGAAATTACGGGTAAACAGTCATCCAGGGTATCTGTAAACTTACTGGGGTTCAGTGTATGTTTGGTGGAGTACGGTTACGGTTATCCGTTTTTAATCAAGTTTTTTTTGATAGTATGTGCACAGTGGCTTTTGAAGAGAATACTGAAGGAATGAGGTCACTGCAGGGGTGTATCTAGGGTGACGTCAGCTTTGAAACCTGACTTCTTCTCCATCTGCTGGCAGGGGAGCATAAACCCATTGGTCCTGAGTCCATCTGTCTACGCTAAGGAAAACAAATTTATCAGGTAAGTAATTTCTCCAATGAATGCCATACTCATCCCTAAACATACAATAGCCAAATTGTAACTTCTGAGCTGTACTAATTTTTTGGTATCGCTTACTCTGTGGAAAGCAACTACTAGATTTTTTTTTATAGTTTGACATTTGTGATTTTGAGGGAGATGATTTTACATTCTCCTTCCCCCCCCCGAGTCTCCCTTTTCAACCATCTAGCTATAAAATATAAGTTGTAGGTTTTTATCTGTCAGTCATGTTATCTGAAATAATCCAAGAAATAAATTGCTTTTTTACAGACCCCATCAGCAGAGCATCCCAGACAATGGCAAAGTGCGTGAAAGCTGTCACAGAGGGCGCCCAGGCAGTAGAAGAGCCTTCTGTTTGTTGAATCTTTTTGCCAACCAGTTGTTAACTTAACAAGCTGTTTAAATACCTTTGGCAGTGTGTTGCTATGCATTGCTTTCAAAGCTAGAAATGAATATATTTTTTTTTGTGACTGCACCTCTTTTCTTTATTTGACCATTTGGAGAACATGGGAGATTTTTGAGTTAAGACACCAGTACTGTTTTGGAATTGCCTTTGGTCACGAAGCTTAATGTACCCGAAGAGACATAATATATCAGGGGAAACATTTTTGGCTGTGTACAAATTTTGTTATAATCTTATTAAAAATAGTTTATTCTATCATTGTGTTCGCTTGGCATCCTTGTCCATAAAAACTAAGATTATAAAGTAATGCTTAAAGGAATATGGCACATGATTTTTACCCCCGTGTTCAAATCCTACATAGGTTCCAAGTGAAATGAGTCAAGCAAGCCATGAACTGCATGATTAGGAGTCTCTGCACAAGAGAGATGCAAAGGGGGTGTGTGTACATAACTGATATTTAATGACCATGGTGATGGTTTGCAGTTAGAAGGCAAATACTAAGCCTAAGAGAGGTAGCTAGTTCCTGGAAGAGCTGGTTTTTTTTTTTTTTTTAAAGAGACAGTAGAAATGAAAGGCTAATCAATATTATTCAGCTATGGTGTGAGCAAACATTTCTCCAGTTCTAGGGAACTATTTGCTACTGTGGATAGACTCCTAGGTAAGAAAGGAGTATATAACAGCCTGAATGGAGATATTCCAGATAATGTTAACTGTACTGGTTATCGTTCTGACAAAATTGGATACTTAGTCTAAATTGGAGGAGAAGAGATTGGCTAATGTTGGAGCACTCTGTGTTGTTAAGTTGTCATGGGTTGGTGCTATTGTCTTTTCCGGCAAATGATCAATGCATGTATTAGTTAACAAAGAGCTGGCTTCTGTCTCTTTAAGCAGCTATGTAGCACCTCAAGGTTCACCCCCTCTCCACCCCTTGGGGGCTTTGTTTCGCACTTTGGGAGTACGGTTTTACCTATATGTTGATGATATTCAGCTAATTATGTCACAGAGAATAAGGTTGGAGCATTGTAGGATATAAACAACAGATTGCGGTGATCACAGCTTTGCTGGTAAGGAGTATTCTTCTTTTAAATTCATTTATTAAAGATTGACCAGCTGAGCTCAGTTACAGCTCCCCTGTCAGTAATCCTGGAAAGTGAACATCTCTCTAGGTCAGAAGTGATTAGAGATTTGGGTGGTTTTTTTTTTGTTTGTTTTTTTGTTTTTTTTAATCTGAATTTAAATTGGAAACCCAGTGGCTAAGACAGTTCGATCTGTCTTTCTAAAATTGCAACTGGTGACACAATTTCTTAGACCTAAGGACATTTAGAACTATGATTCAACTGTTAATGACTGCACATCTGGATTACTGCAATAGCCTGTGAGTGGACCTTCAGCAACAACAGCTCACATGCAGATCATCCAAAATATAGCAGCTAAGGTGCTATTGGGGTGCCCAGAGTATACATCTGTAAAGACAATGCTCTGCTCTCTCCACTGGCTCCCCGTTACAGCTTGGGTACAATAATTTAAAAAACTTACCATTGGTGTTCTGAGTGATAAGAAGCAATGGGGCCACTTCATCTGTTTGAAAAACTGAGCTGGTATTGCCGCAGCGTGGATTATAATCTAGTCATGGGGCCTTACTGCAGATACTGTCAGTTAAAATTGTTCAGAAAAGCAGATCAGAGGTGGGTCTTTTGCTGTATTCACTCCTGCCCTGTCGAACAAGCTCCCAATAGAGGCCAGGCAAGAACTGAATTACCTGACCTTCCAAAGAAAGTGAAAACCTGGTTTTTCCCTGAATCTTAGTAGGTGATGGTTTCTGTTTTGCTTTCTGAGAGAAGGAGGGCATTTAGGGACTTTATTCTGAGGGGTTGGTACTTTGGTATCCAGATATTTAGGATGCTTGAGTTTTGTTGATTAGGTTTTGGGGTGGGGGGTTGATGGGGTGTGATTTTTATCTATTTGATTTCCAGCTGATAAGGCAGTATAGAAAAAAATAAATACATGTACTTGGGAAAAGCCAGGCTGCACCTGAAGAAACGCAATCTGTACTTGTATTTCTGGCATTTTAACTAATTATCATCTATCTGGAGAATTTATTGTTCTGGAAGGTAAGACAGCTATCCATTTGAATAAAGCCATAGTGCAGACACGTGCCTTTTCAACTGTCCTACTTCTTTCATTTGAAAACACAAGTGTGAAAATGTAAACAAAAAATTGAAAATGTATCTGGTTGATGCCTTTATCAAAATCTAGAATAGCGTTAAGAAAGCAGACTCATTACCCAGTTACTGTATACCTACATGAAATCGTTCCCCAAAGGGTGGTGATGGATTATGCACTAACGCTTTCTAATTTTCTCAAAGCAATACAACAACTGCACACAGCAAAACATCCTAACTGATAAAGTTACCATGAAAAGAAGGCACATTTTATTTCATGTCCTGATCTGGAAAACTAATTTTGCCAGGTTATCATGTTGGTGTTTCCCATTCACCTGGATACCTTCTGGCTATTTCAGCAGGTTATTTTACCTTTTCTTATTTCCTTTAAAGTACATGTACAGTCAGGAAGGTGTGTGTTCACTTGTCTTGCAAAAAGTCAGAACCTGTGAAAAATCCAGAGAATCATAGCTTTGTCCTAGTCTCTAGTTCATCACTGTTGTCCTCAATCCATCAGTCCGACCATAATCTCCACTTGTTTGTCCTTGCTGCATCCTTCTTTTGCTGTCCATCTAAATGCACCTTTTTCTCCTGACATGCAGGCTGGAGTGTGGCCTGTGAGAGTGGGGCCATAGATTGACTGTCCCTTTCCGCTGCCTTATATTAACAGTGTGCTTGGAGCCTGATACCTATGGGATCAGCTGAGCATCTCCATTGAAGATCTGCAGAGGGGAGGGGGGAGGGATAGAAATAGACATGGGAGCAGCCCTTGGGGTGGCAGGAAGCAAAGCTTTGCCACCCTAGACACAGACCTAGTAGGCTTGTGTGCAAATCCAAGTCAGCGTGGTGGCTTACTACATAAGATGTGCTTTTTCATTGCTATGTGATATGTGTTAACTCTTGTAGGAGGTACTACTTACTACCTTGGTAAAATATGGGCAATATAACCATGAGAAGAGTGAAATGAAATGTGTAGTGCAGTGGCTCTCAGCAGGTGCGTTGCAAGGTCCTGGGAGGTGTGCCGTAGGGCAAGCTGTCTCCTTATCAGCCTGGATGGGAGTTGGTTGACTTCTCTTACATTGGGCCTGATGGGAGGCTACTCTCACTTCCTTCTCCTCTTTCTGGTCAGTGGGAGGCTGTTTCCTCCTTCTCCCAGATCAGAGCGAGACATTGGCAGCTCCTGCTGTTCTGGGCCTGATGGGAAGTAAACTTTATCTTCCCCTGCTGAGTCTGGGAGTGATGCTGCTGATGAGCTCTTCACCTTGTAAAGGGTGGGGGGAAAAGAGGTTGAAGATGCTGGGCAGATAGACATGGAAGGGAGAGGAAGTGGGGAGGCTGCTGAGCAGGATGGGATGAGAAACGGAGTCAGGGTAGATAAACAGGGAGGGGGTAGAGAGAGTCAAGTAGGGGAGAGAGAGAGCACAGGAAAGAGAATGTGTGTGTGTGTGTGTGGGGGGGGTGTCAGGAATGCTGGGCAGGGATGTGAGTATGTGCGGATGACTGAAAGGGAGTAACTGGGAGACATGAATAATGATGGCAGGAGAGTGATAAGGGGTGCAAGAGCCTTAATATGTCAGCTTGGGGAATGTGCATTTTGTACTTTGCTTAGTGCAGGAAGAAATGTATTTCTTTTTCTATTTCTCCAGTTTTACATGGCAAGCAGAATGGCTTTTTGAGGTTTCCATTCCATTTTTGTCTCCATATTTGTAATTTATTTCTATTTGGTGAAGATTGGAACTGTATGTGTGAGTGAGGTGAAGTATTTTACTAGTATGTAGGAATTTGTATCAGTCTAATTTGTTGGGTTTTCTCATTCCAATAAGACAAGCACTGGTAGTGCACTGCTGCCTTTTCATAGGTAGGGATATTGCTGCTTGACTTCTTGGAGTTAGTATTGCTGTGGTATAGCAGGGTTGCTACACATGTGCTGAGTGTTTGAAAAAAAAAACCAATGTGTCTAGTAGTAAGGGAGATTGTGTTTCTGTTACTGAGAGAGCACCAGAATCAGAATATATTTTTATATGGCAAGTTGTATGGGGAAATTTCTCCTGCATCCATTGTTTTGGGGACCAGGGGAGGTGGGGGGTTCCTGTGGATGCAGAGTATATGTTTACATTTAGCCCCGTGGTGGTCAAGTGTGTCATGCATGTAAGCATTATCTGTCAGGTGTGTCCCAATAGAAAAAAGGCTGAGAACAACTGGTGTAGTATATGAAGTCATACTTACACAATAAGTACCTCCTGTAAGACAACTTATTTATTTATTTAACTTTTTTTTTTTTCTATACCGAACTTCATGACAAGATTCATATCAGACCGGTTTTGACTTATTATATAGCACCCCAGATTGGGCTCCACCAGCAGCACGCTGGCATTCCTTACTTTTTCGCTGCTGGCGGATTTGGCTCCACCGGCAGCCAACCTGGCCTTCTCCAATCTTGGGCCTCTTCTGTTCTTTGCTACCAGCAGATTGCACTCCACTGGTGGCACGCTGGCAACCCATGGGGACTTTTTTTTTTTTAGTATAAAACATTTTTATTGAACTGAAACATTTGGGTAAACAGAATCAGAGACATATTGTTTCTTATACATCCCCGATCTCCAGAATTGAAGCCTGCGTCCCAGACCACATCTCCCATCCAGAAAGTACCTCCCTTCCCCCCCCCCCCCCAAACATATCCTCTAGCAACAGTAATACATAAAGTCCAGTAAATAGTCCACGAGTAGAAAGTTTGAGGCACCAAACACTAATCAGTCATTGAGTATCAGGCTACGTGCACAGTGTGGTAATGCCTGAAGATAACCATTCCAGATTTGAATAAATGGACGGCGCTGCTGCGGACAAGTCTTTGAAGCCAAGTTGTCCATTTGCATCATGCGATGTAGGTGAATATGCCACATCCAAAAAGAAGAGGAGTCAGAGTCCCTCCAGGTAAGTAGGATAACCTTTTTCCCTACTGCAAAGGCCTTTTTCAAAAACCAGCAGGGGCCTGGACCCCGAACAAGCGGCCGGGGAATGGAATCAAATAAGATCATATATGGGGAGATTGGAAGATTGACCTCCAATAACCGCCGCAAATATCCCACAATCTTCCCCCAGAACATTTGAAAGCCCGGACAAGCCCAAAAGGCATGGGAAAGGATCCCTATGGATAAATGACATCGCGAACAAGTCGCGATGGTCGCCAATTTAGCATGAAAGGCAATTTGCGGAGTGACATATGCTCTCCGGAGGAGCTTAAACTGCATTTCCCTATAATACATGCTGCTAGTAACTTTAGTCAAATTTTTCATGCAGGCGGCAAAAACCGCTATAGGCACCCGAAACACTCCATCTCTATCCCAGCGCTCCACTGAAATTTGGTAAGAGTCAGTCGCTAAACCTTTAAGCAGCCCCCGGTAAGCATCCCCCGGACAGGGATGGCGCATGCGAACTCCCAAGCATAAAGAAACCTTCAAGGGCCTGAAAGTGGGAAGGTAGCTTAGCAGAAGAGGAGATAGAGGTGAAATAATGATGAATTTGTAGATAACTAAATAAGTGACCACCTGGTAACCCATAGATACCCCGAAGCTCCTCAAAAGAGAGCATCTTACCTGTGGCATCTAACACATGACCTAATAGGGTAAGTCCTTTCACTTGCCAGTCTCTAAATACTAGGGATTGCGAGCCTAGTGAGAAATCAGGATTACCCAGTATGGGTGCCAAGAACGCACAAAATGTGGGAATTCCAAGTTGCTTAGTCAGGAATCACCACGCATGTCGAATTGGCGCTATCAATGGGTCTTGAAGCACTGCGCTAGAGAGAGACTGTCAGGGACACATGAGCACAAAGTATAAGTCCAATGGGGCTACCAAAGTATGTTCCGCCAAAAGAGCCACAAAAGTGGAGTCCCCAGAAACCCAGTCCCGGACCACAAGCAGATTAGCTGCGATATTATAACGTAGCAAGTCTGGTGCACTCATCCCACCAAAGCTCCATTTCAATATGAGCCAATGTAATGGGATTCGAGCCTTCTTGCCCCTCCACAGAAAACTGCGCATCAGTTTATCAAGGGTCCCCAGGTCACTGCGGGCAAGAGAAAGCGGGACGTTCTGCAGCACATAGAGCCACTTAGGCAAAATGATTAATTTAAATAAATTAATGCGCCCTCCAATAGATATAGGGAGTTCTCACCATTGAGTCAATTTGTCCCTCATCAGGTTGAGTAAGCTGGAAATATTTAGAGAATAAATGGCCTTCAAATCAAGAGAAAGATGAACCCCCAGGTATTTAATGGAATATGCTGCCCATTGTAGAGGGAACCACCCACTCCAACGCTCCCTAAGAGCCGGTGGGCAGGCCAAGGCCGCTGATTTGTCCCAATTTATTCTCAGACTGGAGAACGTACCAAAAGCTTGAAACAATTCCAGGAGGGCTGTCAGGGAACGCTGTGGGGAGGTGAGAAAAACTAAAACATCATCTGCAAAAGCAGAATAAAGATCTCCTTCTTCATCCCGGAGTAAAACTGCACACCCCGAATATTTTGGGAAGCCTGCATCGCCAAGAGCAGAGGTTCTATGGTAATCAAAAATAACAGAGGGGATAATGGACAGCCTTGACGAGTACCTCATAGCACCTGAAAGGGAGAGGATAACATCCCATTTACTAAAAGCGAGGCAACTGGGTCATGATAGAGTAGCTTAATTTCTTGAAAAAAAACCCCATTGAATCAAGCAGCTGGAACATAAAGCTCCACTCTACCCAATCAAAAGCCTTTTCGGCGTCCAGACTCACCACAAGAAATGGGATGTCCAAACGCCGACATAGCGCCATCGCCGCTGCAACCCGCCATATATTAGTGAGAGTGTAACGCGGTTTGTCGAAGCTCACCTGTCCCGGCTGAATTAAAGTAGGCAATATGCTCTCCAATCGATCCGCCAAGATTTTTGCTATAAGTTTGTGATTTACATTCAGCAAGGAGATAGGACGGTATGCTGCCGGCTGCAGCGGGTCCTTCCCAGGCTTTGGAATTAAAGTCACATGGGCCATATTACCATGAAGGGGGAAGGAGCCCTGGTCTATCAAATTTTGAAACACCAATGGGAGGAGATTCGTAAGGGAATCCACTAAGCATTTGTAAAACTCAGAACTGAAACCATCGGGCCCGGGAGCCTTTAACTTTTTGGGATTATGAATAGCTACCCGAACCTCCTCAGCCTTAATGGGTTCATTTAACCAGCGCTGCTGTGCCACAGTAATGGAATGGGCAGAAAACGCATCCCAATTCTCCGAGTTCCACCCCTCTGACTGATAAAGAGAAAATTAATATTCCTGAAAAGTGGACAAGATGGCAGGAGTACTATTAACCTCGTGAGGTCCGTAGAGCTGGGATATGGCGAGAACCCCTAGCAGACTTGACCAAATTGGCCAGCATTTTCCCTGACTTATTCCCAAATTTATACAGCTGAAACTGGTAATAGATGACACTTTTTTTTGCCCTCTGATGGAGAAGAGAATTAATTGCTGTTTGCAAGGAGACATAAGCTGATCGATGTGAGAGAGACTGCAAAGTTAGTAAAGCCCATTTTGTCTGTTGGAGCTGGGTACTACGAAGTAAAAGTCTTTTATCCAAGGATTTTCTCCAGTGGGCGACATAAGAAATAATATCTCCCCTTAATACTGCCTTCGCAGTATGCCAAAATAAAACAGCGCATTCAGTGCTGCAAAATCTTTCCACCTCTCCCTCAAAAATGCTTGAAAAGAAGAATCCTCTGCCAGAAAATAGGGATATCGCCAGTGTCGCACTGTGGGACTAGCTGGGGTTGCCAGCAGTTCCAAACATATCGGTGCATGGTCGGAGATTATAATATCTCCAATCCCGGAAGAGGAAACCTTGGAAAAGTAATGCTCGCTAATGAAAAAGTAATCAAGACGAGATTGAGTCGCATGCGCCCTGGAAAGATGGGAAAAGTCTTTTTCAAAGGGATGGCGCGTCCTCCAGGAATCCACCAAGTGTAAGGTATTTTCCAAAAAGCGGAGTTCCTTACTGGGCTGTCCTGTGTTAGCAACTGCTGAAACCCGATCCCATTCCGGGTCACGCAAAGCATTAAAGTACCCTCCGACCACCAATACCCTGTCTATATATGGGAGGAGCAACTTATATAGCGCTTGAAAAAAAGGAGCTTGATGCGCAATGGGTGCATGGGGACTTTTTTTTTTGTCCTCATGGATGCATCATTTGCCTGCTCCGCCATGAGTCTCTGTTTCTGGCCTGCGGGAGTTGGGAACCCCGGTAAATTTGGTGGCAAGGTAAGGCGGCCACCAGAGTGTTTGTGGGGGGGGGGGGGGGAGGGGGTCATTTTTTTTTCCGCTCCAAAATTTTGCGCCTGAAGTGGCCGCCTGACCCTGCCTCATAATAGAATCGCCCCTGCCATGGATCCCCAGGGGTCCTCCTGAAGGAATACAAGAAAGTTTAGCTAGGGAGAAAAAGAGCAAGCTGCTGCTACCTGCGATAAGGCGAGCCGCTGCCCTAGGCCAGGAGCGTGAGAGTGTGGCCTTTTGCTGCAGACCAGGAGAAAGAAGGATAGAGAGGGGCTGTTCACACCCAGTAGGAGCCTCAAACTGCACTGCCGCAAGTTTAGCAGATGGGCAGGGAGGGACCGATTGCAGCCCTCGAGAATCATAAAGCCAGAACCTGCAGCAGTCACTGCTGCTCACTGAGGAAAGCAGGAGATAGCAGGGTGATGACAGCCATGTGAAGTATTTCTTGCAATTGCCACATGATCTGCCACAGGCCTGGCAGGGAGAGAGAGGAAGAGCAACAAAAAAGTGAGTAGAATGCTTTAAAGGAAGAAAAGAGGAAATGAGACTGGGGTTTGAGAGTATGAGAGGAAAAACAGAGCAGAAAAGGAACAAGACAGGAATGAAGGAAGAAAAGGAGAATGAAGAGGAGACGGGAATCCATGATTGACCTGGTTAAAAGGAGTGAATGGATGGCAGTTTAGGAGAAGACCCCTAGGCATCATGCTGGACCAGAGTTAGAGAGAGGGATCAAGAAGAAAGGATAGAGGACTATTAGGCTGCAAGAGGGAGGGAAGAAGGAAGAGATGACTGCCAGGGATTGAGAGGAGAGGAAAAGCCAACAGGCAGGCGTGGATGTGACACTAAACATACAAATTATTTAAGGGGAGACACAGACAGACATGGAGATCTCATAAGCCTTCTCCCCTTTGAAAAAAAAGCGGGCTATTGTTTTGCGTTCTCTAAAATCTAAATTATTTTGGGACTATCATTTTCTGTATATGTAAGAATCATACAAGAAAATGATGAAGTATTAAGAAGAAAAAAAAAGAGCGGGTTAAAAGGGGTCAGTTTTCAGGGACAGTAAGTTTCAAACCGGTTATGTGGGTAAAACCCTGTGTAGCCTTTGAAATGTGCTGTTCCCTGCCACAGAGGGTGAAAGTGCCTGCTCTGTGGACAGCATGTAGGAGTAGGGCAAGGAAGGCAGAGACTGAATTTTGAAATCCCATGCATACTTTCACACATGTATTTTGCATCTGCTTTGAAGCAAGTGCAAAGTACATAGGTACAAAAGTACAGGCTTTCGCCCGGTGGCCTGAGTTTCCAAAAGGAAACTCCGTGCGCAGATCTGCAGGTACCGGTGCTGATTTTCTACCAGGTAACACCAAGTTGCTGGCTTGGAACTTCCTTTTTCCCCCATTGCATCTGGATTGGAAAGTGGAGGCCACCCTTGACCGCAACCTTCAATTAGGAAGGCAAATTTTTAAATAGCTTTGGAAATTGCTTTCCCTACATAGTCAGTCAGTCATATCAAAGTTTTATAAATGATAAATGATTCGGGAGTGCAACTCATTATTTCTGTTTGTTATGGCATGCAAAAATGGAGAGAGAAGGGGGTGGGGGTTTGTGAAACTTTTTGAAGATGAAAAGGGGTCCGTGTTCCTTGAAAGGTTGGGAACCCCTGCTCTAGAAGAATGATCCCTAATCTGTTTAGGCAAGGGAATGCACCCCCCCCCCTACAACATAAGCTGCTGCAGTGACCTGCTTAATCCAATGTGCAATAAAAGCCTTGGAAGCTGCTTCCCCTTTCTTAGGTCCAATGAATACTACAAAGAGACGATCTGACTTCTGAAAGTCATTTGCAACTTTCAGATATGTCAAAAGAAGTTTTTATACATCCAAGGAAAGGTGTGACCTATAATCCCTTACTCTTGCTTACGAAAGGATGGCAAGAGTCCACCTGATTCAGACGGAAAGGAGACACCACCTTTGGAAGAAAGGAAGGCACCATACGATTCTTCTCCATTCCTTTGTAAAAAAAAAAAAAAAAAAAAGGGCTCCCTGCAGGAAAGGGCCTGTAATTTCAAAATCCTTCTTGCAGTACAGATAACCACCAGGAAAAAGCACCTCAAAGGCGAAGAGCTTAAGCAAAAGCTCCCTAAGTGGCTTGATTGGTGATCCTGAGGAATAGGACTACACCAAGTTCAGATCCCAAAATGGAACGGGATCTCCTACCAGAGGCTTAATTTCTTTGACTCCTTTCAGGAACTGAGAAAGCATCTGGATGAGAAGCAAAGGACTTTCCAAAAAACATGTCCTCTTTATCAAGTGAAGGCTGCAACCTACACGTTAAAGCAGTGGTTCTCAACCTTTTTTCTGTGGGGACACTCCTGATAGATGGTCCTCACATGCGAGACACACTGAACACATGACAGTCACAAGGCTAATCCCACGCCCTCCCCTCAGTAATGGGTATAAAGCAGAACTAGAACATTCCCCGTACAACTCACCATACAAAAAAGATATTCTGGTTTTATCTCAATAACAGCAACACAAACTCCCTCTACTACCAGGCACAATAGCCCTACGTATAAAAAGACAGCAGTTCACCATCAATGCATGTCCTATAGATAAAACACAACAAATAAGATGAGGTATTTTACTAACCTACAAGCTAGTTAAATACCTCACCTCAGTCATACACACAAGATCGACCTTCACCAGGTACAGAAAGACCAGAAATTACAAATATGGAGACAGAAACTGGAATGGAAACCCCAAAAAGCCACTGCATTCAGTACAAAACCGGAGCAATGGAAACAGAAATATAGCACCTAACATAGTATCAAGATCTGCAATAATGCAAACAAACTAATCCACACAAAGTTACACCTGCATTATGGCATGCACTCACATGGAACAACCTTAGCTATAAAAAGGCAACACTATAACTATTAAACCAGGCCCTAAACACCAATACACCATTAGGAAAACAGAAAAAGCCAAGCTGTTATAGATTAAGAACATAAGAACATACAGAAATAATTGTAAAGCTATATGAATAAATGTTTCAAAACAGCTGATGTACAGAAAATCTAACAATTAAAAACTCTTCAAACACTAATAAAATATTTCAAAATAGCAGACACATCACATAACACCCAATAATTAAAATGGCAGTCACTCAAGAAAAATGAACTTAAAAGCCACCTTTACTTACCCTCTCCAGCAGTTCTACTCCTTTCCCTTGGAGGGCACACTAGAAGCAGCAATAGTTGCTGAAGCTGACCTCACAGTCCTCTTCCTTAGAAACCACAACCAGTCTCTACACACACAAGTTTCTGTCTCTTACATATCAATCATCTCCCCGACCGGTCTTTCTCTCTTTCACACACATACACAAGTCATCTCTCTGACCAGTCTCTCTCTCAATCACACAATGTTCTCTTACTTACACACAAGCTGTCAATCACACACATGCTCTATCTCACTTATGAACAGGCTCAATCACACACATGCCCCCTCTTTCTCTCTCACAGCCACAGCCAGTCAGAAACGTGATCCATCTCTCTCACATACAAAGCACCCTCCCTGTCTCACAAACACACCGCACACACACACACCCTCCCTGTCTCACAAACACACCGCACACACACAAGCACCCTCCGTGTCTCACATACAGACCGCACACACACAAGCACCCTCCCTGTCTCACATACACACCGCACACACTCACGCACTCTCCCTGTCTCACATACAGACCGCACACACACACACACGCACCCTCCCTGTCTCACATACACTGCACGTGCACACAGACACACACACCCCTTCCCTGTCTCACATACACCGCGCGCACACGCACACACACAAGCACCCTCCCTGTCTCACATACACCGCGCGCACACACACACACACACAAGCACCCTCCCTGTCTCACATACACTGCGCGCACACACACACACAAGCACCCTCCCTGTCTCACATACACTGCGCGCACACACACACACAAGCACCCTCCCTGTCTCACATACACTGTGCGCACACACACACCCCCCCTCCCTGTCTCACATACACTGCGCGCACACACACACACGCATCCTTCGTCTCACACACACACACAAGCACCCTCCCTGTCTCACAAACACACCACACACACACAAGCACCCTCCCTGTCTCACATACACACCGCACACACTCACGCACTCTCCCTGTCTCACATACAGATTGCACGCACACACACGCACCCTCCCTGTCTCACATACACTGCACGTGCACACACAGACACACACACCCCTTCCCTGTCTCACATACACCGCGCGCACACGCACACACAAGCACCCTCCCTGTCTCACATACACTGCGCGCACACACACAAGCACCCTCCCTGTCTCACATACACTGCGCGCACACACACACACACACACGCACCCTCCGTCTCACACACACACACACAAGCACCCTCCCTGTCTCACGCACACACGCACCCTCCCTGTCTCACATACACGCCGCGCATGCGCACACAAGCACCCAGCTGAAAAGCTCATCTTTGGCCCCGCCGGCCTGAATCTCTGGCAGCGGCCAGCAGCTCCAGTCTTCAGCTCCACTGGCTGCAGGTAGCATGAGGCACACCTCCTGGCAAGTGGTGACACACTAGTTGAGAATCGCTCCATTAAAGAGTTTAGAACCAACTCATTGATCAAACCATCCTGTAAGAATTCTAGAATAGAAGGTAACAATGCAGATCTAGTCATACCTATTTAAGGGCCCCATCAGTCTTCAAAAATCCTCCAGATTCTAAAATAAACCAGAGAAGTAGAGGACTTCTAGCTCCCAAAAGTATTACCACTTCTACAGAATATCCTTTCTTGATCAAAAGCAACCTCTCAATGGCCAGGCTGAAAAACAGAACTGACCAAGGTTCTCATGTAGAATAGGCCTCTCTAAAAGAAGATCTTTGTGCTGAGGAAACAGAGACAGCCTTCCATCCAACAGCCTGACCAGATCGGCATACCAAGGCAATCTTGACCAATACAGCGCCACCAAAATCGCCAGACATGGATGACATGCAATCCTCAGAACTCGACCCACTAACAGAAACAAAGCGAACACATAAAGAACTGCTTCTGTAGGCAAAAGCTGAATCAAGGCATCCAGCCCAAGCGATTTTTTTTCCTGCTGCCTTTCGCGTTCATGTCAGTTGCTATCAGAGGAAGACCTCGTCTTTTTATTATTAGCCTGAAGGCCATGCAGGACAGCAACCACTCTCCAGGATCAACCATATTTCTGCTGAGAAAAAGCCGCCTGGATGTTCTCTACTTCCACTATATGCATGGCTGAAATCATTTTATGTTGTTTTCCACCCATCGGATCAGTAAGTCAATCTCTTCTGACATTTGAGGGCACTTGATGCCCCCTTGATGATTCACATATAAGCTACCATGGCAGCATTTTCAGACATGACTGACTCCTCGCTCCTTGAGAAGGGAAATAAATTGTTGAAGAGTCAACCAAATTGCCCAGATCTCCAACCGATTGGATGGTCCACTTTGCTTCCCTCACTGTCCATATATCCTGGACAACCTGACTCAAGCAATGAACTCCCCTAGTTCAGAGACTGGCATCACCCAGCGAGAAGCTCCAGCTCCACTCCTTTCTCCAAATGCATGGATATCAAACACCACTCCAAAGTTGCTTTACCATGGTCTGGAACTGACAACCATCTGTAATAATTCTGCAACTGAGGATCTCATCTGGATAACAAGGCCCTTTGAATAAGCCACATATGTGCTCTCTCCTAGGGGTTAAGGTCTAATGCTGCCATCACAGACCCAGCAGCTGTAAGTAACTTCAGACTGTTGGACTTCTCAAGGCCATCCATGTACAGCTTCCAAATCATCACTTCCATTAAGAAAACTCTGCCCCTCTACAAAAGGGCTCTGATGTACTCCAAAGACTGAGAAGGCAGTGAACTGCGCTTGGAGACATTCACTAGCCATCCCAAACTGTGTAGGAACTCCACAACCCTGTTTGATGGCTGCAATATTCATCTGCTCTGACTTTACTCTTATGAGCCAACTGACCAAATGGGGCTGCACCAATCTATCTTCTTTCTGTAAGACTGCCACTATACCACCGTAACCTAGCAGAAGGCTATCAGAGCCATTGCCAATCTGAATCAGGGCCTGAAACCGATAACCTCCAAGCATCGCAAAACATCAGAAAGTAAAGAACCATAGTATATAACAACCTAAGCACAATGTCCTAATATGTAAAATTTGTAATATTACTTGATTTTATGTACTTCTCATCTATGTCCTAGATACCTAGGGGTAGATTTTATAAATTTGCGCACACGTGTATTTTTGTTCACGCACCAGGAGCGAACAAGAGTACGCGGGATTTCAATAGATACGCGCGTATCCATTAAAATCCGGGTTCGGCGCGCGCAAGGCTGCCCAAAATCGGCAACTTGCGCGCGCAGCCTGCCTTCATTCCCTTGGTTCCCCCCCCCCCCTTTGTTGTACAAGTTACACCTGCTTGAAGCAGGCGTAACTTGCACGCGTTGGGCCGGCCACCGGCATGTCAGGGTCCAGGCCGGAGGCTGCGGCTACGCCCCTGGAACGCCCTCAATGACATGCCGGCCGTGACATGCCCCCTGGAACGCCCCCCCAGGAAAGCCCAGGGACTTACGCACGTCCCGGGGCTTGCACACGCCGCCGAGCCTACTTAACATAGGCTCGACGCGTGTAGGGGGAGTTTGGGCCAGGTTTTCGGGGGTAACCCTTTGAAAATCTGGCCCTTAGTTAATATAGAATGAACATTTCATTTGATGCCTGCTTATGAAGGCGATCTCTGTAACCCATCTTTATTTGTTGACCCAGAGCTATGAATGTTACCTTTTGTAAACTGTTGTGATCTTTATATGGAATGATGGTCTCTAAAATGTTTACATAAATAAAACAAAGCTTGATTCATTACAAATCCATAATTGGATGAAGGACCCATCCATCTTAGGTGCCATGAAGTATATGGAATGCCGACCCTGATCCCACTGATGTTTTCACACGGGAATGACCTGCAAACCAAGAAAACTGTCCAGATTCAACTTTGTAATGTTCTGTTTCCTGACCGAATGATAGGGGGAAATCATAAAAGTGATGTAAATTGGCTGGGAGATTGCCAGAGAGTAACTTCTTCAAATTATACTTAAATATCACCATACGCAGCTCAAGGCAATCTGCTGCTGGAAGCAAGGGATGAGACAGTACCACCCTCTCCCCCAACAGCACAGCATAGGTCAAATAATTAATAGGGCCCAGGGAGGGTCCCCTTGGTGTGGGACCCTTTCAGTGATTTGAAAAGTTGAAGGGAGAAAGCTGGGGTCAGAGTACCCAAAGAAGCAGTATAGTGTCAGTGATATTTATAGAAAGCTGCCACCTCTGCTACATTTGCAGGAACCCTGCAATGTGCCTCCTATGTTTCCCCCTGGGAAACTGGGAGATGGGTGAATGGTGGGAGTCTGTGTGGTGAAGCAGCTGCCAAATGAGTGGTTTTTTTTAAGGGGGGGGGGGGTACTTTTTGCTGCTTCTAAAATTTTGCTACCTTACCCTGACTCATGATAGAACCACCCCTGCAAACCACTAATCTGAGGTAATTTGGACTCAACTCTGATAAAACTGTGAAAGATGGACACCTATTGCACAAATCTGAAACTAGGAGCCCAAAAAATCATAGGAAACTCTGGGAGGAACCTGAGGACCTATCCTTTCTGGATGGCCAAAAGGACTGAGACCTTCCAAACATTTGTGACCGCTGCAGAGAAGAGGTTTTGCTCTGCCTAATAAGGGGGTAGTGTCAAAATCAATTATGCACTTGAGAGTTATGCAATACACTCTGAGGTCTATTTCTGGAAGCCTCAGGACTTTAGACACACCCCAGACCTTGGCCATGTCTTCAAGGTCCTCCCCAAATGAAACCTGTTCTTTAAAGGGAAGCTTTGTTAGATTAGAATTAGAAATGGAATTCACAGATCAAATTTGCAACCACAGTAATCTCCTTGCTGCACACTTGTAGCAGAGGGACGTACAGAATCAAAGAAGGCAACAGCCAATAAGCAGTGCCAGGCTCCAACTGTATTGAATTCTTCTATTCCTTATCTCCAAGCTGATCTAAATCTTCCTGGCCACGTTGGACAAATGTAAACCATACCTTGCCATAATGCAGCTGCAGGCTGCTATCTGCAGCGCTATAGTAGCTGTATGAAAGGCCTATTTCAGAACAGACTCAAACTGTCTATCCTGTGCGACCTTGAGAGCAGTGCCTCCAACTGAAATAGTGATCCTCCTGGTGACAGCACATACCAAGGCGTCAACTATCGAAAACCTAAATCTCTTCCATTCATGAAGAACCATGGGAATAGAACACAGACATTGTGCATACCTCTTTAAAATTTGCTTCTGCGGTAAAATTATAGTGTACCATACTGTTATCGGCTGTCGAGAGTTCCTTAATCTTAAAGCCTAGGAGAGCTTGTGCTGCTGTAATTGGAGGCAGCCCCTCCACCATCTCCCTCAATCATTTAAACATCCCTTCCCAAACTCCTTAACAACCGAACAATCCCAACACATATGTAGGTATGTACCTTCCTGCTTGCAAGTCCTCCAGCATGCACTAGAGATAGAAGATGTGAAATAGCTAGAGCATGGAAAGCTCCCAGAGTACCAACTCAAAAAGAAATACAACACAGGGTTGATAAAATATATTTATTATCCAAAATAACAGCATATAAAAACAAAACTCTATATAAATTTGAACTTACATGGCGAGCTTATCACAGGTGGAAGAGTAATGTCCCCCATCCCATAGTAAACGGATCTTCATACTAATTTCATCATAGTAATATGATAAACCTAGCTGGATAAGCATAAAGACTGGATTCTAAGTTTCAAATATACATTACTTAAATCTGTTGTTGCTGTGAGCATGGCGGAAGTGGGGGGAGGGGGTGGGAGAATTAAGATTTAAAATTCAAATAATTATTAAGCAAATAAGGTATGTTTCCAATCTAATGCTTCTATGAGGATTTCTATGTTGTTCAGACCTTGTTATTGATATAACCATGTACAACAATTAGTTTTATATGTTAGAGTGGTTCAATGTATTATGCAAAGTGCTTAATAAAAAAAAACCTTTAAATAAAAAAAAAAATTTGCTTCTGTGGAAATCCATTCCAGATCAATTTGTCTTGAATTGCCTTATGCAGGAGAAAGGCCTTAAAGGGTTACTGACCATAATAGGAACTTCAAAGGAGATGGAAGTATCTTCCTTCTTCTCATCTGAAAAAAATGTATAGAGTACCCAATGGCTGGGCAATCAGGGGTGGAAGCTCTTCCTTATGAAACAAATGTATCATGGAGAAGACATCCTCACCTTCCAGAGGGAGTTCTCTTTTGGAGGGAATTCTCTCTCTTGCAGTTCCTCTGCACTCTCAGGAATTCAGAAATCCTCAAGTGACTCATCTGACCGAGAAATAGATCATTCCCATCTAGTTCCATGTCCAGGTCGTGTGCTTTCCTGGCTTGCTTTTTCCCTTTTGCCAGATCTGAAGGGAAAACAAACCCTGAGGTGGACTCTGTACCATAACAAAGGCCTTCTGCATACATCCCTGGACAAAGAAGCCCAGGTCATAGATGAAGCCTCTATAAGCCAAGCACCTGGAAATGCCTCTGTGAAACTATCAGCAAAAAAAAAAAAAATGCAGGCACACTGTTCCCCTGCTTCCCAGAAGGAAATAATGGAGGATCCAAGTTCCCATCCCCCTGCCACGGACCTCTCAAAATGGCTGCCATAGAACTAACCTGCTGGGTGGGAATGGGCTGCCCTAACAGTCCCACCAAAGCAATCCCCTCCAGGGAGCTGAAATAAGTGATTTTTTTTGCCTTTCTTCCCCCTCCATACAAGTGTAGCAAAGCTTTGCCACTGAGCTGGGCTGCAAATAGCATGGTCCACAAACACTGCAGAGTGCCGTTTCCTTCCCATGCTATGCAGGAAAAGCCATGCCCACACTACTCTGCTCCCTGCTGTGGCCTGGGAATACAAAAAAATAGCAGGACTCGTTGATCTGCTGAGCTATTCAGATCCCCGGAGCTTTTGCCTCTGACCAATTGCATAGAAAGCATGCCTATTTCCTTACAAGGCAGCTGTTCTCACACCTGAACATATCTCGATTCACTCTTATACTATTTAAGGAAAGTAGGAGAGGGGAAAAAGGGGGGAGGGGGAGGAGAGAAAGAAGGCGGATTAAGAAAAAGGAATGGATCAGATAGTAGCCACGAGTTCTGAATGGAAGCCCCCACAGTCCAGGCCCTACTCAGCTGAAGGAGGCCCAAATTTTACCTCAGGAGCTGCCGGTCTCTCCCCCTGGGGCTGTGGTCAACCAAGGGAGGGGTGGAGGTCTTTCTTCTTCACGTAGTATGGGGATGCTCACCTACCATCTGCTGGAGACAGAAAATACTGGCAAGCTGAGTTCAACACAGATGTAAGAGGTGACATCAGTGAACCTGTTGCTCTTAATTTTCTCGTCGGTAGACATAACGCATGCATCTGGACTGGTCTGACTGGATGAAAAGGAATAATAATTGAAGTTCTAAAATTATGTCTGTTGGGTATGGGTGTTGCACTGATACTTTTTTCCCCAAGGTCACAAAGTGTGGCAGTGGGATGTGGCTACGATTTGTATTTGGTTGATTCATGTTGTAAAAGTGTTCTTTGGAAATTCTATTTTTTTTTTATTCATCTGATAGAAAAAAAAAAAAAGAAATAAGGGTCAACACACCAGTTGTAGGTGAAATTTTTTTTTTTTTATTGTATAGAAAGAATACTATTATTAAAACAAGTGTGAGAGCAGTGGCTAGAACCAGAATGCTATAATGCATATGGAGAGATTACAAGTAGAAAAATGTGATCATGTCTTAAAAACATGACAGTAGAAAAAGTGCATATGGCCTATGTAGTCTGCCCTATCCACACAGCTGTTCAGCTCTACAGTCCCTACCACTCCCTCAGAGGTGCCCTGTGCTTGTTGTATATGTGCTCGAATTCAGATACTGTCCTTGTCTCCATCACCTACACTGAGAGGCTGTTTCAAGTATCCACCATGCTTTTTGTAAAGAAATTCTTCCTTAGATTACTCCTCAGTATACTTCCTTTTACCCTTATTACATGACCTTTCATTCCAGTTTCCTTTCCACCTTCTGTGCATTGATATATCTGAGGTATATAAATGTCTGTATCCTATCTCCTTTATCTTGCCTTTGCTTTAGGTTATACATATTTAGATCTTTAAGTCTGCATCTATATGCTTTATAATGAAGACCAATAACCATTTTAGCAGCCACCCTCTCGACCGACTCCATCCTGTTTATAGCTTTTTGAAGGTGCGGTCTCCAGCACTGTACATGGTACTCCAGATGGGGCTCTCACCAGGGACTTATACAGAACCAATATAATATATTTTTTCTACTGGCCACTCCTCCCCTTATGCACTCAGGCATCTTTCTGGCTTTTGTCATCACCTGGGACTCAAATATAATCCCACCACCCCTGCCCGATTCATGTAGAGAATTTCAGCCCCTAGACTGTACTGCTCCCTTGAGTATTTACAGCTCAAATGTAAATTCTGCAATTTTTAGCATTAAATCTATTAATCTAGCATTAAATCAATTAATCTAGACCAGCGCTTCTCAACTGGTGTGTCGCGGCTCCCGCTGTCCCACTGCCCCGGTTGTGCTTCCTCATTCCCTGCCCCCACGCAGGCCAAGCGGAAGCATCTTCCCTTCTACCTGCCAGTGGGAGTAGGAAGAAGGGAGGAAGCTTCTGATTGGCTGGTGAGGCAGGAAGAAAGGACATAGCATGGGCTGGGGTGGGGGTTTGGGAGGCGTGGCAGTGTCGAAACGAGGCTGCCACGGGAGCTCATCCCCATCACGGTGAAGAAGCCCGACCCGATGAAGCAAGGCCACGGGAGCTCATCCCCGTGGCGGCAAAGAAGAAACCCGACCTCAACGAATCAAGGCTGCCACAGGATCCCATCTCCGTGGTGGCGAAGAGGAAGCCTGACCCTGGCCAAGCAAGGCTGCCACGGGAGCCTAGCCCATGACTTATGAGGAGAGATTGAAGAATCTAAATATGTACACCCTGGAGGAAAGGAGGAGCAGAGGTGATGTGATATAGACTTTTAGATACTTGAAAGGTTTTCATGATCCAGAGATAACGACAAACCTTTTCCGTTGGAAAAAAATCAGCAGAACCAGGCGTCATAATTTAAAACTCCAGGGAGGAAGACTCAGAACCAATGTCAGGAAGTATTTCTTCACGGAGAGGGTGGTGGATGCCTGGAATGCCCTTCCAGAGGAAATGGTGAAGACCAGAACTGTGAAGGACTTCAAAGGGGCGTGGGATAAACACTGTGGATCCATAAAGTCTAGAGGACGTGAATGAAGAGTGGGTGGCTCGCGGGAATGACAGCTACTATCTGGAGATAATATCCTTATTCAATAAACATACACACGGTTAATGCGCCTCCAACATTGCTCTAAGCTTCAACGGCAAGAGGAAATGAGGAAAAAAGGATTTGCATTCACAAAAAAGCGGGGAGTAGCTTGCTTGTTACTACACCAAACCAAATAAGCCTAATACTTCACTTTCAATGCATATCCAGCTTAGTTCTCTGCTTCAATGGCAGGGGGGATGAAGAAAAGTGGATCTATATACAGACAACAACCAACAAGGACTGAATTACACAGTCTGGGTAAACAAATAAGCATGGGTGTAGCTTGCTTATTGCGGCGGTTACTACCCCTAACTAATTAAGCTAGATATTTCACTTAGATGCAGTTCCAACACTGCTCTCTACATTAATGACGGAGGTGGAAGGGAAATAGAACCAAAAGGTTACTTAGGGCCAAGAGTAACAGATAAGTATGAGAAAAAAAAAAGTGTGAATACTTGCTGGGCAGACTGGATGGGCCGTTTGGTCTTCTGCCATCATTTCTATGTTTCTATGGTCATGGGGTCTAATTTGGGGTATATGTGTGTGTGAGTGAGTGAGTGGTTGTGGGCCCTAAGAAGAGGATAGTGAAGACACTGCTGCTTCTGGTGTGTGCTTTTGGCCAGCAAGAGAAAGGAGTTGCTGGAGAGGGTAAGTAAAGGTGTCTTTTTAAGTTTATTTTTCTTGATTGACTTTAATTATTAGGCATTATGTAATCTGTCTTTTGAAATATTTAATTGGTATTTGGACAATTTTTAAATAATTTTTATGAGTTTTTAATTGTTGGATGTTATTCTGTTCATCAGCTGTTTTGAAACATTTATTAGTATAGTTTTACAATTATTTCTGCTTGGGGTTGTATAGCAGCTTGGCTTATTCTGTTTTCCTAATAGGAAGTATATTGGTGTTTAGGGCCTGGTTTAATATTTGCAGTGTTGCCTTTTCATAGATAGGGTTGTTACTGTTTGAGTGTGTTCCATAATGCAGGTGTAACTTTGTGCAGATTAGTTTGTGTGCATTATTGCAGATCCTGGGACTATGTTAGGTGCTATATTTGTTTCCATTTCTCCAGGTTTGCACTGCATGCAGAGTGGTTTTTTTGGTTTTCCATTTCAGTTTGTCTCCATATTTATAATTTGTGGTCTTTCTATCCTTGGTGAAGGTCGGCTTTGTGTGTGACTGAGGTGAAGAATTTTACTAGCATGTACGCATTTGTTGTCTTTTCATAAGGAAGGCTATTGTATCTAGTAGTAAAGGGAGTTTGTTTTGCTTTTACTGAGATGTCACCAGAACATATTTTTTGTATGGTGAGTTGTATGGGTAATGACCTAGTTTTGTTCTGAGCCACTGTTGGGGGTCGAGGGGGTTCCCATGGATGCAGTGTGTATGTTTACATATAGCCCCATGACAGTCACATGTTCAGTGTGTCACACATGCGACAAACATGTCAAGTGTGTCCCGGCCTAAAAAAGGTTCAGAACCATTGATCTAGACCACTCCTTAAGCTTCACTAGTTCTCTTTTCATGTTTTCTATACATTTCTTGATGTCTATCCTGTTGCAAATTTGTATATCATCTACAAAAAGACAAACCTTTCCTGATAGTCCTGCATTATCACTTACAAAAATCGTGAAAAGAACTGGTCCAAGGACGATCCCTGCGACAGATCACTGGTAAAGCCCCTCCCCTCAAAGTGAGCTCCATTTACCACTAGCCTTTGTCAACTTCTACTTTCTTACAAGTCATGTGGAGAATTTTGTCCACTTCTGGAGGCCATATTTCCTAAACATTTATAGACAAGTTAGAGGCAGTCCCAGGGTAGGCTACCAACACAGGCGATTGTCTATGCTGTAAACTCTATGAAGTGAGACCTACATATGTATACCCTAAAGCAGGGGTTCTCAACCTTTCTTTGTGACACAGCCAGCCATATCCACAATGAATATGTATACATTTCTATCATATACAAACCTCTCTCTTGCATATTTGTTATGGATAGCCTGAAAACCAGACCGGCTGCGCATATCCCAAGGATTGGGTTGCGTACCACTGCCCTTGAAGAGAAGCAGGAGATAGAATAAAAAACCTCAAAGATATTTATTAATGCCAAAAAACCCCCAAGCATTTTTCATTGGAAAAGAAACCTGCAAGCTGCATGTGGCTCCTGATAGGTTGCATCTGAGTTGCTGCAGTAATAACATGACATTGCTGGGCCGGCGGTCTGAGCATTTTTAGATCTCCACAGGAACCTCCTCTCTGCTTCTCAAAGTGTGTAGACTCAGGAATAACACAAGAATATATTTTTGTCACAGAAAGAATAGCAGCTTCAAAGAACTGCCTCCTAGGGTAAGTGGTATAGTTCAAAACATTAAATTCAAGAGAGCATGGGATAAGCAAAGAGAAGCCTTAGTTATGAAGATGTGAGATCAAGTAAATTATGTGGTATTGCATCATGAATGGACAGATTAGATGGGCCTGTGCTCCTTCTCTGCCATGACTGTAAATTTGTATGCTTCTCCTGATTCCTCACTTGTGTTTTATATTATTTCAGCTTTCAAAATGGCCTGCTGGAAACAGTTCCCCTGCAGTGGAATAGTCCAACTGCCACTCCTCTGTGAACTTATGTTGCTACACAATAGGAGGCAGACTGGGCAGTTTATTTAAAAAATGTAAAAAAACTGATGAAGTAGTGCCATTCTTTCTTTTCCTGTGGGTAAGAGCCACATTCAGCTCGGAAGTGCCACATGCTGTTCCTGAACCACTGCCTACATATAAATACTATAAATGTTTACCCTGCAGTTCAACTACAAAATATCAAAAGAATCAAATTCATAGCTGTGTCATGACAAAGCACAGTAAAAAGAGAGCTAGAAATGGAGTTTTTTTTGTTCATGGAAGAAAAAGTATCACTTACCGGAAAGGAAAAAGGACAATTTCAAAGCTAGACAGTGAAGCCAAACTGCAGGTCAAAGCAACCTTGCAATGCCAGATGTTTACCTAGCACTTCATCTTAAGAGAAACTAAATTATTACTACACATTCAAGGGCAAGTAAAACCACTCAAACCATCACAAAAATGCACTTCACCCCTGCTTAGTAACAATGCCTTAACATCCCTATCAAGGGTCAGAGCCACATCAACAATTCTAAGGATCTGATTTTACTACATTGGTGCTGGTTGCCCTTTGAGACAACCACCAGAGTGAACCTGGAATGTTAGCTCCAATTTTACTTTCAATTGGTCTTGCAAAACGTTGCTCTTTTGCACACACTGGGATGACTCTTCTACCTTCTTTCATCCCTGGTATGAGGATGTCCTAATCTTTTTTTTTCACAAAAGTTTTCTCCCACTTGAAAAGTTTTTTCTTGTTAAATATATTATTAAACAGAAAGGAGAGAGAGTTACACATCTCAAACAACTCGAGAGAAAAAAAAACTGATAAAAAATTTGCATTTGGTTAAAAAAAGAACAGCAATGCTTCTAAAAACACAGAAGTAGAAAACTGAATGAGGATAGGATCAGACAGTCAAAAAGTTAATAAATGTTTGTGAATAAAACAAGAAGCTTAGGCATCAGCACCAAGGTGGTGGCACGGATTACAAACTGGTTGGCTGATAAGAAAGCGCGTAATGGTAAATGGAACCTACTCTGAAGCGAAAACAGTGTTAAGTAGAGTGCCACAGGGAGCGGTATTGGGACTGGTTCTGTTCAATATCTTTGTAAGCGACATTGTGGAAGGGATAGAAGGTAAAATTTGTCTATTTGCAGATGATACTAACATCTGCATTAGAGTGGACAGGCCGGAAGGAGTAGAGAGAATGGAAAGAGTTAAGAAAGCTGGAAGAATGATCTAAGATTTGGCAGCTGGGAATCAATAAATAAAATACACAAAAAGTGCAGAGTTATGCATCTGGGGTGTGGTAATCCAAAAGAGCTCTAGCTGGGGAGTGAAACACTGATGTACATGGACCAAGAGAGAGACCTTGGGGTAATAGTATCTGAAGATGGCGAAGCAATGTAACTAGGCATAGCTAAAGCCAGAAGAATGCTAGGCTGCATAGAGAGAGCAATAACCAGCAGGAAAAAGGAGTCTTTGTACAGATCCTTGGTGAAGCTTCACCTGGAGTACTGTGTTCAGTGCTAGAGCCCATATCTCAAAAAGGATAGACAGGATGGAGGCTGTCCAGAGAAGGGCAACCAAAATGCTGTATTGGAAGATTTATGAGGAGAGGCTGAAGGATCTGAATATGTATATACCCTGGAAGAGAGGAGGTGCAGGGGAAATATGATACAGACCTTCGGATACTGGAAACGTTTTAATGATGCACAAACGTTGAACTCTTTCTGTTGGAAACAGAAGAACTAGGGGTCACATAATGAAACTCCAGAGCGGATGACTCAGAAACAATGTCAGGAAATATTTCTTCACTGAGAGGGTGGTGGATCCTTGGACTGCCCTTTTGAAGCAGGTGATGAAGAAGAAAACAGTCAACAAATTCAAAGGGGCAAGGGATAAACTGTGGATCCCTAAAGGCTAAAGGATGGAAATGAAGAAGGTGCATTGGGGTAACCTGCATGGAGTGGTAGTTACCACCTTTAATAGAAAGCATGGAGATTACTACCCTAAAGTAATAACCTTGATGCTTTTGACACAACTGCAAAATCACTCCCTGCTTTGATGACAGGTGGCTGGAGGGGAAAGGGGAACTGGATACAGACAACAATCAACATGGGCCCTGACTTTTATGATCTGGGGCAGTGGTTCTCAACCTTTTTCCCATCGTGACACACCTGACAGACCACGCTCACATGTGTGACACACTGCTCATTACAATTCACAGCGGAAATAAAAAATAAAGGCCTGGTATTATTTTTATTGTTAAGAATGACACAAGGGAACGATACATATTCTGTCTGAACAGAAATTGCATAAATAGTAAACAGCCCACACCAAAACAACACCAATTTCCAGTAACCACCTTACCTACGAAAAGGCAACACTGAAAATATTACACCAGGCCTTAAGACACCAATACATCTCCTATTAGCAAAATGGACCAAGTCAGGCTGCTAGAGAGCCCTACACAGAAACTACACACCAGAAGTAAACCTCACCTGAGTCACATGTACTGACCCTCACCTAACAAGGAATAAAGAAACCAAAACACATAACAAGAAGCATGCAGAAAAAACTGAATTGGAAACTGCAACAAGCCAGAGAGACTGTATGCAGTGTAACAAAGGAAAAAAGAAACATCACCCATCCTTATAAAACAAATCAAGAAATATAAAATCAATAGCAGCAAAACCATACTAACAAAAAGAACAGATTATTTAAAACAGCTGATGAATGGAATATCCAATAATTAAAAACTCATATAAAAAATTTCTAGATACCAATAAAATATTTCAAAATAGCAGACACAAAGACCCAGTAATGAAAAATGATGATACCAAAAAATGTTTTGCTCTGCATACCTGGGCATGTTTGATATCCAGGTGCCCTGAGATGGTTTTGAATTAGCAGGAGGAGGGGTGGTTTGCTTGCAACTTTCTCCTCTCTCTCACACTGGCTCTAAATAGCTCACATATACACATGCTTTTTCTCTCTCACTTATATAGGCTCTCAATTACACGTTTACACACATGCTGTCTGTCTTTTCACACTTACACACACAGGCTTTCAATCACACACATACATGCTGTCTTTTTCTCTCACACACAGACTCTCATTCACATGCTTACACACATGAGCTCTCTCTTTCTCTCATTTACACACAGGCTCTCAATCACATGCTCCCTCACCTAAACCAGCTCTCAGTCACACACAGAAACACATGCTCTCTCTCTTACTTATACACACAGGCTCTTAATCATACATACACATGATCTCTCTCACGCATATACTTTTTCACACAAACAGGTTTTCAATCATTCACATACATGCCATCTCACTCTCACACCCGCTCAGGATCTCAAATACACAAGCTTGCTCATTCACTCACTCTGCCCCCCCCTCCCCCGAACTAGCAGCAGCAGTAGCCTCCTTCATTTTCAGCCCTCGTGGAGAAAGGAGTCCCAGCAGCCGTGAGGGTTTATGTTGTTCCTCGTTTTACTCAGAGCTGCGCTGCTCATCCTTCAAGCCGCACTGCTCTTCTCTTCTTCGGGCCGACGCTGCCCGCACTAGCAGGGTCTCTTCTTCCCGCACACGCACCCGCTGCTCACCACTTCCTCTTCCAGGCCGCACGGGGGGGAAGAAGAGAGCATGCTGGTGCCGCGTTCCGCCCGGGCTATCAGCGTTTTAAGTGCCCGGGCGGAGGACTGGGAAGCGTGGCGACACACCTCATTTAAATACAGAATATGTATCTTGGGGACACACTGGTTGAGAACCACTGGTCTGGAGTATTGACACGCAGACATAAGGGTAAAAGCACAGGATGGCTTCTACAGCCAAGTCCCAAAGCAAAGAATAACAAGCAGCATTGTCAGAATTATCAAGAAGGCTCCTCACACATTAAAAATGTTGCTAAAATAGTTTGTTATGGGTTTGACAGTTGCTTGGTTTTGATTATAAATATTACTACTCTAATCAAAATGCTTGGGGGTAACTGCATGCAGTGGCAGTTACTACACTTAAGAGAAACATGGGGGCATCCTGCACAGAGTGGCAGATACTACCATAAGAAGCTTGCTAGCCAGACTGGATGGACCATCTCTTCATTTTCTGCCATCATTACTATGTTACTATCTCAGGCCACCATTCTCTACTCAGCACAACTGTCCCTCTGTTTCCTGACCACATACCCACAAGCACAACTGCTTTCTCCTGCCTACACATAGATATCCAGAACAAGAAAATGCCAGATCTGTGGGCCCTAATGGTGGAGGCGAACTTTGATATTGCTGCTATTATGGAACCATGGTTGAGGGAGTCTCATGAATGAGATACAGCCATAAAGGGCTTGAGAAAGGATAGAGATGGCAGAAGCAAAAACAGCCAAGCAACTGAAATGCATGAGGTGTAGAGAAAGGGCACCAGTGACCATCACATGGATGATCTGATGTAACAGCAAAGAGGGAGAGAAGCCACACGTAGATCAGTCCTGGATTTCAAAAACACAGATGGGCTGATTCTGTAAAGTGCACTTGACCTTGCGCACTGTTTAACATGGGTTTGACGCATGACTATTACCCCTTATACTGTATGGGGTTTAGTGCCTCAAATGTGCAGCCAAACCCCTTGAAAACTAATAGCGCTCACCACATGCAAATGATTGTTGATGAGGCTATTAGTCATTTGCTCCAGATACGAAAAAAAAAAAAAAGTGTGCCTGATCCGCACATTTTACGCTCAGAAATTAATTTCTGAGCATCCCAAAAAAGTGTACAGAAAAGCAGAAGATACAGCTTTTCTGCACACCCTCCAACTTAATATCCTAGTAATATTAAGTCAGAGGAACCAAAAATGTAAAAATAAAAAAAATGTGCAGGCCGGTAAAGCATTTTACCGGCGTCCGTTTCCCTAACCGATCGCTGTCAGCAGGTTTGGAAAACTGACACTCATAAAATTGAGCGTCTGTTTCCTGAACCTGCTGACAGAGCCACCTCTCCTGGGCCAAGGAGGCGCTAGGGGCGTGTAATCGTCCCTAGCGCCTCCTTTTACTGCACCTCCTCATTTAAATACAGGATTGCACGCGCAGGAGAGGCGGATGGGCGCATGCATTGGGAGAGCGGGCGCTCAACACGGCTGCCACTTAGCTGCATAAGTTACACTTCACCGGCTAAATACTGCTGAACATGCTTTGAATATCGACCTCACTGTGTACCATTCTAGAGACTGCACCTTCAAAAGGCTATAAACTGGTTGGAATCTGGCCAGAGAATGGCTACTAAAATGATCAGTGGTTTTCTCCTAAACAAGTATACCCTAGAGGAAAGATGAGATATGATAGAGACATTTAAATATCTCCCAGGTTTCCATGCACAGCTGAGCCTCTTTCAATGGACAGGAGACTCTAGAATGAGGGGTCATCAGATGACAGGGGAGAGTCAGGAATAATCACAGGAAATACTTCTTCACAGAGATGGCAGTAAGTGCATTGAATAGACTCCCTAATGGAAGCGGTGGAGACAAAAACGGTATCTGAATTCAAGAAAGCATGGGATAAATACTGGGGATCTCTGAGGGAGTAGCAGGAATTGTAAAGCTAAATTGGTTGGGATGATGGCAGACGAGACAGGCCATATGGTCTTTTTCTGTCATCACGTTTCTAGACGTGGATAAGGAAGAGCACTCTATGTGCTTCACGTCGATTTCTGCAATGCTTTTGCAACGGCCCGCATAGAAGGCTCATCAATATTGCATACTTTATGTTCTTCAAATGAGAAGCCTGTGAGTGTGTCTCAAGGTCGTGGCATGGATTATACATTGGCTAACAGATTTCAACGAGTAGTGTTAAGTGGAACCTACTCTGACAAAAGAAGAGTAATAAATGGATCGGTTCAGTTCAAAATCTTTGTGAACAATATTGCCAAGGGATTGGAAGGTAAAGTTTATTTTTTTGTGGATGTCACCAAGATCTACAACAGTGTGGACATATCTGATGGTGTACAGAAAATGAGAAGTGATCTAAGAAAACTTGAGGAGTGATTGAAGGTTTGGCAGATGGGAATCAAGGCTAAGAAGTGGAGAGTCATGCATTTTAGATGCAGACACCCAAAGGAGCTGTATGCATATGGGGAGGAGGGGGGCAGGCACAAAAGACTCGTGCACTGACCATGAAAGAGATCTCAAGGTAATGATGTCCGATGATCTGAAGCAGCAGAACAAGACCAAGAAGTGGAGAGTCATGCATTTTAGGTGCAGACAAGTGCAAGGTGATGCATATAGGGAAAAAATAACCCATGCTATAGTTACACAATGTTAGGTTCCATATTAGGTGCTACCACCCAAGAAAGAGATCTAGGCGTCAGTGGATAACACATTGAAATCATCGGTTCAGTGTGCTGCGGCAGTCAGAAAAGCAAACAGAATGTTGGGAATTATTAGAAAGGGAATGGTGAATAAAACGGAAAATGTCATAATGCCTCTGTATTGCTCCATGGTGAGACCGCACCTTGAATACTGTGTACAATTCTGGTCGCCGCATCTCAAAAAAGATCTAATTGCGATGGAGAAGGTACAGAGAAGGGCGACCAAAATGATAAGGGGAATGGAACAGCTCCCCTATGAGGAAAGACTAAAGAGGTTAGGACTTTTCATCTTGGAGAAGAGACGGCTGAGGGGGGATATAATAGAGGTCTTTAAGATCATGAGAGGTCTAGAATGGGTAGATGTGAATTGGTTATTTACTCTTTCGGATAATAGAAAGACTAGACTAGGATGTGATAATGCCCATGTACAGGTCACTGGCACGGTCTCAGCTGGCGAATTCAATTCTGGAGATCATATCTCAAAAAGGATAAAGACAGGATGGAAGTAGTTCAGAGAAAGGCAACCAAAATGGTGTGTGGTCTGCATCAAAAGACTCAGGAGAGGAGAGAGAGGGGAGATAGGATTCAGACTTTAAATACCTAAAAGGATTTAATGCTGCACAAAAAGCAAACCTTTTGTGATGGAAAGGAAGTTGTAAAATTAGGGCTCATGCTATTAGCTGAGGAGGAAGATTCAGAAACAATCAGGCCGATACAGTACAGTGCGCTCCGCCGGAGCGTTTGGACACGCTAGCTTTACCCATTATTTAGTAAGGGGTAATAGCGCATTGAAAACGCGCTGCCAACCCCCCCCCCCCCCCCCCGAAATTAATAGCGCCTGCAATATGCAAATTCATGTTGATGGCCCTATTAGTTATTCCTGTGTGATTCAGTAAGTAAAATGTGCAGCCAAGCCGCACATTTTACTTTCAGAAATTAGCGCCTACCCAAAAGGTCGGCGTTAATTTCTGGCGGCTCCAGGAAAGTGTACAGAAAAGCAGTAAAAACTATTTTTCTGTACACTCTCCAACTTAATATCATGGCATTTTAGGTGCAGACACCCAAAGGAGCTGTATGCATATGGGGGGGAGAGGGGGGCAGGCACAAAAGACTCATGCACTGACCATGAAAGAGATCTCAAGGTAATGATGTCCGATGATCTGAAGCAGCAGAACAAGGCCAAGAAGTGGAGAGTCATGTATTTTAGGTGCAGACAAGTGCAAGGTGATGCATATAGGGAAAAATAACCCATGCTATAGTTACACAATGTTAGGTTCCATATTAAGTGCTACCACCCAAGAAAGAGATCTAGGCGTCATAGTGGGTAACACATTGAAATTGTCGGTTCAATGTGCTGCGGCAGTCAAAAAAGCAAACAGAATGTTGGGAATTATTAGAAAGGAAATGGTGAATAAAACAGAAAATGTCATAATGCCTTTGTATCGCTCCATGCTGAGACCGCACCTTGAATACTGTGTACAATTCTGGTCACCACGACTCAAAAAAGATCTAATTGCGATGGAGAAGGTTCAGAGAAGGGCGACCAAAATGATAAAGGGAATGGAACAGCAGGTCGGACGACGGATGCTCAGTTATGCCGGCGTCCGTTTTCCGAACCCGTGGCTGTCAGCTGGTTTGAGAACCGATGCCGGCAAAATTGAGCGTCAGCTGTCAAACTCGCTGACAGCCACCGCTCCTGTAAAAAAAGAGGCGCTAGAGATGCGCTAGTGTCCCTAGTGCCTCTTTTTACTGCAGGACCTCATTTGAATACTGAATCGCGCGCACAGGAGAGCGGGCGCTTGCCCGCTCTCCTGCGACTTTTACCGTATTGGCCTGAATGTCAGAAAATAATTCTTTACAGAAAGGCTGGTGGATGCATGAAATGCCCTCCTGGAAGAGGTGGTGAAGACCAGAATGGTAATGGAATTCAAAAGGCAAGGGACAAACACACAGGCTCCCTAGTAACTACAGATTGGAAATGAAGAAATAGAGTAACCTCTGTTACATCTAAAGGTAACATTTCTGCATGAGAGTATCTGCACAGCACTGCTTCCTGGGCAGACTAGATGGCCCATTTTAGTCATTATCAGCTGTTATTAACTATATTACTATCTTGCTGCCAGCCAGCTTCACCATCTCTCTGTGCACATATATACGGTAGCAACTACAACAGCATCCTCCTCACTTCTACCACTCTCTCCCAGCCTACACACATACAAAAGTTGTTTCTGCCATGTATAAAACCTCTGCTGCTTTGCCTCCTGGTGTTCTTGAAGTGTACGTAAAAGCCACTCTTTCCTGGACAACCTCCCTTACAGCAGCTGCTCTTCAGTATAGCTACAACAGAGACATTTCGTCCACTTTTTGTAGGTCTGAGCTACAAGGCTCTAATTTACCAAAAAGAGCCACATGGTGGATGGAGTGAAGTATAAGAGACAGGATGGGCGGGGCAAGGCCAAGGCACTCATATTCATAGGAGAGACTGGAGGGAGATGGACAAATGAGGCCTTTTTGGAAGTGTTAAAGACAGGTAGGAGGCAGGCAGAAGTGAGATGGTAAGGTAAGAAAAAGGAAAATTAAACAGAAAAATGGAAAAAAATAAATGGAAAAAGGAAAGAAAACAAAAGAAAATATAGGCATTCACAAGAAAGGATCAAAAACTATTTTTTTTTAAAGAGCATCTGAAAAAAGTCAGCTTTTTGTGCAGATGCTAATTTATGTCACAAAATTACTACACACGCTGCTGTAACAATTGTGCCGCAGCACTTCCTTAACTATTGCCATAGAATATATCCAGGACCTGTCACAGGAATTAACCTCTCAGTTTACTAAGAATAGAAAGTAGGGACACTAAAGACAGGGATACAGTTTGATTAAAGTAGTTTAGTCCACCTGAATGCACATAAATAATGGTTAGCAAATAAAAATTAAAAAAATAAATTTATATAAGTGTGTCACCTTTTTTTGGACTAACATTTGATTTAAGTCACTGAAAATACAATCAGAAAAAATAGAATGTAAACATACTGAAAAAGACTTAAGAATTCACTGTATCAAAGAAGCAACAGAAGCTCTGCAAACTGTTGCCATCAGATTTTGCCCTTAGTTTTATAGAAAAACAATATTTTTTTTAAACTGTTTTGATGCTTAAGTAGGGATTCCTGAATGCAGGGGCAATATAATCATCTAGTCTAAAATTGATTTGTACATAAAAAGAAGATTCTTTGAAGAATTATTATGGTAAATCAGACGTAGAACAAGTCATGCTGTTTCCTGCCTCACTTTTTCCTCCTTTTACTAAATACCACTTCCCTGCAATGCAGCTGACAATACTTACCTACTCATTCTACAGGACCGCTACAGTCTGAAAATAAACTACAGTCTCTGTCATATCTATCTATATATATATATGACACGCATACATATCTACACTGCAATTTATTCTTCACACAGTATAACACTTTACAAGCTAAAAAGGTACAGATGCAAGACATTTCTTAGAGAGTCCTTGTCCCACCATAATTTCCAATTCCAACATACCTGAGAAAGCAGTCAGCAACCACATTTCCACACACAAGCCACTCGGACAGAAAACTCAAAGTCCCAGTTTACTGGGAAAAACAAGCATACGTTTGAGAGGAAAAAAAAAGATTTTGAAAAAAAACTTATAAGAAAATCCTCTGAGATGTTCCCCCCTTTCCCAACCCCACCACTTCCCCTTGAGGAAAAGGGGAAATTACTCCTAAAACTATACCCCTATGAAAAGGCAAAAGCTTCAGAGGGAATTCTCTGCCAGGCAAGGATGTGGCTCAGGATGGCTCCTCTCTTTTTTTTTTGGTGCTTGTTGGTGCTTCTCCCTCCAAGATGGTAGGAGAGTTGTCGTTTCGCAGCTCTCTGGTGTTATGTCCTCTCAGTGCCTGTAGTGGTGCTGTGGGAGGCTGCGAGCGTCTCTCTGCAGCCCTGCCTTCTTTGCCGGGGAATATATTCAGGGATTCCCTTTACCATCACCGATCCCCCACTTTTTCCCTTCTTTATTATTATTATTATAATAATACCCGGGGCTCGGGCTTTTCCTGCGGCATGCAGAGATCCCGGAGCTGAGGGAGGGAGCGCAGCCGCCCGTTCGCCGGGGAGGAAACTGCGATCCGTCAGCCGCCCGAAGCTGAGGGGGGAGCGAGAGGGAAAAAAACACACACACATCTACAGCTAAAGAGGTAAGCGGAACACAGGCCTGCAGCCTCGATTTGGAGTGCCACGCCCAGTCCCGCCAGCTGCGCAGGGCGGACGGCCTCGGCAAGTACTCCAGGCCAGGGATCGAAGGGGCCTGCTAGGCCCGGGTGAGAACGGGGGGTTTATTAAGGATCGGAGCGATTTAGAAGATGTGTTGGCGTTGGCGGAGTACTCGTTCCCTATGCCCAAGAGGAAGTTTGGTTGTCAGATGGATTTCCGAGTTTCTTGGCGGAGGCGAGCTCCGGGGTACTTTCCGAGCCTGCTCGGAGGCTCCAGCGTGTAGCAGAAGCCCATGCTGTTGCCGTTATAAATATTTAGGGTGACGGGCATGGGTTTGACCCGGGTGCAGCATCCCCCCTGTTCCCTGGAGCGCTGCCTCTGACCCGCCGGCCAGAGCCCTTCTCTCCTGCGGACGCTCGACTGCTCCCGTTTACTTTTTTGTTGTGATATTCGGTCTAGGGATGCCGGTGAAGTCTCGGTCTCGTATTTTTTGTTCTCATCGGTATATGGTCAAACTTTTTGAATTCCACCCCCGTCCCTAGCGCTTTTTCCGTTCCTTTTCAACGGGGGCCCTCCCTCACCCCAGATAGTGGCACTGCTGCAGAGACGCAGGTCCCCTCCCTCTTTACCTCCCTCCTGACCCTGTCCTGGGAGTTTGGAGGGAAGGAGCTCTAATGCTGGTTCATGCATCTTTTGGGGGGATTTTTTTGCAGATCCTATGTAGCCCCATTCTCCCTCTCTGGGGGAAAAAAATAAAAGCTGCGATGAAACCAGGGGTGCGCCGGTACACCACCTCTGAACTATTGTTACAGTCCCAGGGTGGAATGAGGCTTCTGATTTGGTTTGCCTCCACATAGAGATCTGAGTTTGGTTTAAGAAGCCCTTGCATACAGGATAGTGTTAAAAAATAAACAAACAAAAAGATCGTGTTTTTAAGTATGTTTGGGTGAGCTTGAAGACATCTATTTAAGGGACTGGTTTCTATTGCTTTCATGTTGGTCACATGCATTTCTAAAATAAATCTTATATTCCCTTTCTCACCAAAGACAGATTTGATAAAGGCCAATAACTAGTGGGAGGAGAGGGATGCAGATTGTACCGCAGTACAATGCTGATTCCAATAGGGCATGCATAGATTTTAAAGAGTTATCTGACTCTGAATGATGATGGTAATATTATCTATGTCTGAAGTCTGCTTTTAAATGTGTAAGAATATCAAAACATCCCTTTTAGAACATAAGAATGTAAGATTTGCCATACTGGGTCAGATCAAAGGTCCATCCAGCATCCTGTTTCCAATGGTGGCCAAATTCAGGTCATAAGTACCTGGTCGGATCCCATAAGACTGATAAAGTTCTATGCTGCTTATCCCAAGGGTAAGCAGTGAATTTCCCCAAGCCCAGCTTAATAATGATTTATGGACTTTTCTTCCAGGAACTTGGCTAACCTATTTAAACCCAGCTACACTAACAATTTTCACCACATCCTCTGGCAACGAAATAGAGTAATTTTGTGTTGCGTAAAAGAGTATTTTCTCCTATTTGTCTTAAATGTATCACCTAGTAACTTCAATTGAATGTTTCCTGGTCTTTATACTTTTTGAAAGAGTAAACAACTGATTTACATTTATCTGTTCCATTCCACTCATTATTTTATAGATCTCTATCATATCTCCTCTCAGTTGTCTCTTCTGCAAGCTGAAGAATCCTAACTTCTTTAGCCTTTCCTCAAGGGTGAATTGTTCCATCCCCTTTATCATTTTGGTTGCCCTTCTCTGTATCTTTTCTAATTCTGCTATATCATTTATGAGATGCACTGACCAGAACTGCACACAGTTTTCAAGATGAGGTCGCACCGTGGAGCAGTACAGAGGTATTATGATATTCTTTGTTTTATTCTCCATTCCTTTCCTAATACTTCCTAGCATTCTATTTGCTTTCTTGACCATCTCTGCCACACACTGAGCAGAGGAGTTCAATATATTATCCACAATGATGCTTACATCCTTTTCCTGGGTGCAGCAAGGCTCTCTTGCTGCATTTCCATCCATCTTATGTTTTTGGGAGACCAGGATTTGATTCCCGAGCTTGGCTCCTGCTTGTGGAGACTTTGCCATCGCACGATGGCGACACTGGTAGTCCAGGGGGCATGTGTACTGGCTTTTGGAAGGAGCCTCTGGCCACGGACTGTCACTGTAGTTTGTGGGCTACACAAGAGTGAGTAAAAGGTTTAAAATGGAGAAGGTGGATTGGGGGGGAAGGAGTCCCTGGTCAGGTGCAGATGAAGTACTCATGGTGCCATTGCACCATTGAGGCCAGTTTTGAATGAGTTGGAGGCCTATAGGAGAAGGGGGAAAACTCCTTGAATTGAATAAGAAATCTCTGTATGCAAGAACTGAAGATACTTGCATAGCATCAAGTGTGCCAGACTTGATAACTTGCTTCGCTTCAGCACCTCGCTATTTACACATTTGTAGTTTCAAATTGTATGATGGAGTTGGTCCAGAGGGTGGCTACTAAAATGCTCAGTGGTCTTCGTTATACAGCATACGGGGACGACTTAAAGATCTATGCATGTATATCCTACATGAAAGGCGAAAGCAGGAAGATATGATAGAGGGATTGAAATAAATCCATGCTCAGGAGGTGAGCCTCTTTCAGTGGCAAGGAGGCTCTAGAATGAGGAATCATGGGATGAGAGTGAAAGGGGGTAGGTTTAGGAGTAATCTAAGGAAATATTTCTTTACAGAGAGGGAGGTAGATGCATGGAACAGCCTCTCAGTGGAGGTGGTGAAGACAAGGACAGTATCTGAATTCAAGAAAGCATGGGATAAACACAGGGGGATCTCTAAGGGAATGATAAGCACTGTAGAGCTGAGCAGTTGATGTGGATAGATAGGCTATATGGTCTTTTTCTGGCATCATGTTTTTATGTTTCTATGTAGGGAAGAGACTGCTAATCTGTACGTTTTTTGTCTCGTTTTGGACACTGTGTGCTCACATGATTCTTTTATTAAAGTTGGTTACATTTAAGGCAGCAGGTCTTCTCCATATACTGAACCGTCACAGGCTCTACCTGAAAAATATTCTCTCTTAACTTTAGTAGCAAACTATTAACTACATTATATCAGCTGAGCATAGTATTGCAGCTTCCGGGAGATTTAGAGAAGCTAGAAGTTGACATTGGGAAAACACAAGGTTATCTAAGATGTTTTTGTCATAGATGAGATACTCTTGGTAGATTAAGGACACATCTCTGTACAAAATTCCCAAGCTTCCTTTTTAATGTCTGTGATTGGCAATGAATCATTATAGATTGTATATAAATTGTTACCTCTGCAGAGCTGGGGCTTAGCTGAGTATAGTACTAATGTCACTCTTTCTTGGCTTTGTTATATCCTAATCTGATCCTCTTCCTAGGCCTCTCTTCTTTTTTCCCCCACTTGGTTTTATTTTATGTTTTCATATTGTATTTGGTTTTTTTTTTTAAGTGTGCACCTTTCATGGCTATACCAGGGGTCCCCCAAACTTTTAAAGAAAGGCCTGCTTGGGATAATTGAAATGAGTGGGGAGAGAGGGGATTGGCAGGTTCTGCCTTGCAGTCTGGCGCTTTCTGTGATTTGAAAAGCTGCAGAAGGGGGAGGCAGGCAGCAGGAGTCCTGCAGCGGTATGGCAGACAGGGTACAGTACAAATATTCCCAGGGACTTGGCAACCCTGCTACACCTCTGGAAACCCTACCACCTGCCTCTTAACTTCTCCAGCATCTGCATCTGTCTGCTGAGATCATGGTGGTGGTGGTGGTGGTGGGTAAAGGGCAGGGTGATGTGATTGTGACACAGTTTCTCCCTTTTTCACCCCCTCCCCCTTCTCCTTGCCACCTCACTCACATTCTTTCTGTTCTTTAACTCCCTCTTTTTCCTCTCGTGCCTTTTCCCTCCTTTCACACACACCTTCCTCTCACGCAGGTTTCTCCTTCCACCCCTTATCTCCTTTTCCACCACTTTTTACGCCCTCCATTTTTGCTAACAACCCTTCTGTCCTTTTGCTCCCTCCTCTCGCATCTCTTCTCTCCATCTCTACCTGATCCATTCACCTCTCTCGGGGCATCTCTGAGTATTGGGTACCCCACCAGCATTTCCTGGGGTTTCTGCTGCCACGTGAGTTTTCTCTTCACCTGGAGGGGGTTGGGGACCCTGTCAGCATTTCCTGCAGCCTCCACCGCTGCGAGACCTTCTCTTTGGCTGGTAAGTGTTGGGGACTCCCCACCAGCATTTCCTGCTTCTTTTGGCCATGAGCAGGGAATTGTTTGGCGGGTCAGAAAGAATTGCTGTGGGGGGCCGTAGTTTGGGGACCCCTTGTCTATAACCTTCTGTTTTATAAGGGCTGGAAAAATCCCAGGATCCAGGTCACCTGGAAACCTACTACCCAAAATTCAGAAAGGGGAAAAAAAAATAGAAATAAAGGAAAAGAAGCAAAAAAAAAAAAAAGTCTGTACTAGAAAATAGACAAAAAATTGAAAAAAAACAACCAAGCAAAATGTTAATAACAAAAAAAAGGGTTGATACAGAAAGGTGCATTCCAGCCAATGCACTGCATTGCCAACACTTAAGTGCTCTTTTTGTGAGCGTAAACATTACAAAATGAGTGTTCTAAAATGGGAATAATACTTTGTACCCTTGCATGGAAATCCCATGCAATTGAGGGCATGAAGTATTACTCCCCGATGCAGAGCAGTGCATTGGTCTGGCTTTCGTTTCCAGTAGTACTGCGCTGGTGCTTAAACTTGGTTAAAAAACATAATTTTTTTTTTAATTGACCAATACACTTTGCACATAAGTAATAACTTATTTGGGTAAGTGGTGGCAGCCACTGCTACTTAACTGTATAAACATTGACTTATCCAGATATCTGACAGTGGTGGATAAGGCCCAGTTCTTCCCTCAGCCTCACTCATCTTCCCCCCAGTGATCTTCAGTCTCGCTCATCCTTCGTCAGTGCTCCCTCAGCCTCACTCATTCCCTAGTCTTACTCTGAATTATGTGGCTTAAGTGGTGGCAGCCACTGCCACTTAGTCAGATAAGTATTGACTTATTCGGGTACCTTGGCAGCAGTGAGCTGGATACGTCAGTACTTATCTGGGTATCTGGTGCAGGTTGTCGCTAAGTACCCAACCAGGGTAGCAGAGCAAGGGGAGTGGAGGGTCAGCAGCAGAGAGGCGAAAACCAGCAGCTACTGCCCCAGGCCAGCGGCATCTGTGGCCAGTGGACGGACTCTGGAGAAGTTGCTGCCAGAACGCCTCCACCCACTTTCCCAAGTTAAAATGTCTGTCTGGCCAATGCCGAACGCACATTTTACAGTTTTTGCTCGTTTTTCAACTCCCGATGCATTTGCTTAACATTAGCTTATTGCATCGGGATTTAAAAAAAAAAAAAAATTAACCTGTGCATTAAAATTGTGTGCTGGAAGCCAGCGCGCAGTTTTGTTTTTTTGTTTTTTTTTAAACGCTCAGCTTTCTGTATCAGCCTGAAAGAGAGAAAAACTGTGAGAGGAAAAAATAAGGGAAAAATGTCCCTGGTTCTTAAAACAAAATTTTGACTGGTTCCTAAGTTTCCTAAATCTGTTTCCCTCTGTTTTGAAAAACTTGTTTCCTGAGGTTTTCCTTTTAGCTATGATGGTCACTCTTCACATGTGCCTGCCTGGGGTCCCTTGGCTGACTTCGATTCATGCTGGTGGGAGTAGCTAATCAGGAGGACATTTCAAAACCTTTAAACACACATTTTGACATAAGAGTTAAAAACCAAAATAGTGTTCATAATTTTAACTGCATTTATACAAGAATACTTTCATATGATAAAGACCTCATTGAATGCATATTATTGAAAGCTTTCTATATATTTTTTTTCTTTTAATGGTAGGGTTGTACATACAACATTTGGTTCGTTTGTTTCGGTTTTATTTTTGTATTTCTCTTTTTTTTTTTTTTTTTGTTTGTTTGTTTCATTTGGATAGTTTTATGCTCATAATTGTCATTTATGTTCAGCATCTGCAGAAATGAATGAAAATGAATGCACATCCCTATTAAACAGTGCTGCAGATATCCGCGGACCACAGTGGAATGCTCCCACTGCCTGTGCACTTCAAGCAATTGGAGTAGCAGCACGCCCTGGTACTTTATAAGTCAATAATAATTCCAATCTATTGGTAATGGTCTGTGATGCCACTAAAACTAAAATTTCAGAGGGAAGATACTCCTTTGCAGTCAGAAAGGAGGGTTATTTTTGCCTCCAGACTGCTTTTCTCAGTTAACTGAGTGCCTTGATTCTCCATTTATTAGCTCTTTCATAGTGCTGGCTCTCTTTTTTTTTTTTTTTTCTGTCTGAATATTATTATTTATTAAATTTGATATACTACATATAAAAACAAATGTTATGCTTTTTCCCCCCCTAAATATTTGTCTGAATGAAGGGTAAGGTTGGATCATTTGGAATGACCAGGCATTGTAGAAGAAAGATCGAGGTTTAACAAGTTGTAATATCATTGCTTATCGTGATTCTTCTCAAAACCCCCTGCAGACATGTTAGTCTGTTAGAGTGGTGGTTTCTTTACCTTAATCCTTCCTGACTCCTTGCAGAAATGTACCATCTTCTCCAGTTTCGCTATGGAATCCAGATTGCTTTTAATCCTTTCTTTGGTTAAATCAAATGTTTCATACAATTTTTGCCTGTAGACCTTTAGTAGCTGAAAGTAGTCTCAAACAGGGTCATTCATCAAGCCGCGTTGTGGCCTTATTGCATGTGTTAGAGCCTTATCGCGTGCGATACCGGCCGCATCTTGGCAGTACAGTTCAAATTAAGGGAAGGGGGGAGTGTGGGTGGGGTTTGGGCGGAGTTATGTCCCGGCAGCGCTGCGGGCGATAATATTTTCTACATTATCGTTGGCAGCACCGTGGGGAAATAACTACGCCTTTTCCCGTGGTGCTATGGGTGCGAGAGTGTGCAGCCCGGCTGCAACTATGGCGGGCGGTTGCACAGTTTCGCCTCCCCGTCCCTTATTTTAGTGCTGCTCGTCATTCTGCTATAAATGTAGCAGAATGATGAAACTAGGCCAAAGTTTTTGCCACATTTCGGTGTCTCTGAGAATTCCTCTGAAACCTCTGTACATTGACTGCCTTTTGGATTCTCTTCCTTGTTGATTCTCTTGTACTCCTGGGTTGGCGACGCAATAAGATGCGCACCGAAAGCGGGCGCTCAAATTGAGCGCCTGTTTTCCTTATGTGTGTGCGGCCTCATCCCCTGAGCACCTGAAGTAGTATTTTAGTAAGGAGCTGCATTTAAAAAAGGGCGTGCTAGGAGAGAATTGTGTGTCCAAAGAGCTCAAATGACTTGGGCGCCCACAATTGTAATGGGCGGTCAACATGAGCATCCGTTTTTTTTTATCCTGCTTCTTCAGGAAGATTTCCTTGTTGTTTGCTGAGGTTGCTGAAGTGTCTTACATTAAGCGCCCCTTGCTATAGGCATCTCAATTGTGCAGCCATAAGACTTCCTTTTTTTTTTTTTTTAATCAAGCCAATAAAATTTTTTCTCCACTGCAAGCGGTAAATTAAAGTGTCACAACGATACTAATTAGGAGGACACACTCATCGTAACACAGAGAACCGTATTTTTTTAAAATTTCTCTTGAGGCCTTGACTCGCGAATTGCCGTAACTTTACTCCGCCTCTGGGGCCGGAGTTAAATTTGCTATGTTAAAAAGTCTGTGTTCCTTTGAATCCACGCCTGTGGTGATCCATCGCCACTAGACTCATCTATTACGCCCCCAGTCTGGTCCAGGGTGGCAGAGGGCAGAGTCTGCATTTCCTTCTGTAACAGTGGTTTGGTGCTGGATACCAGATTCTCACCCACAACTATTGAGCAAGTGCCATAGCAGCAACTGGCAAAAAAAAAAAATTGCTAGCAGTTGGATCTTGACTCGATACGTTTTAGGTGCTTTCTCTTTCCATGCAGTATCTTTGATGTCAAGTTCCAGAGACTCAAAATGTACCAATATGACTGTTTCTTCAGAGTGGGGTGGGGTAGAAATTCAGCTTTAATAGATTGGATAGGTAAGAATTTTTTGTTTTCTCTAGAACCCAAATCGCCACAGCCATCCAGACCCTGACTTTTACGGTCTGGGGTACTGATATGCAGACGTACGGGAAAAAGCACAGGACTGCTTCTACAGTCCAGGCCAAAAGCAAAGCACGTCAAGCAGCATTGTCTGAATTTTCTAGAAGCCTCCTCACTCAGTAAAAATGTTTCTATGTTAATATATATGGCTTGGGGTAACCTGTACAAAGCGGCAGTTACTACCCTTAACAGAAGCATGGGGAGTAACTTACTCGTAGCAGTGGTTACTACCATAAGGAATTTGCTGGGCAGACTGGAATGACCACTTGGTCTTTTTCTGCCGTCAATACTATATTACTATGTTATTTATTGTCGGGTTTTGTTTTTTTTATCTACCATAGTATGTGCAGAGTGGGGTAGATTTTCAAAGGGTTACAAGCGTAACCCCCGAACACCTACTCCTGCGCGCGCCGAGCCTATTTTGCATAGGCTTGGCGGCTCACGCAAGCCCCGGGACGTGCGTATGTCCTGGGGCTTTCAAAAATGGGCAGTCTGGGGGCGTGGCGGTAGTCCGGGGACGGGGCTGGAGGCGTTCCCGAGTCCTCCGGCACAGCGGCCGTGCCGGAGGTTTACGCGACTGCAGCTGGCCAGCTCGCAAGTTATGCGTGCCTCGGGCAGGCGTAACTTTTGAAACAAAGGTGGGGGGGGGGATTTAGTTAGGGCTGGGGTTGGGTTAAATAGGGGAAGGTGGGGGGGGGGGGCAAAAAAAAAAAAGTTCCCTCCAAGGCCGCTCCGATTTTAGAGCGGCCTTGGAGGGAACGGGGAAAGCCATCGGGCTCCCCTTGGGCTCGGCACGCGCAAGGTGCACATGTGTGCACCCATTGCGCGCGCCTACCCCGGATTTTATAACATGCGCGTGGCAGAACGCACGTTATAAAATCGGGTGTACATTTTGTGTGCGCCGGATAGCGCGCACAAATGTACCCCACGCATGTAATATTTAAAATCGGCCCCTATGTATGGAATACAAATATCTGAAGAATTGACTCGGACTTTTTAAAAGCAGCACTGGCTATAGTTAAAGGTGCACACTTTTTTATTAAATAAGAGTGGATTTGAATACAAAAACAATAATATTATGACAAGAAGATAGGAGACCTAGAAATAAGATCAGAAACTGAAACAAAAGAATTCCAAAGCAATTCTGCTTAGAATATCCTACCCAACATTTATTTATTTACATTTCCCTTTTCAGCACTTCAAAGCAGATTACATTTAGGTACTGAAGTTTATTTCTCTGTCCCCAGAGGGCTCGCAGTCTAACCCCTAGATTATCAAAATGCTGTAATATCGCAGGCCTAACGCCCGCGAAAAGGAAAAGGAGCGTGCTAGAGATAGTGCGGTAAAGGTTTCGCACCCAGTGATACTTCCTATTTTGTATCTCTCTCTCAGAGAGAGACTGACTATAAGCCCTTCATAATAGTCAAGTATTATATCTCTATAGGAGGGGCAGCTAATAGCTCGAGGTGAGTTGTTGGTGGTAGTTTAGGGGTCAGTTTTTCATGCAAAGTGAGAAGTACAAACAGCACAGTACACCTCTGTGAAGATTTGACGTCATTTGAAGTGAGGAAAGTCTCACAAAGATGACAGTTCTACTATGTTCTTTCGCCCTAGTTTGATAGACTCTATAACAGGGTACCATCAAGCTAGGGCGAGATAACATAGTACAAAATTTCATCTTTGTGAGACTTCTGTCATGCCAAATGACTTCACCGAGGTGTAATGTGCTGAAAAACTGGCCCCTAAACCACCACTAATACCTCACCTCGAGCTACTAGCTGCCCCGGGCATATAAATAGTTGCATACTATGAAGGCCTCCCCAGAGGTGCTCTCTCTCTCCATTCCCTTTCCCCTCCCAAGCCCAGAAATGGCTGAAATGTAATTCGAAAACTTTTATCGTGAATTGCATTATGGCCATTTTGGTCATATCGTACAACTTAACGCCAGGAGAAAAGGTGTAGTTATTTCTGGCGTAAAAACTGTGCAATAGCATGCGTTATGCTATCGCACAGTGTGATATTGCCCCCCATTTTCATAAATCCCGCCCAGACTCCTTCCTAATCCCACCCCTTTCCAAAATTTACATTTGCGCCGTGCACTACTACTATTATTGCATGCGTTATGGTGTTAATGCATGGGTTAAGGTCATAACGTATTTGGATGAAGGACCCTATAAGTTTGTACCTGAGGCAATGGAGTGTAAAGGTTAAAGTGGATTCCCTGTACGCACCGGATCAGTCCAGACTCCTGGGTTATGCCTCCGCACCAGCAGGTGGAAACAGAGCAAAACTTGACAAGCTCCGCTATATATACCAGGGTGCCACCCACAGCCTGTCAGTATTTCTCTGTTTCCAGCAGGTGGTATGGGTGCATAGCTCACAGCCTGGATAAAAAAAAAAAATTAATTAATTAGTTAGAGGAAGAGGGCTAGGAAATTTGAGGTTAGATAGGCAGTGTACATGTTTTTGCTGTTTCCTTTCTGCTTCAATTAAGTTTTAACAAAAAAAAAAAAAAATCCAGCTCTCTGCTTTTTTTCAGGTTAGTGGAGAAACGGTCTGTGCTCCCAGGAGGTTGCCAGGTCCTGAGAGGGCCATCCCTCCTGGTAGAGCTGATTGCTGGGGCTAGGGGTTGAGGACCCCACTTTCCCAAGCCCAGCTGGGGTGATACCGGGGAGCCCGGCTCACTCACCCCAGCCGGACCGATCCAGCACTCGTCAGGGGACAGCGCTGGTGAGTTAAAAAAAAAAAAAAGTTTTTATTCATTAGCGGCGATTCTCCGACTGTGCAGGTGGCAATTTCGTCCCTCCCTCCCTCACAGTGAACGTTTTTCGCGGCCTTTTGTGGAACTAGCAGGGGCAGGCATGCCACGTGGCGCAGCCTGCACAGCCTGCGGCTCTGAGAGTGCGCGCCTCTCGCGGGATGGGCTGTGCTCAGCCTGCATCCCGGGGGGCAAGGGAACTTTGGGGGTGGTTCTGGGGGGTCTTAGTGCGGAGGACATCTTTGGCGATCGTGGTGGGAACGCGATCCTCGCCAGTAACCAAGCCATCTAAAAGGAGCGTGGGAACTCCCGCCATTTTACCACCGGCTCTTGCGGTGACCGGGCCGGTCATGGAGGGGTCCGGGGAATCCCCCTCCTCTCTCTCCCCGCAGTGCCCCGTCTCTAGACCAGTTTCCCCCGCAGCACCCGCGGGGAGGGGGATGGCACAGGATACCGACACGGACTCAAAGGGCTCCTGCGATTCGTTTTCTTCAAGTTTCATTCTTGCCATGCATAGGGCTTTTAAAACCCGCAAGGCCATTAAGAGGCGCCTGCCTCGGCCGGAGCCCCAGGGGGCACCACCCTCGGTGCCCAGGGATCGCCCACGGCTGGAGGACATAACGGGTCCCTCCAAGGCTAAGCGACCAATGTGGGCCATCCCACCCCAAGAGGACATGGATCCTTCAGACAATTCGGAGGACCTGGAGGATCAGGAGGCCATGAGATGCCATCTCCCGCCCAAGGGGGGCAGAGGGAGATGGCATTCCCGCGCAAGGGACAGCGCGACAGGGCCAGAACTCCGAGGGAGATGACCCGAGGGCCTCTTCCGTCGCGACGAGTTAGGACCCCTTATTCCCGCCATTTTGGGGGAGTTGGGGATAGCGACGCCTCCTGAGGAATCTCGACTCGGCTCCATGGATCCAGTGTTGTTGGGTCTGAGTGGCCCCCCCCCACAACTTTTCCCCTTTCATTTTTCCTCAATGGACCTGCTCTTTAGAGAACGGGATACCCTAGATCTGGGCCTTAAGGTCACGAAGGCCATGGATAAACTTTATCCCTTGCCGGAGGAAGCTCTGGAGGTCCTGAGAGTGCCAAAGGTGGACGCGGGGGTATCGGCGGTGACAAAACGGACGACCATTCCAGTCACGGGTACCTCGGCGCTGAAGGATCTTCAGGATCGGAAGTTGGAAATAAAGTTGAAGAAGATTTTTGAAGTCTCAGCTCTAGGGGCCCGGGCGGCGATCTGCAGTAACTTTGCCTTGCGGGCCGGACTTCGTTGGGTCCAACAGCTTCTAGCCAATGAGGGCCTTTCTGAGGAAGAAGCCAGACAGGGCGGGCATCTTGAGGCGGTGGTTGCCTATAGTGCGGACGCCCTGCATGATCTTCTCAGAACCTCGGCTCGTTCCATGGTGTCCGCTGTCTTGGCCAGAAGTCTCTTGTGGTTGAGGAACTGGTTGGCGGATGGGGCCTCCAAGTCTCGCCTGGGTTCTCTCCCCTTCAAGGGCAAGCTGCTGTTTGGCAAGGAACTGGATGACATGATACAGCTACTAGGCGAGAATAAGGGGAACTGTCTTCTGGAGGACAGGGCATGGACCAAGGGATCCTTCTCTTCTCGCTCCCGGTACCGGAGTAGCCTGAAGCCCTGGACCTCTCGTCCTAGCACCTCTTCTCCCTCCTTTCGTTCGGGAGGCGGTAGACAGCAGTCTCAGTCCTTTCGAGGGAGGCGCTTCGGCAGACCTGCCTCCACCTCTTCCACTCCGAGCAGTAAGTCGACTCAATGATGTCCGGCCGGTCCATCCCTCGGTTCCGAAGGTAGGGGGCAGGCTGTCCCTCTTTTACGAGGCTTGGACCACAATCACAACAGACCAGTGGGTGCTCTCAGTGATAAAACACGACTACGCTTTAGATTTTGCTTGCCTTCCCCACCTGAGGTTTTTTCCCTCCTCCTGCGGACATGTGGACAAGCGGCAGGCGGTTCATCAGACGTTGGTCCGGTTGGAGGAGCTGGGGGCTATCGTCCCAGTCCCAGTCCCCGCCCTGGAACAACAAAGAGGACACTACTCCATATACTTCGTCGTGCCAAAGAAAGAAGGCTCTTCCCGTCCCATTCTCGATCTGAAGGAGGTCAATCGTTGTCTCTGGAACCCACGCTTTCGCATGGAGACCCTGAGATCCGTGATTGCGTCAGTTCGACCGGGAGAGTTTCTGGCTTTGCTGGATCTCACGGAGGCATATCTGCACATCGGGATCCGGAAGGAGCATCAGAAATACCTTCGATTCTTTGTGCTGGGGAAGCACTATCAGTTTCAAGCGTTGCCATTCGGACTTGCGACGGCTCCCAGAACTTTCACCAAGATACTGGTGGTGGTAGCGGCCCAATTGCACCGGGAGGGCCTCTTAGTCCATCCGTACCTGGACGATTGGTTGATCCGTGCCAAGTCAGAGGAGCTGTGCCGGTCCGCGATTCGGCAAGTTCTACAGCTGTTGCACTCTCTCGGCTGGGTGGTCAATACGACCAAAAGTCATCTCCAACCCTCACAATCTCTGGAATTTTTGGGAGCGTTCTTCGACACTCGGCAGGGCTTTCCTCTCCTTGGACTGCTGTCGCAAGTTGCGAGGACAGGTCAAGGCTCTTCTGCAGATGGAGCCACCGACGGTCTGGGACTACCTGCAGTTGATTGGCTCCATGGCTTCGACGCTGGAATTGGTCCCATGGGCTTTTGCGCACATGCGTCCCTTGCAGTCGGCGTTGCTCTCCCGCTGGAGCCCGGTCTCCGAACAGTTCCAGCTCCCGTTACCCCTGACGGCAGTAGCGCGTTCCAGTCTGAGTTGGTAGTTGCAACCAGACAATCTGCTAGAGGGGATCTCACTCGTGGCACTGGAATGGGCAGTGGTCACCACGGATGCGAGCCTCTCCGGCTGGGGGGACGGTCTGTTTGCGGCAATCAGTGCAGGGGCGCTGGTCCAGGACAGAGTCGCGCTGGTCGATCAATCGCTTGGAGACCAGGGCAGTGCGCCTGGCATTACCGGCATTCCTACCCCTGGTCCGGGGGAAATCGGTCAGAATCTTGTCTGACAACACGACCACCGTGGCCTATATCAATCATCAGGGGGGACCCGGAGCCGTCCAGTGGCCTTAGAAGCTCGCCTACTGATCCAGTGGGCAGAGAGGCATCTTCTCCACATCGCCGCGTCTCACATCGCTGGGGTAGACAACATTCAGGCAGATTTTCTGAGTCATCACCAACTCGATCCAGGAGAGTGGGAACTGGCAGACGACGCCTTCCAGCTCATCTGCGACAGTTGGGGGCATCCGGCCATGAATCTGATGGCGACCTTTCAGAATGCCAAGGCGCCACGCTTCTTCACCAGGGGCGGAGGGGGTGGATGCTCTGGCACTCCCCTGGCCGTCGTCAATCCTCCTGTATGTCTTCCCTCTGTGGCCTCTCGTAGGCAAGGTCCTGCGTCGCATAGAAAGCCATCCCACAGAAGTGGTCCTGGTGGCCCCGGTGGCCCCGGAGTGGCCTCGAAGACCGTGGTTTGCGGATCTAATCAATTTGACCTTGGAAGCGCCGCTCCATCTCCCATCACTACCGAATCTTCTGCATCAGGGTCCTGTCTGTTTCAATCAGGCAGATCGCTTTTGTCTAACGGCATGGCTTTTGAAAGGCGCCGTCTGAAAGGCAAAGGTTATTCGGATGCGGTGGTAACCACCCTCTTGCGGTCTCGCAAGATGTCGACTTCTCTGTCCTATATGCGCGTGTGGAAGGTCTTTGAATCTTGGTGTGTTTCTCGGGCAGTGCGGCCTACTCGGGCTACTGTTCCCGATATCTTGGTCTTCCTACAGGAGAGCTTGGCAAAGGGGCTATCCTGTAGTTCCCTACGGGTCCAGGTAGCTGCTCTCCGTTTCTTACGCGGTTCCGTGGACGGGGGGGGGGGGGGGGGGGGTCTTTAGCTTCTCATCCTGATCTGATTTGATTCTTGAAGGGGGCAACGCATTTGCGTCCACCAATTGTCACCTTGTCCTTCCTGGAACTTAAATCTGGTGCTCAGGACCCTGTGTGAGCCCCCATTTGAACCATTGAAGAGAGCCACCTTGAAGGATCTCACGTCGAAAGCAGTATTTCTGGTGGTGATCACCTCCGCCAGGAGGGTCTCTGAACTTCAAGCCCTATCCTACAGGGAACCTTTCCTCCGGATTTCGGAGTCTGGAGTTACTCTCCGGACTGTCCCTTCTTTCCTTCCCAAGGTGGTGTCAGCTTTTCATCTGAATCAGTCGGTAGAACTCCCAGCGTTTCCTCAACTCGATCGATCGGAGAAGTCTTCCAGGGAATTGCAGAAGTTGGACGTGCGTAGGGTCCTCTTACACTATCTTGAGGTTACGAATCCCTTCCATATGTCGGATCATCTCTTTGGAAAGGCCCCAAAAAGGGTAATATGGCGTCTAAGACAACTATATCGCGCTGGTTGAAGGAGGCGATAAATTCTGCGTATCTCTTGGGAGGCCGACCGCTGCCTTTGGGACTAAAGGCACATTCCACGCGTTCACAGGCAGTGTCCTGGGCAGAGTGTCAGCAGATTTCACCGCTTGAGATCTGCTGGGCTGCAACCTGGAAATCGTTGCACACGTTTGCGCATCATTATCGCTTGGACGAGCAGGTGTCTTGAGATCGGGCCTCTCCGTTTCCCACCCTAAGTAGTGAGCTCTGGTACATCCCAGGAGTCTGGACTGATCCGGTACGTACAGGGAAAAGAAAATTAGGTCTTACCTTTGATTAATTTTCGTTCCTGTAGTACCATGGATCAGTCCAGAGTCCCGCCCTATTCTACAGTGCGTTCGGAGAGTCCACTGACAACATTTTCAATTCAGTTCTTCCGTTCGTTTGTCTGGGTCCGGTTCTTGTTGGGGGAAGTAACCCGAGGGTTTCCCGGTTGATCTTCTTGTACATAATTAGTTTACGTAGGGGAACTCCACTGCTTTGACATTGCGTAATACTGACAAGCTTGGGTGGCACCCTGGTAATATATAGCGGAGCTTGTCAAGTTTTGCTCTGTTTCCACCTGCTGGTGCGGAGGTATACCCCAGGAGTCTGGACTGATCCATGGTACTACAGGAACGAAAATTATCGAAGGTAAGACCTAATTTTCCTTTTGAACCCTGCTGCTCTAACCACTAGGCTGCTCCCCCACGAACCATCTTTTTAGTTGCGTGTTCTTCTCTGATTTATAGCAAGGCAAGTAGTGCAGAGTTCTAGGAGTTGCATTGGTCCTGGAGAAAACTGCAGCCTGTGAAACTGAAACCTTTTCATTGAACTTCAAGGGAGGAAAATTCCCGGGTGTCTAAAAGTGTCACTGGTCCAGGAGTTGCCACCGCCGCTGCAATAGGTCTGAAGCGAATAACTGCTGACTGCGGCAGGCCCAAGCCATAAGAAGCCTTTGCAGCCTGGCATTGTTGTCTGGCTCATAGAAAAGAAAAGGTGGGGTGGGGGAGAGTTTGGAAAAGCCTAAAAGTTAAAAAAAATTTTTTTTGAAAAATAGTTTTTTAGGGGTTCACCCATAGCATGAGGGAAAGATTAGGAGAATCAAACCCTTGAGTTCATAATCATAAGTCCCTGTTTTTAAATTAGAACATCATTAAGCCTAGTGCAGCAAAACTCCCAACTTAAACTTAACTTGTCAAATTCAGAGAAAACGTCACTGAAGAATGCAGCAGGGAAAAGCCCTGCTCAAGAATTGCCACTTTTTAACAAGATGAGGCTTGGAGGTGACCTTCATGTGAAGGAAAGCCCACGGTGAGAGGGTGGGGGTATCCAAGTCTATAGGATGAGGGGCAGAGTTGCTGTACCTTGAAATGCCAGGTGCAGCCATTCAAGTGAAGCCGAGTAGTGAGGACGGGTGTCCGAATACAGCCCCAGTGCTTGTGGTGCTGCCTGATGCGGACATCATGCAGTTCTGCTTCAGTCACTAGGGCGGGGCGTTCCCAGGGCTGCAAGCAGGTCTGGTTTGCAGGCTTTAGAACTATTTAGATCAACGTATTAAATTATACAGCTTTTGCACCATATATTCAGATACCTTCAATCGATTATTCTTTGTGGGTGCCCTTAAAAACCAGATCTGCTTGCAGCCCTTCTTGGGAAACCCTGTGTTAGTACCACAATTCAGGCTAAATATTTGAGCAGAGAGTGATTTACAGTCTGAATGGGCGGGTTAAGTGTTTTGGGCATATGTCATTGTATGCAGCCTGATTTATTTAGGTTTAATCTGGCTCTGAGGCCAGAATTCAAGCATTTGAAGAGCTGTAAATGAAACGAGACTAGATGGGTCTTTTTTTTTTCTGCTGTCATGTTTCTCTGTTTCTATCTGTTGTCATTTTGTTCCTGTAATAAATGTGACTCAAGCCATGTGCTGCTTTCTATTTTCTGACTTTCCCAGCTTTCATTGACAGCTTTGTATCATGGATGCACAGAACGCTTCACTGGCTTTCTGGACTTCCTCCTTTTAAATGCACGGGACTAGCTGCACCCAGAACATTACCGTGAGGAGCTGGACTTCCCTTTATTATGAGGAAGCCAGCCCAGAGCTTCTAGGATGTTCTGTCTTTTAGAACAGTTTATACTCAGAACATGATTAGATCCTAATCTAAACTTTAATAAGAGAGCAAGACAACCCCATTAAATAAATAACTCGGATCAAAGGGCTATCTTTTCGATTTGTTTATTTAACATAAAGGTTCAACAATAAGTATCCGTATGTGTAAAACTTTGTAAATTTAATTGGAATTCTATTAGGATTTTTTTAAGGTAGAACTTTATATTGTTTATTGTATATGCAAATTGTTTTTAAATCTTGATATTAATTTTATCTGGATGTTTTATATAAAACCTTATGATCTGCCTTGTACAATGTTTTGAGAGAGGAAAAATAGAAATGTGATAAACCCTTTATTCAGTAACTGGTAGTATCTCCTTGAGCAGCAATAACTTCAACTAAATGTTTCCTGTAACTGTTGACCAGTCTCTCCCATCGCCCTTGAGAAATCTTGGCCCATTTTTCCATACGGAACTATTTCAGCTCTGACATTTGAAGGCTTCCTCGCATGAACAACTTGCTTCTTGTCTTTTCACAGCATTTCAATAGAGTTTAGGTTGAGGCTTTGACTTGGCCAATTCAAAATGTAAAATCTCTTCTTCCTTTTTCTTCCTGTTAAACAAGTCATTATGAATGGGCTTTCCCTCCTTCACAGCTGGCGGAGACAGAGGACGCACCTCTTTTATGACCTCACTCTGGGCTACAAGAGGGGTGTGGTTCTAGGCCACTTCAGTAGTCTGTCTCTGGCAACTGCGGGACACATGAAGATGACATTAAACTCTCATAGTCAGGATGCGGCCTGGCCTAGTTGAGTCCTTGTAGGTTCAGGGACAGCAACCTCTAGGGGATGATTTTCCCAGTGAGGGCATTCTTCCACAGTGAGGGCATTCTCCCAGGGCCTGTCCTGGTCAAACTCCTGGAAAGTTATTCCAGTACCCTTAGGGATCTGTGGAGCCTCCAGAGAACAGTTCCTGGATTTATAGGAACCTGGTAGTCCTTACACTGAAGGGAAAAAAAACAAACCTCCCCAAAAACAGGGCCTACGGGACTGCTCTCTCTCTCTGTCCCTGTTTCACCCCCTCTCTTCCCTCCTCCCCCAGGGAAGGCAAAAATAAAAAAAGGATTGGAAGAACAAATGAAAGAAAGCAGAGTTTGCTTAGTAGCTGGCAGGGGCTCCCTGGAGGTGGTGAGCTGCAGCTGTATTGCTTTATTTCCTTGGGGGAGGAAAGTTAGCTTAGGGGCTTGCTTTGTTTGCTGTTTGTCAGGCTGATGCAGTAATCGGCATTAAACTGTATGCTTGATTTTAGTGTACAATTTTAACACTTAGATTACATTTTTCTAACTCCTGATGCAGTAAGCTAATGCTATGCAAATGCCCCGGCAGTTAAAAAAAAAACCAAAACAAAAAAAACAATTCCCCCCCCCCCCCCCCCCCCCGCCAACAAAACCAAAAACCCCCACGTTGAGTGGAAAATGCAAGTTTGGCACAGGCCAAACACATTTTGTAACTCAGGAAGGAGGAGGAGTGGGGACCAGTGTCCTGACAAGCCGATGCAGAGCATTTCTGACGGACCTGTTAGCTGCTGCCGCTTATCCACCTGAGTCCATACTTATCTAGCTAAGTGGCAGCCTGATGTTAGATACTTTCTTTAAACTTTTTGTCTATTTTAGAGGGTTTAACCAGGGTCAGAGATAGAGTTTAAGTTTTCAGCACTAAGAAAGACCATGTTTGGCCAGCGCACCTCTCTGCTGCATTGGGGAGTGCTGCTTAATGCCCTCCTTTGCATGGGATTTCTATGCAAGGGTGCTAAGTAATACTCCCATTTTAGAATGCAGATTTTGTGAGCATAAAACTCCTTGCTGCATCCTTCAATTATAGACATAGGTGCATTCAGAGCAACACACAGCTTTCTGCTTGGGCCTGTGTGTGTGCGTAGCTGCTGAATGTGTTCGTTAACTCCCTGCAGCTTTGCCTTGTTTGTTTTGTCTTGCTGTTTTTGGGGCATTGCAGAGAGAGAAAATGCTCTGTGTGCGGGGCTAAGCAGGTGCCTAGCATTGTGGGTCCCTTCTGCCCAGTCTGTGAAGTGAAACCGAGCAAGGAGCTGCAGGGAGAAGATGGTAATTCAGAGTCTCAAGCTAGGGAACAGCAATTGAAAACAGAATCAATGATTGCACCAAGACAGTTGCCACAGGTGCTAAACAGACCTGGTACATCAGGGGAAGTGAATCCTCTTCCTCCCTTTGCAGGCATGTTAGGTGGCAGCCCCAGTTTGAGATCTGAGGGAGGCTTGCCCCTCCAAAGACCCGGGGGGGGGGGGGGGGGGGGGGGGGGGGGGGGGGGGCTATATGGATCCCTGGCAGGGAACCTTTGCTTCTGATATGCTTTGTGCGTTACCATAATATCTAGCCATGTAGGGTTCTGTACATCCTAGTACTCATGATGCTGTAAGGGATAATCTTTGACCCCCAAGGGCAGCAATTAAGAGGTGAAGGGAAAGCCCAGAGCCCCCTTTAAGGGGACATTCAAGCTCCTATGTCTCCAGGGAAGCATCATGGTCTGGGGGAGATTCATCCTGGGGCTCCCTGGAGGATTCTCAGGAGGGGGAGCTTTCATCCGATGAAGATGACTCCACCATAATATGTCTATTCTGGAAAGAGGAGCTGGCAGCCTTCGTTTCCAATGTAGTGGCCACTCTAGGAATGTCAGCTACTCCTGTGAAAGACCTAGTCAAAGGAGATCCTATCCTTCAGGGTATTAGGAAGCCACCAAAGGCATTTCCCTTGCACAGATGTGGGGGCTAAATGGGGAAAGAGTTCTAAGCAAAATCTACCCCCTGACACGGGAAGTGGAATAGGTCCTCAGAAAGCCCCCGAGTCAATGCTTTGGCCTTGGCAGTTACACGCAAGACCACCATTCTGGTGGAAGAGGGTTCAGCATTAAACGACCCCCAAGATAGGAAAATAGAAACAACCCTGAAGCAGGCCTTTACGACAAATGCGATGGCCCTGCAGGCCTCCATTTGCAGAGGCATTGTTTGGCCCGAGCTGCACTGTGTTTGGTCCAACAGCTCTCAGACAGCCCAGAATCATCCTGTCTAGAATCAGCCTCAGCATTCCTGGCTCATGATGTGTATGACCTGATAAGAATGTCTTCCAGGAGTAATGGCCAGGAGGCTTTTGTGGCTGCGCAGTTGGGCGGCAGGCTTAGCTTCAAAGTCTTGCTTGTATAAATTGCCTTTCAAGGGCAGTCTCCTCTTAGGAGAAATCTAAAAAAAGCTAGAGAAGAATCTTTGACTCAAAATCCCAGGGGCTTCCTGAAGATAAAAAGCATGTAGCATCACAAAGTCTCAGATTTCAGTGCTTCCGGGACTGGCACAGGTAGAAGCCCACGAGGTGGGCCCTGTCAGATGCATGAAGCAGGAGCTAGTCCTTTCGTGGGGCAAGGAGAGCGAAGGCAGAGCCGCCTGCAGAAGCAGGTGGCAGCCGTTCAGCCCAGTAATTCTCAGCGGTTCCCCCTGGAGTTAATCCCAGTAGGAGGGTGCCTGCTGAGGTACCACTTGAAGTGGACCTGAATCACCTCGGACCAGTGGGTCTTGGATATCATGTGAAGGGTCTATGTCCCCGAATGCAACAAACCGGTCCCAGAGGCCTTTGTGGCCTCCCCTCTAAAAAGAGAGGTGGTGAAGGAAACACTAACAAAATTGTAGACCCGACAGGCAACTATCCCAGTTCTCCCACAAGAAGAGGGGTCATGGCACTTAATTTATTTTGTGGTTCCAAAAAAAAAAAAAAAAAAAGACTTCTTCTGCCCGATGCTGAAACTAAAAGGGGTCCACAAATACATTCATGAATGGAGATGCACTGGTCAATAATAGCCTCAGCAAGGACAGGAGAATATCTAGCATCCCTGGACTTAGCAGAAGCTCTCTTCCATATTTCCATCTGTGTGTCCTATCAGAACCTTTTAAGGTTCTGTGATTTAGGAAAGCATTTTCAATTTTATGAGCTTCTTTTCAGCCCTGCGACAGCTCACAGGACATCCTCAAGGTCATAGTGGTGGTAGCATCAGCCCTAAGTATGCAGGACATTATGGTACACCCATATCTAAACTGGCTTATAAGAGCCATATCGGCTCAGGAGAGCAGTCAAGTCTCCGAAACAGTATTCTATCTCCTTTAGCAGTTAGGCTGGGTAGTGCAATGATCAAAGAGCAGTTTAGAACCATCACAGACGCTGGAATTTGTAGGAGCCTGCTTCGACAGAAAGTAAGGGCATTTTTTTTTTTTTTCCATTTGCTTAAGTGTCCAAACTACTAGACCAGGTGCTAGTGTGTTAGGCTCAGGAGGCACCCAGAATATTCGGATACCTCTACCTTCTAGGCCTTATGGCATCATCACTGGACCTGGTCCCACAGGCAGAGTTCCACACGTGATCCCTCCAACAGGCCCTGCTTTCCCGCTGCATGCTCTCCTCTCAGGACTACCAATGCCAGCTTTGGGTACCCACAAAAGTAAGCAGCTTGAACTGGTGGGCTCAACCCTCCAACCCCCAGAAAAGAATGCCCCTAGAACCCTCTGACTGGATAGTAGTCACCCCAGATATCAGCCTAAAGGGGTGGGATGCACTCTGCCATGGCTAGGTCATGGCACTGGTCAGGAGAGGTGATATCTTATTCAGTAAACAGGTTAAAAGCGAGAGCCATCTGGTTGGCTCTGCAACACTTCTTCCTGTTAGTAAGGGGGAAAGCATTCCGGGTTTTCTCAGACAGTACCACGGTTGTGGCATACATCAACAGGCAAGGGTGCACTTGCAGCCACTTGCTAGGGCAGGAAGCAACCTGGCTGTTCAAATAGATGGAAGAACATCTTTTTGTCTCTCAGCAGCCTATATAGCAGGGAAAAAGAACTTGCAAGCTGATTATCTCAGTAGGAACAGGCTGGACCCAGTAGAATTGACACGGAGTCCAAAATCATTTCAGATGATAGTGAGTCAGTGGGGTATCCCACTTGCAGACGAAATGGCAACATGTGTGGATGCCAAAACAGACATGTTTTTCAGTCGCAGAGCAGAGCCAGGGTCCAGAGGCATAGATGCACACTTGTGCCCATGGCCAAGGCTGAGCCTGCTATATATCTACCCACTGTGGCCTCTTATAGGTTGGGCAATAAACGAAGTGGAGAACCATCCATTTCTGGTCATCCTAGTGGCTCTAGATTGGCCAAGAAGGCTCTGGCATGTAGATCTGCTGCAGCTCCTGTTCAGAGCCCCGTTGGTTCTGCCAAAGGAACAGGGTCTTCTCTGGCAAAGTCCGGTGCCAATGCAAAATCTGTATCCATTCTCTCTTATGGCTTGGAACTTGAAAGAGCATGCCCGTGAAATGTATGTAATAATATGTAAACCGCCTAGACGGATAGTCCCCTACCCATTGTGCGGTATATAAGAATCGTAAGTAAATAAATAAATAAATAAATAAATATTCGGCCTCAGTAATTTCAACTTAGTTAAAGTCACAGAAATTTTCCACATCCCTAACCTATGTCAAAGTTTTTAGAGAATTTTTAGGATTACTGTGCCAAACAGGACCTTTATCTCCTGGGAAAGCAGACATTCCATGGATTCTAGATTTCTTACAAGGAACTGGCATTCGGTTCCTTGAAGGTCCAGGTAGCAGCTATTGCATTCTATAGAGGTCGAGTTAAAGGCACCCCCAGTAGCCATGCAGCTAGACATGGGGCACTTCCTGAAAGGGATAAAGTGCATTAGGGTGCCATTCCACCCAGTTGAACCCCAGTGGTATCTCAACTTGGTGCTAAGGGCCTTGGTCAGACTGCCTTTTGAGCAAATAAAACAGGCATTCATTAAGGACTTATCGCTGAAAACTTTCTTTCTCATAGCAGTATGCTCGGCTAGAAGCATCTCCGAGCTGCAGACCCTGTTCTGCAGAGATCCTTCTCTAGTGATTTCACAAGAATTGGTTACTTTTCGTCCGGTCCTGGCTTTCCTGCCCAAGAAAGTATCTACATTTCATGAAAACCACTTGGTATCCCTTCCAGTCTTCAGCAGTAGTGACTCTCAGGGAAAAGATAAAAGCCTATGACTGTTAGATGTATGTTGGATTCTCTTGAGATATCTGACAGTAGCAATGTTTTTAGAAAAACTGATAAACTCTTTGGTGGCATCCAGAAAGGGGAGATGGCCTCCAAGGTCACCATAGGAGGTGACCTCATTGGTCTTACTCTCTGATAAGCAGCTCCCGGTAACACTCCGGGCCTACTCTACAAGGGTGCAACCACCATCCTGGGCAGAAGTAGTTTTGGCCTCTCCAGAGGACATTTTCAAGGCAGCTGTCTGATCTTCCTTGCACTCTTTTGGTCAAACATTGCAGACTGGACATACCTTTGGGGCAGAGATCAATAAGACAACCCTGTCTTCTTTCCGCCCCAGCAAGGAATAGCTCTGCTAATTCTCATACATAGTGACTTGTCTAGCAGGAAGAAAAGGAAAGTTAAATTATTCTTACCTGCTAATTTTCTTTCCTTGAGTCCTGCTAGATCAGTCAGGAACCCACCCAGGAACAGAGGGTTAAGTAGGGTATTTCTAAGGGAGCTTGTTCTCTGTTTTGGTGATAGCACCTCTTTTCTCATTCATATCAGTCATGTGGGCCCTATGCATATTACAAAAAAAAAAGGGGGGGGGGGGTATTGTGGATAGTTGCAGTGCTGGCAGTAGGCTACTGAATTGGACTAGGACCACACTCTTGTAGCCCAGAGTAAGGTAATAAAAGAGATGTGTCCCCTGTCAGCTGTGGAGGAGGGAAATCCAACATGAAATGACTGGTCTAGCTGGACTCAAGGAAAGAAAATTATCAGGAAAGAATAATTTAACCACCTTCACTCATTCTGTATTAGATTTACTTGAATGTGTAGGGTCATCTTGTTGCATGATCCATTTTTGGATCATCTTCAGCTCATAGATGGATGACTTGACATTCTCCTCTAGAATTTTCTGATATAAAGCAGAATTCTTGATTCCATCAATGATGGCAAGCTGGTGCAGCAAAGCAGTCCCACACCATCATACTTCCACCACCATACTTGACAGTTGGGATGAGGTTCTTTCTTTGAAACATAGTATTTGGTTTTCGCCAGACAATATGTTTCTCCTAGGACAAGCAGGATGGCACAGAAAACGTTTGTCAAAGTTTCATGAGCTTTGACTGGCACACTGAGCATGCCCAGCATGCCACTATCCACACATCCATGTCCCTCTTCAGTCTCTTTTTTTCCATGAAATAGTTGCCTTGCTCTATAGTGTGTTTCTTCAAAGTGTTTCTCAATTTTTTTTTCCTGTGCCGGTTCCCTTTTTTCCGGTCGGTGCCCCATCTGGCGGCTTGGTAGGTGTTTGTTTTCCCTTTGTTGTGGTCTATTCTCAGCGTGTTGCTCCTTTGTGGCTGCTGGCCATCGCTTGCCAGCTGTTTTTTTTTTTTTTCCCCCGATGGTGCCCCCAGTGCCCGCGGACCATGTCTATCACTGATCCACAGGAGATCGGAATCCTCTGCCTGGGGGTGTCGCACGACGTCCATGGGTGCCATCTGTGCAATGAGATGAACCACAAAGGCTTTTGTGCCCAGCTGAACTAAATAAAAGCTTTTTGGGTCCAAAAAGACTGATCCATCTACTCCAGCATTAGAGGCGTCGACATCTAGAGGCAGAGGGGAGTCGTTAGGTACGCCATCCCTTTCCACTCCCCCAGCATGTCCGTCTCTCTCTCGAGGAGCCAGAGATAGGCCATTTACGATGTCGCACTCAAGACGTCGGGGTCCTCACCTTCCTCGGCGCCAGAGAAAGATCAGTCTGAGCATTGAGAAAAGTCCCGCAAACATCGTCACCAGTCGCCGAAGCAACCCCATGGGGAAGAGGCATCATCCTCTATCAGACCCAGGAGTCCCAGGCATTCTCCACCGATGGCGGTGCTAGGCACCGAGCCTCCTCTGGGCTCTGAGGAGGCTCTGGTAACGCCTCCTCAGTCTGTCCTAACTTCACTGGACTTTCAGGAGGAATTGGATCGCAGGGCTCAGCTGGCAGTGCTCTGAGCCCTGCAGGGTATAGAACCGCCACCAGCACTGGTCCCCATGCCAATGCTGGAGCTTGTGCCATCTATTGGTGCCCCTGCTATAACATCTGGATGTCCTTTTAGGCGTTCTTCTGATGCATCTCGTGCCCAGAGGACCATCTGTTCCTCAGTGGCCTCTGATTGTCCCCCTGTGGAGCGATACCCATCATTGGATCTTCCAAGGAGGAAGACTTACTGCGGCCATCGGTGCCTTTGGGGCCACAGGCCCGGCAACCAGAGTTTCCCGATCCCATTCCCAGGGATCTCTGTGCCATCGGTGCCTTTAATGCCCTCGGCGCCCTTGGTGCCCAAACTGTGAGGCCTGGGCAGGGACCAACCACGTCGGCCCCCAGGGGACCTTAGCGAGGAAGAGGCCCCATATGACCCCTGGAGGATTCAAGTGATCTTCTTTTTAGAGCCTTCTCCACCAGATGAGAGGCGCAGATCTCCTCTGGAGGATCTTCCCTTTGCGGGCTTTGTCCGGGCTATGGTGGAAGCCATCCCATTTCAGCTCCTCACAAAGGAGGGTCACACAAAATAAAATACTGGAGGTCCTCCAGTTCGTGGATGCTCCAAAGGAAGTAGTGGTTGTCCCGGTCCATGATATTTTTAAGGAACTTCTCCTTAGGATCTGGGAGCATCCTGTGTACATTCCTCTAGTTAATCGAAAGGCGGATGCCACCTACCTGGTCCAATAGGCATTGGGATTTGAGGGGCGCCATCTCCCACACCAATTGGTTGTGGTGGAGTCCACCCTTAAAGCTAAGCGCTTCCACACCCATGCCTCTGCCCCTCCAGGGCAAGACCACAGGGCGTTGGATGCTCTGGGTTAGGAGGGTGTATCAGGGTACTATGCTCATTGCCCGTATTGCCTTCTACCAATTATATATGACCCAATATAACCGGAATCTGTGGAAGCAAGTCCAGAAGCTGTTGGAGCACCTGCCTCAGCAGCAGCAGGATGTTTTTTCAGTGGTAGTACAGCAGGGTCTGGAGGCTGGAAAACACGAGGTGAGGTTCACTTACAATGTTTTCGAAACAGCAGCGAGAGTGGCTGCTGCAGGCATTGGAGCCTATAGGATGGCCTGGCTCCGTGCCTCGAACCTTTGGCCAGAGGTCCAAGAAAAGCTGGCAGATCTACCCTGTACAAGTGAGAATCTCTTTGGAAATAAGGCCAGGGATGTGATGGCCCGGTTGAAAGACTACCATGAGACCCTTCCAACACCTATCTGCTAGTACTTCCAACCCGCCATCCTCTGTCAGAAAATACTTGTGACAGGGCTCGAGGAAGTCCTTCTGTCGCTAGAGGAAATATTATCCTCTTGCCTCACAGGCCCGCACAGCCCGTACTGGTTCCAGGGGTCATTCCCGTCAGCAGTGGGCCCCCAGGCCTCAGCCAGCTCCCCAGCAGAGCCCCGCCACGGGGTTTTGACTGGGAGCGAGGGAACGTGAGTCAGATTGCTGTACTCTTGGTACCCTGCTCTCCGGTCGGAGGCAGGCTGCATCATTTTGCATACCACTGGCCCCATGTTATGTCAGACCAATGGGTTCTCACCATCGTTTGCCGATGGTACCAGCTGAACTTCCGGGACATCCCTGCAGACTCTCTCCCATGTCTATCATGGGCTTCATCCGCTTCTCAGGAAATACTCTTGACAGAGCTCTCTGCCCTCCTAATGGCCAGAGTGGTAGAACCCATTCCTTTCTGCCAGCAGGACAGAGAGTTCTACTCTCAGTATTTCCTGATACCAAAGAGAACTGGAGGCCTAGGCCCTATTCTCGACCTGAGAGTCTTGGACAAATTCCTTCAAAGAGAAAGATGGTCTCTCTGGGCACCCTGATCCTGCTCCTAAGAAGAGGAGACTGGCTTTGCTCCCTCGACGTGAAAGATGCCTGCGCCCACATTGCGATCTTCCCAGGTCACAGGAAGTATCTTTGTTTTATGGTGGGGAAGGATCAGTACAGAGTCCTGCCATTTGGCCTTGCATCAGCTCCCCAGGTCTTCACCAAGTGCCTGGCAGTGGTGGGAGCGCACCTCTGACTTCAGGGGGTGCAAGTGTTCTCCCCTACTTGGATGACTGGCTGGTCAAAAGTGCCACTCAGTAGGGTGGCTCTTTGTTATCAATTAGCCCAAGTCCCACCTCAGTCTGTTGCCACATTTGGACTTCATTGGGGCCAGACTGGACACTGTTCAGGCCAAGGCATTTCTGCCCCTTGATCGAGTACTTACCCTGTCGTCACTGGTGAGCTTGGTCCGCAGCTGTCAACAGGTTTTTGCTCGCCTGCTGCTTTGTCTTTTGGGTCACATGGTTGCATCTGTCCATATCACCCCTTTGGCCCGCCTGTGCATGCACAGGGTGCAATGGACCTTGAGGACTCAGTGTGGTGGCAGGCATCCCAGAACCTCGGGGCACATGTCTGTCACTCCTCCTCTCCAGGTCTCCGTGTCCTGGTAGGAGGATCTATCCAACTTGGAGCAGGGGGTTCCTTTTTAGGTTTCCCCGCCTCAAGTGGTGCTTACCACCGATGCTTCTTCCCTGGGTTGTGTGGCGCATGTGGATGACCTCCATATGTGCAAGGTCTGTAGACAGCTTAGGAATCTCCATGTCAGATCAACTTCCTGGAGCTTTGAGCGATTCGCTATGCCCTTTGGGTGTTTCGAGACCGTTTGTCCCACAAGGTAGTCTTGATCCGGACAGACAAGTAGCAATGTGGTACATCAACAAACAAGAAGGCACTGGGTAGTTCCTCCTCTGTCAAGAGGTGGTACAGATTTGGTTCTGGGATCTGTCGCAGGGCATGCTCCTGAGAGTGATGTACTTAGCTGGAACAGAGAATGTGGTCGCGGACTGTTTAAGTCGAGCATTCTAGCCTCATGAGTGGTCGCTGGAACCAGGACAGACAGCTTCTAACCTTGGATGCCTCTACGCATATCCTGCTCTTCCACTGACCATGAAGACTCTCTTGAAGCTCCAGCAGGACCAGGGGACCATGATTCTTGTGACCCTTTTCTGGCCCAGACAGGTCTGGTTCCTGCTCCTTCGGGACCTGTCAGTCAGAGAACCCATCCATCTGGGGACCTCTCCTGATCTGGTCTCACTGGATTGGGGCAGACTGCGCCATCTAAACCTCTCTGGGCATTAGCCTTGACGGCCTGGATGTTGAGCGACTAGTTCTGCAGCCTCTGGACCTTTCTGATGACATTTCTCAGGTGCTGGTAGCTTCCGGGAAGCCTTTCACCAGGAAGTCTTTTTGACTGAAGTGGAGGAGATTCTCCATCTAGTGCGAGGGTCATGGCTTGGATCCCTTCGCCTGCCCCACTCCAAAGTTGCTTGACTATCTGTGGCACTATCTGTGGCACCTCTTTGAGGCTGGGTTAAAAACCAACTTGCTCAGAGTAGACCCGAGTGCCATCAGCACTTACCATCAGAATGTGAGTGGTACGCCCATCTCTTTGCAGCCCATTGTAGGATGGTTTCTGTGGGGCTTGCTCCAGCTGAAGTCTCCCTTCAGCCTCCTGTTGTGTCCTGGGACCTCAACATAGTATTGGTGTGACTCAGGCATGACCCTTTTGAGCCTTTTCACTCCTGCGATCTTAAGGTTCTATTCCTGGTGGCGGTCACTTTGGCGTGCAGGATTAGTGAGCTTCAGGCATTGGTGACATATCTGCCCTACACAAAATTCTTTCATGATAGGTTGGTCCTGTGTACTTACCCTAAGTTCTTGCCTAAGGTGATTTTTCATCTGAATCAATCCATTATTCTGCCCTTTTTTCCGAGGCCTCATTCTCACCAGGGCGAACGGACTCTGACAGTTTGGACTGCAAAAGGGCATAATAACATAAGAACATGCCATACTGGGTCAGACCAAGGGTCCATCAAGCCCAGCATCCTGTTTCCAACAGTGGTTTTAGCTTTCTATCTCTAATTCACAGCAGGCCATTGGCAGTCCTCACAACTCTTTATATCCTTTGACAGGAATAGGCTGGGCGTTGCAATGGGCAAGCAAACTCTGTCCAACTGGCTGGCGTATTGTATCTCCTTCTGTATGAGCAGGCAGGCCTTAGCTTGAAGGCCGCGTAAAAGCTCGCTCTGTGAGAGCCATGGTGGCATCGGTTGCTCACTTGCGAGCGGTTCCCATTGCTGAAATCTGTAATGCCACAGCATGGAGTTGCCTACACATGTTCGCTGCTCACTACTGCTTGGACTGGGATGATCGATATGAAAGCAGCTTCAGCCAATCTGTCTTTGCAAACTAGTCTAGGTTTAAACCCAGCTCTCCCTACCTATTTATTTATTTGTTTGTTTTTCTATACCGTTGCACAGAAAAATTCTATCTCAATGGTGTATAATAAATTATATTAAAAGAGAAGTAAATAAAATACATAATGTTCACAAGGCCCATTGTTCAGGCTGTCTCTTTATGTTACCGACAGCACTGCAGTTATTTTTGTGCCCGTTGGCACCCGGTTCTGTTCCTGTTGGTCATGGTTGATGCCATGAACAGTCTGTAGCTTGCTATTCACCCACCTGTGAGAACTACCATCCTGCTTGTCCTAGGAGAAAGCAGAGTTGCTTACCTGTAACAGGTGTTCTCCTAAGACAGCAGGATGTTAATTCTCAGGAAACTTGCCTGTCACCCCGCAGAGTTGGGTTCTCCTGCGTTTTGTGTTTATTTTTTTCGCTCGTGAATTCTGTGTTACGAGACTGAAGAGGGACTCCACATGGACGCACGGATAGTGGCATGCTTGGCATGCTCAGTGTGCCAGTCAAAGTTCTAGAAACTTTGACAAACGTTTTCCGTGCTGTTACAGGTAAGCAACTCTGCTTTATTGTGACTGAAAAGTTCAATTTTTGACTTAATTGTCTAGAGAACATTATTCCAGAGGATTTGTGGGTTATCCAGATACTCTTTGGGGCACCTGAGACAGGCAACAATGTTCTTTTTGGAGTGCAATAATTTTTTCCTAGTTATCCTCCCATTAACATGATTCCCATTCATATATTTTCCTTATGGTTGGTGCAGGGACCCTCATATCTACTGCAGTGAAAGTTGCCTGTAGATCTTTAGAAGTTAGTCTTGGGTTCCTTGTTACTTTATGGATGTTTTTTCTGGTTTGCTTTTGGGATGATCTTAGCAGGACAACTGCTCCTGGCTAGAGTCACTGTAGTCTTCACTTTTTCTATTTGTAGATTTGCTGTCTGACAGTGGATGGATAATTAGAAATAGTCTTGTAACCCTGTCCAAACAGATGAGCATCAACTGCTTATTTTCTTAGGTTCTCTGAAATTTCTTTTGATCATGACATGAGGAGTTCTCACTAACTTTTATGGTGAAATGCAAATTTATCACCTTTTCGAATCTTTATAGGACAGGATGCCCAAACTTGGTCATACAGATTTATGCCGCAGGCTTCTTTTCTTGTTTCCCAATTATGTAAGCCCCTGATTCCAACTAATTGTGCTATGGAAATTAGGGGTTTATTTAGTATTTCATACACACAGATTTTGAAGTTGTCTTTGTTCCTACGTCGTATATTATTGTGTTCCAAGAAACATGAATTTATTTGATTTATCCGCTTTTTATTGCATAAGCAAAAACTGTTTTCAATTAAACAAGGGTATCATGATAAAAACTTGTAATTCTCATTATTATACTTGATGTTAACAGACTTTTTTGCAGTACTGTATGTTCTCCTGTGATCAAATGTGCAGGAGGACTATAGGAAAGCTTGCAGAGAATCAAAGCTTTGTGTGAAGATTTTTTATTTAAAATCTGATACCCACGTTGAGATATAAGACATTACAGCTGGACCTATTCAAGTGACTTGCACTGCCAGAAATCTGCTGTGCATCTTGTCATTACTCTCTAGAAAAGTTCAAATAAATAAGATGCACAGCCATGCCAATAGTTGGAATCGCTGCTGTGCATGGGTCTTACTAGCATTGCCTTTGTTTTTGAGAGGGCTAAGATGTGTATGTTAATGCAAAACATTGCACCTTCTTTTCCTCCCCTCACTCCCTCCCCATCCTATAAAAGTAGACGTTAGTTTTCAGGGATCTGTGTTACTGCTGTGCGTGTTTTTTGCTATATCCAGGACCACTGGAAAAGTATAGGTGCAGTAAAAATGTCACTTTTCAGGCTTCTCTAACATAGGGAGCACCCTCTGTGAATCAAAATATTAGTTATGATTTTTTTGTAAGAGTTTTAGATATTCCCTATTCAACTTGGGGGAGCTGCTATGCATGCATCCTATACATCAGATCTGCTTGGTCCTTAATGGCTGTGAGTTTGCAAGTGGCATAGACCAGTCTGTATGATGGAGTTTTTGGTGCTTTTTCTGAGATGGCTAATCTCAGGAGTACTGGACAGCTGCAGGGAACCTGCTTAAAGTAGTCCTTATATTGCATGTAGAAGCTGGATTCCCAGTATTGGAGTACCATACTAAAACGTGAGGGCTGGCAACGTTCATTTGCTGTGATATTTAAAAAGCTGCTATAATTCTTTAGCGAAATGCGGAAATCATGACAAAACATGTCTAATGGGATTCAGTAAGCCTTTCTGCTTTCCATGTACATGTTTCAAAGAGTGCACGGTACGTAGGTATCACATGTTTATTAAATCTAGAAGGCAACCCAGCTGCAGCAGCGCTCAGAGTAACTGATAGGGGGATGCACAGCAGAGAAGCAAGGTATAAACAGCGGCCATCCATACAAAGCTGAACTTACCGAAACCACTACCCAGCAAAAAATGAAGAGCAAAAGCCAACATACACTCAATTGAGTCAAACTGGGAGAAAACTTATTTTCGATGGGGATAAAACTATTTAAGAAGTTAATTTGCTAGGATCTGCTGGGCAGTGTCATGCCAGACTGCCTCTGCCCGCTGCCTGGCAGCCTGCTTCTTGGTGCACCTTGGCTTCATGCACAGCTCTGAAACCAGTCTCTTTAAAAAAGGGAAGGAGGAGCAGGTTCATGCAAGCCTGACTCAGGAGAACTTGAAGAGAGACTGGTGTGCGTTCTGCGCTGTGTCTTAGAAGAAGTCATTTTAACCTCCGTTGACCCAATTGTGTTGTGACTGCTAACAGCCACTCTCCTCCTTTATCCCAGCCACTTACTCTCTCTCTTTTAGAAGATGTCATGCAGTCCTGACACTAGAAATATGCTGGCAGTTCATCCATCCCAGATATGGCTGCGCATTTGTTTCTCCCCTAATGTGACTGTGAAGTACATGAAATCCCTGTTAGACAACATTAAAAAAAAAAAGAAAGTGGCTCGGAGAGTTTGTGTATTTCTGAAATGTCATGTAAGATCCTTTTTTTACATGGTGTTTTAGGACAACCCCCACTCTGTTGCACAAAACATTTATTGATCTCTTATCGCGCTGACCATGCTCTCACTCCAATGTCCACGCAAGGGGCTTGGATCTGAGGGGAAAAGTCCACATTCCAAACCCTAACATACTTTTTAAACTGCAGTTTGTTCTGTGGAATTCCAAAGGATTCCATAGGAAATATAAAAATCTTTTGGTTTGTTTACCATAAATCATATGTTTTTTTAAAACCATGGTTTTGGTTTATGATGGAAATGTAAGCTTTCTTAGCATTCAGATAGGTGGATCCACGACCAATGGTTTATTGCACCTCCACCAGCAGACGGAGACGGAGCAAAGCTGATGCCACGGTATATATACCCCTGCTGGGACATCAGCCTGCGGTATTCTCCGACTCCAGCAGATGGATGTTCATCTCTCTAATGGGGATTGCGTTAAAGTTTTGTTGTAGAAGGAGAAAAGTTTTTTGCCCTGCTCTCCTGTGGTGTTACCTTATTGTCCCTCCCTCAGTCAAATTTTCTGAGGTGGTATCTTCGGATTCCTCCCTCAGATGAGTGCCTTGGTCTGGTAGATAGTTTCTGATATCTGCCAAAACAAAAAAAAACCAAACAAACAGCTGAAAGGCAATCAGGTGCAGGAAGCTGAGACCCGGGTGGTGAAGGTCTCTTTTATCTTACTCCCGGACCTGGCTGGGATGGGCTGAGCTCAGGTAAAGAGTAATTTTTAAAAAAAGAAAAAAAGAGGTAAGGGTAGTTGATTTGTAGGGACTCTTCTCCCCTCTGGTCTCCAATGTTGGTTCCCACTTCCAGGGAAACTTGGGAACTTGGGCAGCTTGGCAGGTTGAGCAGCCTTCTGAGCTAGGCCCCACTCTCAGGCTTAGATTGTTTGCTGCGTGGTACCATGCTTTTTTTTTCTCTGCATATAAGGCTGCCGACTTCAGGTATGTTAGTTTGCACTTACATGCCCAGCTGTTGTGCGCTCTGTTGGGCGCATAGTGATGCCTATCTGGGTGCTCGGTTGTGCGCTTAGGGGCACCTAGGTGAATGCACAGTGGTGCGCTTAAGGACGCCTAGGCGGGCATTCAAGTTGTATATGGAGTGAGCGCTCAGGTCGGTGTTCAGTTGAGCATCTACCTGAATGGTATTAGGGGCCTAGCTGTTCAAGCACCTATTGTGAGCACAGCTGGATGCATAGTTCTCAGATGCCTATTGGAGTTGTACTGACAACTCTATGGTGCCGATAGCAAAAAAGCCTAAGCGTCTTACCTTTTGTGCTGCTTGCCTTATTTGGGCATCTCAGTCTGGTGTCCCCTCTAATTTGTGTCAGCACTGTTTGGAGGCTCAGGGAGAATTGCCTCTGTCTGAGTTTACTAAGCCTTGTCCTTCCCAATATGATAACGGAATGGAAAAAGAGCTGCCAGAGGTTTTGCCTGAATTTGTGGTTCCTCTACTGGTTTATCAGTGGGTGACAGTAGTTCAGTGGGCGCAGGACTGACACCCCCTGGTTTTGGCATGGACCCCTCTGCCTTTTCTTGGGTGGAATTTCTTCAGGCACAGTCAGAGGCCCTGACCGATCTTAACAGTTCAGGATCGCGTGCTGCGGGTAAGCATCAGGAGTTCGTCTAACCTTGCTGCGGGTCATGCCTATAGAGACCCGGATGGCACGGATAATGAAGTTTATCCTTACTCCCTAGAGGATGGGGAAATTCCTCCAGGGCTGGAGACATATAGAGCTATGTTGCGCTTCTTTCATAGAGATGAGTTACTGGCTCTGATTTCCCAGAAACTGAAGATGCTGGGGGTAAAGGGGGCTGACTCTGTCTGAGCTAAAGAAAGATCCATTTGATTTTTTTGCGTAAAGCCTCATGTTTCTTCCTTATTATGAAGGCTATTCAAGAATTGATTGATCTTGAATGGGGCGCCCTGGAAGCTAATTTTAAAGGGGACAAGCCTTGGAAGGGCTGTACCCCCTGGATCCGGCTATGAGAGAGCAATTGTGCTTTCCGAAAGTGGATGCACTTGTGTGTGCCATCACCAAGCAGACGAATATCCCCTTAGAAGGGGGGAGCAGCACTGAAGGATGCACAAGATAGAAGACCTGAGGCCATCCTTAAACAGGTCTTTGAAGCGATGGCAATGAATTTGCAGATAGCTTCATGTTGCTCCCTGGTGGTTCGCTCTTATTTTCTTCTCTCTCAGGAAGTCGATGAATCTGGTGTGAATTCCAGGGTAGTGATGGAACTAGCAGCCACCTTTTTGCTAGATGCAAGCTGTGATTTGGTCCGCACTTCAACCAGAGGGGTGGCTTCAGTAATAGCTGCCAGGTGTCTGCTTTGGCTCAGGAATTGGTCGGCCGGTACAATTTCAAAGTCTAATCTTATGAAATTGCCTTCTAAAAGATCACTCTCTTTTTGGAGTGAGTTGGAAAAACGTCCAGTAATTGGGGTGAGGCTCAGGTTTCAGACCCTTCAGAGGAGCGGCTTCTCAGAGGAGTCAGCCTTTGGTTAGGTCTCAGTACTTTTGGCCCAGGCAGTCCAGAAGGGGTGCACGCTCGGGTAGTTGTGTCCCCTGAGCCTTTCAATGAAGGTGTGCTGATCCACCCCTGGGAACAGGAGATTGAGGGGGATCACATCTCTTTTTTTTTTTTTTTTTTTTTTATCAGAGGTGGGTTGAGATCATGTCAGACCAGTGGGTTCTGGAGATTAGAGATGACTATGCTCTGGAGTATCTGTGTCCCTCAGGACATTTTCTTGGTGTCGCCCTGCAACTCTCCGCAGAAGACAGGCAGTGGAGTGTATGTTGTCAAGGCTCTTCATCCTGCAGGCTGTAGTTCCAGTGCCCATGTCACAAGAAAATATGGGCCGTTATTCCATTTATTTTGTTGTATCCAAGAAGAAGGGCTTCTTTTGCCCCATCCTAGATCTCAAGGGAGTCAACCGTCATTTGCGGGTGACTCCTTTTCGCATGGAAACCTTACGCTCCGTGATGATGGCAGTAAAATCGGGGGGGATTTCTGATGTCTCTGAATTTGTTGGAGGCATACCTTCATAGAAACATAGAAATGATGGCAGAAGAAGACCAAATGGCCCATCCAGTCTTCCCAGCAAGCTTTCGTACTTATTTTTCTCATACTTATCTGTTACTCTGACCAGTGAGGTCAGGGCCTTTATTGGTAATTTTTTGGTTCTAATTTCCTTCCACCCCCACCATTGATGTAGAGAGCAGTGCTGGAGCTGCATCAATGTGAAGTATCAAGCCTAAATGGTTAGGGGTAGTAACTGCCGCAATGTTCTCATCTGTTTTTAGAGCATCAACTGTTTCTGTGTTTCATTGTTTTGGGTGACATTATTAGTTTTGCGTGGTGCCTTTTGGGTTGGCCACCACGCCAGAACTGTTTCCAAGCTATGGTGTTGGTTGTGGCAGTGTTGAGAGAGGATGGCATTCTGGTTCACCCGTACTTAGATGATTGGCTGATTTGGGCCAGGAGTCTGGAATAGAGCCTTCGGGTCTCACGCAAGGTGATCTCCTTGCTACGGGGACTAGGTTGGGTGGTGAACTTGGCCAAGAGCAATCTACACCCATCCCAGACACTGGAGTATCTCAGTATTCAGTTCAAGACAAGGCAGGGTGTTCCTGCTGGAGGGCTGCATTCGGAAGCTGATGGCGCAGGTGCGATTATTGACAGAAACAATATATCAAACAGTGTGGTCTTATCTACAGGTGCTCGGGTTGATGGCATCCGCCCTGGAGGTGGTTCTGTGGGCAAGGGCACATATGCATCCTCTTCAGCTCACTCTGCTGACTCATTGGAGCCCACAGTCTCGAGATTATTTGATATGTCTCCACCTATTGGTGGAGATCAGCATACAATTGCAGTGGTGGTTGTAAGCGGACTATCTAAGTAAAGGAGTTTCCGCACTATCACCAGACTGGCTAGGACTCATAACGGATGCGAGCCTCCAGGGTTGGGGGGCTAACTGTCGGGACTGGATAGCACAAGGGTGCTGGAGTATAGAAGAGTCTCTCTGGAGCATCAATTGGCTGGAAGCCTGGGCCGTCTGGTTGACATGCTTACGATTTGTTGACCGATTGCAGGGTCGAGTGGTGTGGATAATGTCAGACAATGCAACAACAGTGGTTTACATCAATCGCAAGGGAGGAACTAAAAACCAGCAAGTGTCGCAGGAAATAGCCCAACTCATGGAATAAGTGAAAGTGCATCTTCA